>NC_137620.1:47139158-47141658 GCF_963280865.1 Gymnoscopelus braueri | reverse complement strand
ATGACGTCATCTGGTCGGAAAACGGAGGTGGAAATGCACTGGTTTCCTGTTTGGCCAGGAACTACCGCAACGGTTTCCTGTTTGGCCAGGAACTATCGCGCTAATAACAAAAAGGAACCTCACGCTGATTTTAAGAGAATGTAGGATTAGAAGATCGAAAAAGAACAGAAAAAGAAAGCACAGCTCATGGTAACTAATGCTCCACTGGCTAAGAGAAACGATCCGTAGATAGTATAAAACAATTAAAAGATCGCTTTTTGAAACGCTTCCAGCTTCCGGTGAAAACGAATGGAATTCTGGGTAATCGAGGACTATGGAAATTGTATGCAGTGACGGTAGTGACCAGCAGAGGTTGCTAAAAATCGTTAGTTGTGAATTTGCATTGTACAACTTTAAGTAAAAGTATCAATATTGCAATGTGTCATTATGACATATATGGAGACATTATTATTGTATAGCGCATTATTTTGTCCCAACACTTTAAACCAGTGGCTCAACACCCGAAAGAGAAATGAAACGAGTGAAAACAGCCGATCTGCAAGCTCACTAGATCTGCTATTCTCACTCATTCTTAATGTATTTGTGTAGATCGGCTATTTTCACAATATTTATCTGTGGAACCGAGTCAAACTAAATGTAATGCCCTGACAATTCCAAGTGCTTGTCAGGGTGGGGGGTCCCCAGGTCAAGTAGGATTAATTTATATCATGGGTTTTCAACTGATTATGAACCAGGGACCACCACACCCTGACTGAGAATCAACCTGGGGACCACTGTTGTGTTGGGGGGGGAAAAGCTTGAAATTAAATAATGACTGTTAAGGCCTTAATTTAATTTGTTAATTCGAGGTGAATTAAATCAAACCCTTAAAGGGATTGTAGGCGATTCAGAGATAAACAAAGAAAAAAACTCCAGCAGTTCGTTTCCCCGACCACCAGGGGGTGACGCAGTGAGGACTTCCATAGAGTCAAGGGGACTTCTAAACGGGCCATGCCGAATATAACAAATTGACCACATATATGAAGTTAAACAACTACATTCTATCCAACCGCTATCTGAAAAGTAAATTATGTGCCTCAAAAACGAAGTTTGAGAGCGTTTTCAAACCGAAAGTAAAAAGTTCACGCGCACGGATGCGCACATGCGTGCGTTAATTTACGGCCCGACACAAACATAAACAGTAGGGAAATACGGATTTCAGAAAGAGGACTGTGTTTCAATGCAGGAAAACACCCCAGCATCATTATATAGTGGCTGATAGAGGGGGAAAAATGCAAAATATATATATAGAGATATTTTTCAAATTTAGGCTTAATGTTGCCAACAATCCCTTTAACAGTCATTATTTAACTGAGATATGCTAGTGGTCCAGAGCTCAGAAAAGATTGAGAACCACTGATCCATTCCTTTCCCATGGTTGCCCTTATTCTGTTCTCTTAACCTTCCATATTAAACTCATGTTAACTGATTCATTGCAACATATGTATGAGCAAGCCCGTGCGATTGATATGGGCACATTTCCTACTAATGATGACTCAGCCAGGTAAACCGGTACAGTTTCCCTTGAACTTCTAACTCCCATTTCTGTGGAAGTTCTTGACATCCGACTTCCAAGTAACTGACAACATTGATGCGTCATCATACATCATACTGTTTCTTCAACTAGTGGTCGATAAAATAAAATATAATACAAATCTTCACTTTCCTACATTACTAAATGCATGGTCAGGGACCACATGCAATACCTTCACGGACCACCAGTGGTCCACGGACCACCAGTTGAAAACCCATGATTTATATGATTATTGGGGGGTCCCCAGTTCAAATATGAATATTTTTTGGTCCGTGTGAATATGGACTCTTGGGGCCCAAAACCCATGAATGAACCACTTATGATCTATTTAAATTATGGTGAAACTGGGTGATCTACAAGCTAACAACGTTGTGAGCTTGTAGATCAGCTATTTAAAAAAAAATGTTAACATTTTGATTAGGTTTTTTTTTTGGGGGGGGGGGGGGGGGGGTTCAAAATGTCAATACAACAAAGCATTGACATTAAAAAGAAAATGTGCTTTGGAATTGTTTGTAATTTTGAATACTCACAGAGTATTTACTTGAGTATATTATCATTGTTTTGTCCAGCACATCATAAAAAAGAAAACCAGTCTTGCTATGCAGTCAGTGCTACCTACACTACCGCCTCTGACCACTAGGGGGCGGCGGTGGTGTCTGGTGGAGGTGGAAATGACGTGGTGCATGACCACTTCACCACTCTGGCCAGCAGGGGGCTCTGCTGTTCCAGTGGACCACGTGTACAAAAGAGAGGAAAGAGGAAATGCTGCCACATGCACAGTGTGAGAGCTGACGTGCACGTGCACGTGCACACCCCCCCTGAGGAGCCAAACCAAAACCTTTACACACACCTTAAAGAACACACAGTAGTGTAAAGTAACTAAGTACATTTACTCAAGTATTGTACTTGGAGATAGAGTATTTCCAA
>NC_137620.1:47124158-47134158 GCF_963280865.1 Gymnoscopelus braueri | reverse complement strand
TGATATTAATTTGATCAGACACGCCCCCTTCCTATACAAAACCATTGTAACTTCAAACTCCATTTTAACCATGTTAGATTCATCAAAAACACCCGTCCTTGGTTCTGGTGACTCATACCGCCCCCCTAATACGCGAGGGGGCCGTGTTTTTTCAATTACTTTCTTCATTTATTTTTTTAGGAAAATGAAAAAAATAAAATGCAATAAAAAAATCACACCCTGTGTGAAGTCTTGCTAGCTAATCACAATACTGAATGGAGTCGATCAATCATGTACAAAGGATAAATACATTTATTGAAACACTCTTTATGATGGACAAAACCATAACTTGAAAAAAACCAAATTTTGGTTTTTTTCAAGTTATGGTTGCTTATATAGGGCTATGCACATGTGTCATGTGACACTGGCCAATCACAGTCCTGAATAGGCTGTGATTGGCCAATCACAGCGCAGGATAATTCTACTAATTTCCTGGGCCCAGATCACAG
Organism: Gymnoscopelus braueri; assembly: GCF_963280865.1. Lineage (NCBI taxonomy): Eukaryota > Metazoa > Chordata > Actinopteri > Myctophiformes > Myctophidae > Gymnoscopelus > Gymnoscopelus braueri. The sequence continues at coordinate 47,133,670 of NC_137620.1, read as the reverse complement.
CGCAGGAAAATGTACATTTTTCCAAATCTCACTTATAGGGGCGGTTTCACCGCCCAAAAATTAAATAAAATAAATGAAAAAAAATATTTGAAAAACACGGCCCCCTCACGCATTAGGAGGGCAGGGTGAGTCACCAGAACCAAGGACGGGTGTTTTCGATGAATCTACCATGGTTAAAATGTAGTTTGAAGTTACAATGGGTTTGTATAGGAAGTGTCTGATAAAATGAATATCAAATATCTAAATACTGAATCAAGCAACTTAAAAACTGTCTGGGGGGGTCACTAAAGCCTGAGTAGATGATAAAATGACCAAAAGTTTTTTTCAAAGTGAAATATCCCTTTAACACGCTTGTGAAGGCCACAACGAACAATGAACGAACACCGAGTGAAGGCCGGTATGAACGAACACAGAGATAGAGAGTGGAGTGCATTAGGACAAGCTGATTAAAAATGACACGTTCCTAAATATTTTAACAATCGTCCCGTGGGCTCATCATGCAGGGTGACCAACCAATGCCCTCCATACGCAGACATCGCAAATATGCTACGGTGCAGCTGAGAATGTGAATGAGTCATATAGAGATTTACACACACACACTTAGATATACATGCAGTGTTTTCACTGTATGTTGAGCTTTCTGTGCATCATCATACGAGCAATAGCGTGTAGCGCGTGTTTCAATCCTATCTTTACAATGTGGCTTACTCCGACCGACCGACCGACGGACGGACGGACGGACGGACGGACGGACGGACGGACGGACGGACGGACGGACAGACAGACAGACAGACAGACAGACAGACAGACAGACAGACAGACAGACAGACAGACAGACAGACAGACAGACAGACAGACAGACAGACAGACAGACAGACAGACAGACAGACAGACAGACAGACAGACAGACAGACAGACAGACAGACAGACAGACAGACAGACAGACAGACAGACAGACAGACAGACAGACAGACAGACAGACAGACAGACAGACAGACAGGACTCTTATAAACTCTCGATGTAAAATATGAGTATTTAATTGAACCAGTCTATACATTTATAAACTCTATAGATATTAAACTTAGATATTATATTGAACCTTTTTCCTCACACAGTTGTGAGGAATGACACATTTAAAGCCTGGTTTGCGTACCGGTGCCATCCATGCTCAGTAAATAGCAGATCTACAAGCTCACAGCAAGCGCCGTGAGCTTGTAGATCTGCTATTTACTGAGCACGCAACACCAGTCAGGCTTTTAAGTTATAGCAGCCATGGGTTTCCTGTTGAAAAGCGAGAGGAAGCCAAACGTGTGGTTTTACGTTTCAAAGGCGGTTGGTACTAGATCGTCTTCCTGTGTGATACCAGGAGATGCTTCTTCATCCGAGACCGTATTGACTCCTGATCCATCGATCAGCACATCAGCCCCGCGGGATCCATTGATCCTTCTGGTTTTTTTTCCCGCAATAGATTGTCCTCTCTGACACACTGGTTCTCAAAGTGGGGTCCGGGGACCCCTTAGGGGCCCTTGGGGACGAATTCACCCATTTTCAACCTATCTTCATATAATAGATCCTCACTAATGCTCATTATAAAATGGTGTCATTTCTTACAGGAATAGAAAGCCCGTACTTTCTATTAGCTTGGATTCCCCATCGATGATGTCACTGGTAGACGGGTTTCTGAACTGTCTACAGCCCTCCTCTGACACATACTGTAGAGTATTAGTGAGGACCAATTATATGAAGATGGGTTGAAAATGGTTGAAGTCGTCCTTTAACCCATTGATACCTGGAACGCATCTGTGTCACTTTAGATTTCTTTAGGCTATTCAAAAATAGCAGATATACAAGCTCATAGCGCGGCACCGAGTGCCGCGCTATGAACTTGTAGATCTGCTATTTTTGAAAAATCGAGGGAAAAAAAAATTGGTTTTTTTTTTTATTTATTTTTTTAGGATTTAGAAGATATTTCTAGAATCTTCTCAGGTCTTAATGGGTTAAGCCCCAGTTACTAAATTTTTTGGCTATTCAAAATGTGACGCACTGGTGAGCTTGTAGATCGCTAGTTTTAACAAATCTTGAACAATCTTTGGTTATGGGCAGGTTTCATGGCACAAAATATTTTCAGATTGAGGCTCGTTTGCTAGACAAACACTCGCGTATAAATACGCCCAGCATGATCAAACAGGCATGTTGATGGAACGGAAAAATACTGGGTCAGGACCCCTCTTCCTTTCTCAATTTATCTGGATGAATCTTTCCTTCTATCTGATCTCTCTCTATATATCTCTCTCTCTTTCTCTCCCTCTCCTGTGAAGGCTGTCCTGTCTTGTTTGTGTAACTGAATTCCTCCACGAGCCTCTTATGTAAAAACGTGTGTGTGTGTGTGTGTGTGTGTGTGTGTGTGTGTGTGTGTGTGTGTGTGTGTGTGTGTGTGTGTGTGTGTGTGTGTGTGTGTGTGTGTGTGTGTGTGTGTGTGTGTGTGTGTGTGTGTGTGTGTGTGTGTGTGTGCGTGCGTGTGTGTGTGTGTGTGTGCGTTCGATCACGGCCGAACGGTCGCCTCGCTGCCGGCTTGACATGACTTATCACTGGCAGAGAGATGGAGAGAGAGAGAGAGAGAGAGAGAGAGAGAGAGAGAGAGAGAGAGTAGAGACAGTGTGTGTGTGTGTGTGTGTGTGTGTGTGTGTGTGTGTGTGTGTGTGTGTGTGTGTGTGTGTGTGTGTGTGTGTGTGTGTGTGTGAGAGAGAGGGAAAAGAGAGGTGGAGAGATTGAGAGATAGAGCGGTTAGAGATGCAGTGCCTCACTCGTTGCCACACACACACACACACACACACACACACACACACACACACACACACACACACACACACACACACACACACACACACACACACACACACACACACACACACACACACACACACACACAGAGCTTATCTAGTACATACAGGTTTTAGTAAAAACAACCACCGATTGCGTCAAACACATTTCCCAATGTTGTTTCTTTCCTTATCTCAATCACACAGTAACATCTCAAATGGAACTAAATGGAGTCGTTTGTACACTCTCAGAGTTACAAAAGGCTACATTGACACCGTGGGCTTAAGGATGTGCTTTTATGTATTTTAAACAGAGTCTGTGCAGCTATAGGCTTTGGAGAGGGAGAGGGAGGGAGGGAGGGAGGGAGGGAGGGAGAGAGAGAGAGAGAGAACAGAGGAGAATCTCCCGACAATGTTCAATAGTAAAAAGAACAACATGCCATTTCCCCCTTTTTTTTCCCCTCCTTTTTTCTAAACACAATCAATAAAAGGCAAATGCCAAACTTGCCATAAAAACAATGTGAAACAAAACAAAACTTATTTTAAATCTCCTCTGAAAACACAGCTCCATGTCAAGTGTTGTTTCTTTAGTGTTGTGTGCCTTAGATAGCCCTGTTTTTACATCTGTTTGACTTCTGTTGTTGCGTGTTCAGTTTTCTGTGGTGTAAAGTAACTAAGTACATTTACTCAAATACTGTACTTAAGTACAATTTTGAGGTATTTTTACTTTGCTGGAGTATTTCCAATTTTCAGTAATTTTACTTTTACTCCACTACATCTCAGAGGCAAATATTGTACTTTTTACTCCACTACAATTATTTGTAAACTTTAGTTATAGTTACTTTGTAGATTTTTATTATTACTACAAAACATACATTAACCACTTCAGCCTTATATACATTTTGTTCATTTGAAAATAGCCGATCTACAAGCTCACAATGTGTCGCGATGTGACACATTGTAGATCTGCTATTTTCAAAAGATTTTTTATACATTTGAAAACTCTTTACTCAAGTACATTTTGAATTCCGGACTTTTACTTCTAACAGAGTATTTCTACATTGCAGTATCGATACTTTTTACATTAAACATTTGAGTACTTTTATCCACCACTCTGTGTGTGTGTGTGTGTGTGTGTGTGTGGGGGGGGGGGGTGCGTGCGTGCGTTGGGGAGGGGGGGGGGGGGGTCTTGCAGACTTTCTGGAGGTGAAGGAGTTAACATTCCAGAGCGTCCGGCCACTTCCTGTCTGGTCACATGACCTCATGAGATCATGGGGGGGAGGGGCGGGAGTTAATTTCCATGGGAAACGACTGTGTGTGTGTGTGTGTGTGTGTGTGTGTGTGTGTGTGTGTGTGTGTGTGTGTGTGTGTGTGTGTGTGTGTGTATGTGTAATTAAGATAAGTGATGACTGGTGGTTGTAATGAAAACGTGGAGCGGCTCCAACAAACCACTGCAGTCAATAATCAATGCAATGTACTTGTACAGCCTGTCATAAGTAAGTGTGTGTGTGTGTGTGTGTGTGTGTGTGTGTGTGTGTGTGTGTGTGTGTGTGTGTGTGTGTGTGTGTGTGTGTGTGTGTGTGTGTGTGTGTGTACAGCAGGCATATGTATGCAGCTCATCTGTGTATGTGTGCACTGCGTACATGCATTCATGCTTATGTATGTACGTGTGTGTGTGTGTGTGTGTGTGTGTGTGTGTCTCTATATCCTTGTGTGTGTGCTTGTATTGCGTGCAACAGGAAGATGTGTGTATGTAGATCGTGTGTGTGTGTGTCTCTAATCAGTTGGATGCACTTCCTCATAGGAAGAAGACCATGATCCTGTTTTGAATCTGACACCCCACACACACACACACACACACACACACACACACACACACACACACACACACACACACACACACACACACACACACACACACACACACACACACACACACACACACACACACACACACACACACACACACACACACACACACACACACACACACACACACACACACACACACACACACACACGTCGAATGGAAATCCATTATCTCACACACACACAGTGTGGTAAAAAAACAAATCATGTGATTCTTTCTTCTCAATGTGATTGTTCAATGAAAAGATGTATCAGTAGAATACATGCAATGACCCTTCACTTACTGTACTTTACACACAAGTGGTGAAAAGAACTCAGGATGTGACTTGTAGATCAGCTATTTTCATTTTTTTAAAGGAATTCTCTCTCTCTCTCTCAATAATAAAGCGTCTCCCAGTGTCTCTGGGTACAACATGAGAGCAGAGGGTGTGTATCTGCTGGTGAAACCACAGCGCTAACACAGTGTGGTTATAAGGCTTCTTTTTCTATTGTATGCTCAGAGATGAGACGGTGTGTGTGTGTGTGTGTGTGTGTGTGTGTGTGTGTGTGTGTGTGTGTGTGTGTGTGTGTGTGTGTGTGTGTGTGTGTGTGTGTGTGTGTGTGTGTGTGTGTGTGTGGGTTGTTGTTGCTACAGGCTGCTTTCTGGTGGTTAAGAAGAATCAGTCTGCCAGAGGAAAACAACCTCTCACTGCACACACACTCTCACTGCAACACACACACAACCTCTCACTGCGCACACACACACACACACACAACCTCTCACTGCAACACACACACACAACCTCTCACTGCACGTGCGCGCGCGCACACACACATACACAACCTCTCACTGCAACACACAGCTCTCTGTGTGAACAGCGTCTCTGCTGGGTGTATGTCCTAATTACAGTGCAGCGGTCTAGTTCTGAGGCTCTGCACAGCGTACGGTACAGTATACTATAATTAGATGACAATAGAACTGTGTGTAGAGCTGGTGCAAAGCCAGGCTCCAACACACACACACACACACACACACACACACACACACACACACACACACACACACACACACACACACACACACACACACACACACACACACACACACACACACACACACACACACACACACACACACACACACACACACACACACACACACACACACACACACACACACACACACACACACACACACACAGTAGAGTGATATTTCACTAAAGGAGAAGTAGCACAACAGAGTGAGTTGGATCCAGGAGTGAGTCGACAGTGTTTGAAGTCACAATAACCAGTGACTCACTTGACCTCCACTTACATTGACATTAACCACAAAGGCATGAGCCGTCTATAGAAGATGTAGATGTGTATAGATGTGTTCATGTGTGTATTTGTGTCTGTGTGTATGTGTCTGTCTGTCACCTTCAGGAGGCTGCAATTCCAAACTGGCCCCTGTCAAAGTCCTAACCTAACCTTAAAACTGTCTATTGTATATATTTCTTGTTTTTCATACCAGTAACCTGTAAGCTGATTGTATGACGTTCTGCATAGTAATGTATATCTGTCTGCTTTCTTAAATGTCATCATGATTTGAGTGCGTGGGGATCTCATTTTAAATAAGCCACGTGCTTTTATGAGCGATCCAGTTTAGAGGACCTTGTATTGTGAATTGTACTTCCATGTACTGTTTCCATGTCTTTATAAATAAAGTAATCAGTGTCTGTCTGTCTGTCTGTCTGTCTGTCTGTCTGTCGCTAATCTCACCACCACTCAGCGCCACATTTCATGCGTGACACAGCCAGTAACTGCATTAATATTTTTCATAATGAATGTGAATCATTATGTTTGTGTGGGCTATGTGTGAATGATGTGGTTAAGTGACACGTTGTGTCATTCATTACAACACAGCCAGGTGTTCAGCAGTGCTCACAGGGGAAGCTAACGGGCTAGCTCCTTAATCCTGCTAACGGCCTCACTCTGTCCATTCACTGGATTTACCTCTGACCACAAGATGTCTGGACCAAAACTAAAGCTCACAGAGCACGCACAGATACACACGCCAGGGGCGTAAAGTAACAAAGTAAATTTACTCAAGTACAATTTTGAGGTATTTTTTACTTTACTGGAGTACTTCCAATGTTCAGTACTTTTACTTTTACTCCACTACATCTCAGAGGCAAATAATGTACATAAATTTACTCCACTATTATTTGAAAACTTTAGTTACTTTGTAGATTTTGATTGTTATTACAAAACATACATTAACCACTTCAGCCCTATACATTAGGGCTATTATCTACAAGCTCTACAAGCTCACAATGCGTCGCGATGCTATTTTCAAATTTTGTATACATTTGGATTTGAAATGAGACATTCTGCAAAATGAGTACTTTCTACTTTTGGCACTTTAAGTACATTTTGATATCAATATTTTGTACTTAAATTTTGAATTCCAGACTTTTACTTGTAACAGAGTACTTCTACATTGCAGTCTTGATACTTTTACTTAAAGGGCAAGACCACTTTGGTAGAGGTTTGGGTTGTGTAGTTACCTTGCTATGATGTAACTCCAAAGGTGGGCAAGAAATCAAAAATAATTGCTCCATTGATTAGAAATTGATAATTCAAAATATGCTCCTCATTGACTTACATTGTATGGTAAAACAGCTCTCAAAGTCACTCTTTTAGCACAAAAACGAACGCAAACATAGCTGATTCAGACAATATAGAACATCACCAAACCCAGTATTTTACGTGCTAAAAGAGGGACTTTGAGAGCTGTTTTACCGTACAATGTAAGTCAATGAGGAGCATATTTTGAATTATCAATTTCTAATCAATGGAGCAATTATTTTTTATTTCTTGCCCACCTTTGGAGTTACATCATGGCAAGGTAACTACACAACCCAAACCTCTACCAAAGTGGTCTTACCCTTTAAGACATTTTAGTACTTTTTCCACCACTGACGCACGTACACGCACACACTCACAGCACTATACTAGTGATGACATCTAAATCCTATAGGACGACGTTCATAATAGCAGAAAATAGTCAACATGCTTGAAGATCAAATATTTTCTTTTACAAGTATAAAATAGGATTAACTCTTAACCTCAACCTCTAAATGTTGAATCCTAATCCCAACCTGTTGTTGACTAGACATGTTGTGTTGAAGCCTTTCTGCAGTCACAGAGGAGAGGGGCCCCACGGGGCCACAGCCTGCTGGCCCCCAGAGAAATGACAAGGTCTGGCAACCACACACACACACACACACACACATATGTCTGCATACAATAGACACAAGCAGGCAAGTGTAACAGTCATGAATATATTCTTCCAGCCAGTCCAACAAACACACATATCTTATGCTGTGCATGTCCTAGAACTGTTTCTCACACACACACACACACACACACACACACACACACACACACACACACACACACACACACACACACACACACACACACACACACACACACACACACACACACACACACACACACACACACACGTGTGTATTAACTATAACCCTCATTTTAGGACTGCAATTTTATGAATGCCATTGACTTTCTTTTTTTAAATACATTTTTCACAGTAAGCCCAAAAATAGCTGATCTACAAGCTCACAAGCGAGCTTGTAGATCAGCTATTTTTCGGTGCACGACACAAGCACGCAACTGAGTGTATATCAGGCATATAACTCTTATTTCTAATCCCTGAAGTTAACTTCTAAATGTCTAATCATAACCCCAACCTGAATCTTTTTTCTAGCGCAAGCGCGCACACAATGTGCCAAAAACAGATCCACTAGCACTTGAATGAATGGAGTGAATGGAGAGATTACATGCAGATTAACATGAGAATAAGGGGTTTTTATAGCAGATTACCAAACATGGTCAGTGTGGTCACCGTCACTCACAGTCAACACGTGTCAATCAGTCATTAATGTGAACACAATCACACTTTCAACAACAACATGATTCCAGAGATCTTTCAGGTGGCATTTGGAACCTGGCATTAACTCTTCCACTAACAGAATAAATAAATAAATAAAGCCCAGACTGTCAATATATTTAGTCTTAGTTTTAGTCATCATAGATTAGTTTTTATTTAGTCTTTATTTAGTTTTGGTCAGTGATTTTTTTTTCGTCATAGTTTTCGACAAAATGAACATCGTTCACACCTCAGACTAAGTAAAAGTGTAAAAAAAAAAAATACACTGTTACAAGTAAGTAAAAGTTCTGTATTTAAAATCGTACTTATGTCAAAGTACAAAAGTACTGGCATCAAGATATACTGTATCAAAAGTAACGTGTATTAGTCTCGTCATTGGTCAGATTTTACAGTAAGTAGATAGGATGGTAATGTTCTCAGCCATGAGGTCAACCCCGTCTCTAATGTCTGACTGTGTTCGTGTTCCATTCATCCAACGTGTCCTAATCTGCTTTAATAAGCAGTGGTGGAAAAAAAATATTCACATTTTCTTTTGTACTCGAGTAAAAGTATTCAAAATTGACTTGAGTAAAAGTACTAAAGTATTGGTATCAAAATATACTTAAAGTAAACAAGTAAAAGTACTCATTATGCAGAATGTCCCATTTCACAAGTTTTCAAATGTGTAAAAATCTTTTGAAAATAGCAGATCTACAAGCTCACCATGCGTCGCGACGCATGGTGAGCTTGTAGATCGGCTATTTTAAAATGGCCGAAATGTATATATAGGGCTGAAGTGGTAATGTATGTTTGGTAATAATAATCTAAATCTACAAAGTAACTAGTAACTAAAAGTTTTCAAATAAATGTAGTGGAGTAAAAAGTACGATATTTGCCTCTGAGAGTAGAAG
>NC_137620.1:46993298-47123958 GCF_963280865.1 Gymnoscopelus braueri | reverse complement strand
ACTTTGTTGCTTGAGCTGCGAACTGTCGTTTGATTCACTGACTATTTATTATGGCTAGTCCGACCCGCAGAGCGGCGTCAGACGTTGTCATGGAAACGGGGTGTGCGCTCCGCTGCTAGCGGTGACGTCACGGTAGGGGGTTGAAAAGCGTGTGGTTAAGATGACTGCCAAAGCGATTTCAGATAAATGTGACAAGTTGCAAACGGGCAGAAAGGCTAAGCTTAACATAGCAGCCAACATAAGAAATGCAATTCAAGGTTTCATGGTAAATAATGAAAAAACAAAGGTACAAAATGCTCTTACAGAATTGTATCAGGTGTGTAATGAAGTGAAATACATGCATGACCAAACTGCTGGGTTTTATGCCACTGGATGAAAAGGAAAAAACAGAGAAACGTGGTTTAAAGCAAAAATGTTGTCAAACAATGAGTGTATTTCAAATGCAAAACTGTGGGTTTCAAACAATGAAGGTAATGATGAAATTGAAATTGATGGTACAATTGCAAATGAAACTGATGGAACACATGAAGGCAATGAAAATGAGGGTACAACAACTGAAGGTGGTGTTCATTTAATTGATGATGGTATTTTTCCAAATGACAGTATTTCCAACATTGCAAGTAAACATTCAACCAGGAGTGGTAAAAAGTGGTAGATCAAGTACAGCTCTGCAAGAATAATAGCAGAGGCTGATAGAGCTGCACTTGTTGCCCGTGCGACAGTTTTAAAGGAAAAACATGCTTTGGAGGACCAGGAGCAACAGTTGAAGGAGCAGGAACAAAGACTGAGGAGGAAAGAGAGCAACTTGAAGTGGATGCTGAATTAGCTGCAACCAATGCAAGGTTGGCTGTGTTAAACTCCTCTGAAATCAAAGGTTCCTCTCATGCACCTTCAAATGCAATGAATTCCTATTTGAAAAGGGAAACAAGGAAAAGGGAAAATGTCAATGTATTAAATCCTATGGCAAAAAGAATATAGGCCTGGAAAATCAATGCAACAAAACAAACTAACACAACTGTCAATACCATCAACAAACAATGTGGATATGAGATCAAAGGATCAAAGGAATGTGGCCAATGGCATAGCACTGCTACTAACCACAAGGAACAGGAAAGCAAAATTGGAACAAAATGGCATTTGCAAGGTCAATCAGCAACTGTTCCATTTAATAAGGAAAAGCAATCAACAAATCATAAAATCAATCATGTTTCAAATCAATCAACATCAATCTGCAAACATACTTACCATCATGGAGAGACAAAATGAAATAACCGCTGCTCTGGTGCAGCAACAGCATTCCAGCTCTCTCCCACCAAGAGTCATTCCAACATTTGAAGGTGACCCTCTCCAATACAGGGCATTTATTAAAAGCGTTTGAGCAGGGAGTGGAGGAAAAAGCAACAAAAGCTGATGCTTTGTATTATTTGGAGCAATCACAAAAGGACAGCCACAAGAATTGGTGCGTAGCTGCCAGCATATGGATCCTGGGCGTGGCTATGCAGTGGCAAAGGGTCTCCTACAGGAACATTTTGGAAATCAGTACAAAATAGCAACTGCTTACATGCAAAAGGCCTTGGCATGGCAAACAATAAAATCTGAGGATGTCAAGGCGCTCCAAGCCCTACTCTTTATTCTTGCGTGGCTGCTGCAATGTAATGGAGGAGCTACAGTACATGCAGGAATTGGACATGCCTGTCAACATGAGAGCCATAATGACAAAAATGCCATACAAGATGAGGGAGCAATGGAGGACCAAAGCTCATGGCATTATGGAAAACACCCATGAAAGAGCTCACTTTTGGGATCTGGTTATATTTGTGGAGCGAAGTGTCAGTATCCTTTCTGACCCTCTGTTTGGTGACATACAGGATCTAACATCTGGTGTGGTGGGCACAAAGACTCTCACAAAGTTTAGTGCATACCCAGGGAACAGAGTGAAGGAAAACATTGTCGCCACCACAGTAGCATCTATGGATCTACCTGAGAGAGCCAAGGAGCGGACATCACAACAGCAGGTTCAGTGAATGTCGAGGAAGCTGAATGCCTTTGCTGTGCTAGCAGTCACTCATTGGAGGACTGTAGACAGTTTAAGGAGAAGACGCATAAGGAGAAAATACACTGTTTGAGGGAAAGGGGAGCTTGCTTTGCATGCTTAGGTGTTGGTCACATGAGCCGTGATTGCGAAAGGCGAGTCACATGCAAGGTTTGTGGTCACACACACCACACCGTGCTTCACATCAAAAGGCAACCCCCCACCTTCAGAACAGTTTGAGGAACCATCTAATGACCAACCGACTGCACAGCAAACATGTGGACATACAGGGGCCGGTAAGGACCGGTGTGTGTTGTCCATTCTACCTGTGAGTGTGAAAACTGCAAAAGGAAACATCATACGAACGTATGCCTTCTTAGACCCTGGTAGCTCAGCCACGTTCTGCTCTGAACATCTAATGCAGAAGCTGAATATCACGGGCAGACGAACCAAATTCTTGTTGAGCACCATGGGCAAGAGACCGTTGTTCCAGCCTACTCCTTAACTGGTTTGGAGGTAGCTGGTTTGGGGAGCAATGTCTTCCATGTGCTTCCAGAAGTTCTCACCCAGAAGAAAATGCCAGTCACTGCTGAGAACGTAGTGACACCTGAAGAACTGGCTAAATGGCCGTACTTGTCTAACGTACACATCCCACGCCTAAAAGCAAATGTAGACCTGTTGATTGGAACCAACGCTCCCAAGATATTGGAACCTTGGGAGGTCATCAACAGTCACGGGAATGGCCCGTATGCTATTAGGACGGTGTTGGGATGGGTAGTTAATGGTCCACTGAATGGAAACAGTGGTATGGTGGACGCAGAGTTTCCATCTGCTATGGTGAACAGGATCTCTGTGTGCAGACTGGAAGAAAGGCTGACCAATCAGTACAATCACAACTTCAACAAAGTAGCTGTGAAGGAGAATGAAATGTCCAGAGAAGACCTAAGGGTTGAAGAAAGTGTGGAAAGTTCAGCAGTACTTCAGGAGGGGAGGTACTGTTTGAAATTGCCCTTTAAGAAGAAAGAGGTCTGTCTGCCCAAAAATGTGGCTAGGCAAAGGATCCAGGGTTGGAGGAAAAGGTTCCTCAGTAACAAAAGCTTGCACCAGGAGCGTGAAGCATACATGAATAAGCTCATAAGGAAGAACATACAGCAGGAACTCTGTAGAAGAGGATGTGGGTGTAACGATGACTTACCACAGGACATCCTACACCAATGGAAAAGGTGGTTGGAGGAGTTGGACTTCCTGAATTACAGCAGGTGGCTTGAAGGTCCTGCTTTTCGTTGGAAGCCAGAGGAGGATTGGCTCAAAACTGTGGCAAATGTCTCAGGGGACTCGAATGACCAGGAGGTCAGAAAGGAGGCAACAGTAAATGCCATCAATGTGTGTGACATGTCTAGTCCTACTTACCAGCTCGTTGCCTACTTCTCAGACAGGAAGAGGCTGAAGACCGCAGTTGCCTGGTTTCTCAGGTGGAAGGTCACGTTGTTGAAGCAGAGCCGGCTAAGAAGAACCAAAGGCAAAGGAGTTTGGCAGCTGGAGATATGGATTCTTCAGCTCCTCGTAGATCCTGGCCACTTGGCAGGGTTCTGGAGGTCTGTTCAGACAAACAAAGTCTGGTACGTTCCATGAAATATCAGACTATAAGTAGCACCAGTGAGGCCAGTGACAAAGCTATGTCTGGTTCATGAAATATAGAAGCAATTGAATCCGTTTGAATTGAATCAACATGTTTTGGCTCCTTTTTTGTTTTGTTTATTTGTTTTTGAATTGTTATGTCTGCCTGCCTTAACAATTAGGGGCCGGTGTGTAAGAGCCAAATGGGTGAAACATGTGTAATGAATTGGTGTGACCATGGGTGGCGCTGTTAGCTATATAAGTGTCAAGTTCACTGCCATGGGCAGGAGGTTGTGACCCGGAAGGGCAATGGTTTTTGACCGCAGGTTACTGCTTGTTTGAATCACCACGGCGCGAATTGTTTGTATGAAAAGTTAAGCATTTGTCTATAGGAACCCAAAAGAGACTATTGTGCACGGTGAAGTAAATAAATACATCTTTCTATATGAAGAAATGCCTGCATCGTATCATTGGAACACTGAGACACAGCGAGCGGGTTGATATCAGATTAAGAAAAGTATCGGCGCGTCAGCCAGGTCTAACTACGGGCTCATCTCCTCAGTAGCTCCGTATGAGACGGGAGCTCCTTTAATAGACGCTATAGAATAGAATCATTCATTTTATCCCGCAGGAGCGACCGTGGCCGAATTAGATTTAGATAGGTCATTTTTGGACAATTCTGACAGCACTATAAGCACGGACATGCGCAAAGGAATGCATGTATTCCAAACAGAGAGGAGCGTTCGGAATAAAGTGTTTACATGGTCAATTCCGATTGGTATATCCCGATTCAAACGGTCTATACCACCCCTCCTAACCCGAATGAAAATTAATTCGGGTCAGACTGGAATGGAATATTCTATTCCAATTGAGGTGTTTACATGAGCATTTCTATTCTGAATGAATTCATCCATTCATTCATTCATTCCGAATAGAAGTGTATTCATTCCGAATGAAACTGTCCATGTACCCGCAGCCAGTGTGGAGCCTCACTCTCATCACCAACTCAATCTGTTTGTTACTGGCAGCTTTTTATACTCAGCTGGAGGCAATTAGTTTGGACTCCACCATGTCAAGGGTTAGATTAACAAATGATACAAATACAGAAATACATATAACATTAACTCTCATAAAACATATTAAAACTCCATGAACTAAACCACTAATGATTCTACTACAACGTTACACTACGACAATATCCTCAGCCCATTTCACAAGCACATCACAACCCCCCCCCTCTGCCATCCTGACTTGGTCCAGCCCAATTACACTGGAAGACAGCAGCAACTTGAACAGGTACATGTTAGGTTTTCAATCCTCACTTAACAACACAAATTGCACTTCTCTATGTATTGCACTTACTATATGTAAAGTGTCAATGTGCTGTCAATGCTGTGCAAATCAATATTTTAATCAGGTTATAATGTGCAAAAATGGGACCTCTCTGTTAAGGTGACTCTCCACCAAACAGCCTGTCAGTCTGTTTGCAAAAGTTGTCATTTAGTTCAGCACAAACTGTCGGCTGACGTTAATGAGGACTCATTTTTTACAGATAGTGTTGCCATATTTTCTGAGAGAATAATAAGCAAAATAATTAATAAGCAATCAGGTCTAGGAAAACAAGCCCCAAAAAAAGCAACTTAGGCCACATAAGCACTTTAAAACTATATGAATCAAGGTGGGCTAAATAATGCTAATGACCTTTTAAAATGCACAAATAGCCTCATTTAGGAATAGTTTTCAATATCGTCTTACCACTTACAAATATTAAAACCTTCTGAATATCAAACTTCATTTGGTTGGTTTCATATTGTTTAAAGTTACCTTTAAGAAAATAAATAACTCATTCATCCATTCATTTTTCATATGTCATATTTTTACGTCTCTTTGTCATTGTCACACTCTGACCTAGAGAGGGCAGTGTTTGCCGAAAGGCACAGTTTGAAAACACTAGTAAAATATAAAAACTGTTAAAATACTGAAAAAACACCAGACAGAATCCTTGATGATGCAGAGAAGAAGTGGGTTTTATTCACCTTTTTACCAGGAATATTGTGAACAAAAAATGAAGCACAGCAACACTGTTATTTACACTTACAGCACTGAACAGACTGGTCCTGCTCTCCTCAACAGTCCTTCTTTGACTGCAGAATTCCTGCCACTGTTCTTATATAGGCTAGGCCCCTCCCATTGGACCGTACCAATCCTGAATTGAATCCTCAATTTAACCAGCTAATTCCTAATGTCCAGAGACATTACAATTCATATACACATTTTAAAGTGTCATCACATATTACTCAGAGAATTACCCACATAATAATAATGAATAATAATTAGAGTACCCAATTTCCCACTTAACAGTGTCAATCAGTCAATACAGTCAATACAATCAACAATGAAACAATATATTAATACAATCAAACAAATATCATTCTCTGCAACTTACACAATAAAGAATAATTCAAACTTTAACCCTGTGTTGTGTGATAGAATTCCTGTTGTAGGTTATGGGTAAAAGAACACAGGGACTTACTAAAGGCTGGTTAAGATGTTAGTAAGTGTCAGGGTGAACTGTCACAGTCATAGATATACAAACTCAACTCATGAATTCAACAGACAGAAGACAAATGAGGAATTCCATGGATGACCCACTCAGTTTGACCTTATGACCTCAGAACATGACCTGACCTGATGCACACAGAGACTTCTAACTGTCCTAATGATGACAATGATAAATGAATGACATGTTTCAGTGTCAATATAAGATCATTACAAATGTAATAAAGTAACAATATATTTCATATAAAACACAAAGATCATCAATGATACCTCGCGACCACCGCGACCCAGCCTGGGTCTCCCCACCGTTGGGGGGCCACCCAGGCTGGGTGGGTCCCCCCAACGCCGTGCTCGCTGCTTATGATTGTATAGTTCATTAAACACAGAGGAGTCCATTTGGTTACAGCAGACTTTTGGGATGAAGAAAAAAGAAAAAGAAAAAAACTCTGACATCTACACTTCATTGAGTACATTTTTTGTACCAAATGAACCGAAATAAAGTAACAAAAAACCCCACCCCCCACCCCAACAAACCCGGTAAGAAAACGCACATTTTCAAGTGCGCGCGGCATGCGTCCGCTCTGCGTTCTTGAGTGTCCATATATCTTTGTCCATGCCAGCTCCCCTGAGTGACATTAAATGACAGACAGATATACACTACTATACCGAACATCATATGAACATTTTAGAAATGAAGAAAAATAATGAAAAAATATGTACAGTAAAAGTTTGAGGGGGGGGGGGGGGCTGGGTTAAGACCCTTCTTTATCATTAAATACACATTAACAGCTTAAGTCCTTTATACTTCATCATACGATGAATATAGCAAAAAAAATTACTGATCTACAAGCTCGAAATGTATCGCAATGCCACACGATGGGAGCTTGTATATCTGCTATTTTCACTATCTTGAAAAATTGAAAAGAAAAAACTGTTCTTATCCTAAATCAGTGGTTTTCAACCTTTTTCATGGCATGGACCCCTAAATTGATATATTACATTTGGCCGTGGACCCCCATCTGAAAATGTTTTGTGCCAGGGACCCCCAGAAGCAAAGATTTGAGTTAAAAAAATTAAAAATGTAAAATATATATATATTATGCACACATTGAAGTTTAAAAAAAAATCTACAAGCTCATAGCGTGGCACTCGGTACTATGAGCTTGTAGATCTGCTATTTTTGAATAGCCAAAGCTAAGTGGTTAAAATGATTGTGACGCTATGTTAACTCATTTAGCTGGGGACCCCCTGGTACCCCCCCAAGGACCACAGGTGGTCCCCGGACCACTGGTTGAGAAGCACTGTCCTAAACAGAGAAAGCCTGGTTAATGTGGTTAAACATAATAAAGTATTATTTATTATTCTGCATGATGCATCATTTAACTTTTGATTTGTTAAGTATATTTTCATTAGGCCTGTCACAATTATTACATAATCATTTAAATGCAATTATTTGAGATAATCACAATTATTTTACATAATCGTTATAATCGTTTCCATGTTGAAAACTGTTCATTCATTTCACACACACACACACACACACACACACACACACACACACACACACACACACACACACACACACACACACACACACACACACACACACACACACACACACACACACACAGTTCATGTGTCATCTTAATGTATAATGAGTAAGGACCAACAGTATGAGGGTAGGGTTGAAAATGGGCGAAGTGCTCCTTTAACTTCAGCTGTGTTTACCTGTCAAAATGTCTGCTGTGAAAAGATGAATATTATTGATTGATTTCACTGCTGCTTACAGTGTTTGTACAGCTGTTGTTGTTGTTGTTGTTGTTTTGTTTGTTTGAGTGCCCTTGTTTGTTTTCATCTGACCCCCTGACCTCCCTATAGAGTCTATAGACCGCCGAAGTCTGACGTCATTTACACATCCTTTGTTTGTCTACCTGGTTCGCAGTTTTCCACCCCCGTTCTGAATCCCATAGACGTATTTAATATCGCGTCAAATAAGAACTGTGTTCCAAAAATAAACAAATGACCCCGGCGTGTTGACTCTTATGGATATGAAGCATCAACTGACGGTGAGAAAACGCTAATGTTACTTCCGCCGAATTAGTTACATTTTCGCCAGAAACAGACTGTATCAAATATAAGTGACTGACTATCATAAACGATACAGAACCCCCTCCCTGACAATAACGCCGACACGCGGTGTTTATTTTTGGACCACAATTCTTATATGAGACGATTCTAAGATGACCCAATGTTATTCTCCATAGAGAAATTACTTCCGCAAACCTGGGGATGAACGAGTCACGTCAGGACTTCGGTGCTCTATATCTGATAACATCCCCGAGAGACGTGTCTCTACTTGACAGATTTTGATATCAATGGTTTCAGCATCACCAGCCTTTCCAATAGCAAAATATGGGTAGAGTTTGTCAGTGAAAGAGTCTTTATGAGTGTAGATGTGAGTCATGTCTTCAAGGTCGTAGAAGGACACCTCCCCCCTGTCATAGTCCAGCTTGACTCTGATCCTCTCAGGATAGATCTGCAGTGAGATGGTTTTACCACACACATCCTGATAGACACCATCCTTCTGCCTAAAACACCAGATTCCATATTCTGGTATGGCATATATCTTTCCCTTCCTGTCAACAGATTCTTTAGCCAAACCTATGTTCCACTCAGGATGGTCTCCAACCACCACCTCCCAGCTGTGTTTTCCTGAACTGAAACCCTCTGAACCCAGAACATAAGCATAATGACTGAACCTCTCTGTGTTGTCAGGAAGCTGCTGCTCTGTGTCTCTACATCTCACACTGGTCAGGTCTTCAGACACACAGAGCCAGGGGGATGCTGTGTTTGGGTCCAGAATGACAGGAGTGAACTTGACCCTCTCCTTCATCTTCTCCCAGACTGTGAAGCTCAGGTTTCCCAGGTGTTTGGTCACGTCTATCAGAGCTCCTGAGGGCAGCTGTGGATCTGACAGTGTACACTGGACTCTGGCGCTGGTCTGAGTGTGTTTATAACTGCTTATTGCATCTCTATCTATTATTATTGAGTCTTCCGCCACTTTTTGCAGTTCTGGCTTAACCGTGCAGTAGTTTTTTACTAAACTTTGCAATATGATAGAGGGTCATGGAAAACGACCAAGAAATGAATCCCACAGTCATTTGTCAAAGGGTGGCGCTGTACAGTAGCACTCAATTGAAAAAAGCAAACTTAATGGAAACTTTGAACAGGTATAACTCATGCCCTGTTTGAGCTATTGCCATGAAACTTCAAGACACATAAGTCTCCTCATGACAAACAACTTTCACACTCACACATAGCAGCTTTTATAAGACAATGAAAATTGCAGTTTTATTAAAATACTTCTTCTGCCCTTAACACATGAATGCAAACAGAAACTTTGCAGTAGAGGGTCATTCCAAATATCACTGAAACCAATCTTACTCCACTTGGCCAAAGGGGGGCGCTATAGCAATCGTTTGAAAATGCAAACTTTAAACAGACACATTGTGAGCGATGCGTTGTGAACATGTAGATCTGCTATTTTCACAGCACAAAACCACAGCGCAACCAAACATAAAATGACTTGCCTTTTAGTTCTACTGGATCTCCTGTTTAATATTAAATAATTTGTTTCATTATTATATTGAAATGTAACATCATGTTCTTTTTGCATTCTCTTAATGCTCTGTGTTAATGTCTTAAAGCTTAATATTTTATGTTATACACTTTGAATTGCCATGTTGTTTAAATGTTATACAAATAGTCATGCATTGCCTTGCCTATGTCCATATTTTACATGTAGTGGAGTGAAAGTCACACGTACCCAAAAGCCCTCCAAAAATGACAGTACAGTACTCAAGAACTGTCCGTTCCTGTCCACCACTGATTATTTATTATTATCATAATAATAATAATTATTATTACCTGTGTTTTTGTAGTTGCAGTCTGAAGAAGCAGTAGAAGTTTGTAGCAGTAGAAGTTTGTAGCAGTAGAAGTCTGTAGCAGTAGAGGGTTCTAGCAGTAGAAGGTTGTAGCAGTAGAAGTCTGTAGAAGTCTGTAGCAGTACAAGTCTGTAGCAGTAGAAGGTTCTAGCAGTAGAGGTCTGTAGCAGCCGGTGAAAAGTTGACAACTGGAAAGCCAAATTGCACCTCTTTTAAACTAAGGTTCCTGACCATGAAAGACAAGCTCCCGCAGGTTTTGATTGGGTTAGAGCAGCAGTTTCTGTAGTATTTCAATGTGGTCAAACAGGTCTGACGGTCAGACTTGTTTGACCACATGCTGACGGTAAACAGGGAGGCACCAGCATTCATTATTCCCTGTAGGAGGAGTCACAATGTAAACTATGGTGTAACGATACAGTAACTGCATCAGAAAATATTGATTTTAATTTCAACAATCGAAGTATGTTGATATGTAAACAGCAACATATCGTATCGCAATGCAAATAATCGATTGTATCGATACTAAGTTATTGTGCGTTGTATTTAGCAATTTTAAGAAGAAAAAAGAAAAAGAGAGGTTTAATTACTTTTCCATCACATATAGCTACACTTGGTCTATTGATACATGTGTGTGTAAATCTCTTTGTTCATGTCAAGGTGAGGGTTTGTCCACATGTGTTACTATAGGAGCAGTAAAACTTCTACTGCTACAAGTAAAAGTCCGGAATTCTAAATTTACTTGAGTAAAAGTACAAAGGTAAAATGTACTTAAAGTACCAAAAGTAAAAGTGCTAAAATATTTGAAAAAATCAGATCTACAAGCTCACAACGCGTTGTGAGTTTGTAGATCGGCTATTTTCAAATAGCCTATATATAAAATAGGGCTAAAGTGGTTAATGTATGTTTTGTAATATAATAATTGATAATTGCAAAGTAACTAGTAACTAAAGCTTTCAAATAATTGTAGTGGAGTAAAAGTACAATATTTGCCTCTGAGATGTAGTGGAGTAGAAGTAAAAGTACTGAAAATTGGAAATACTCCAGTAAAGTAAAAAAAAAAGACCTCAAAATTAAAGAGTACAATTTTGAGTACATGTACTTAGTTGTTACTTTACACCACTGCCAACGGGCAGTTTGCTATTTTCAAACATTCTAGTACTTTTACTTTTACTTTTGGTACTTTAAGTACATTTTGATACCAATACTTTTGTACTTTTACTCAAGTAAAAAAAATTTTATACTATTTTGAAACTTGATACTAAAAGTATTGATACTTTTACTTAAGTAAAACATTTGAATACTTTTCCCACCACTGGCTAATTGTGTCAGGATGTGAGAAAACTGGCCGACCCAGAAGCAGAACACAACAAAATCAAAGTCCAAGGGAGTTTATTGAGAACAAAGGAGGAACGGGGGAGCCTGAGGGAGGTGCGCTCGGCTGGGAGTGGACATTGTTATTTGTATTTCAAGTTTTGGTTGTTCTGTTAGTTTCAGTAAACTGTTATAGCCCTGGTGGTGTATAGTGGTATTGTTGGTGGAGTGAGGAGAAGTTTACATTTAGTACATTTACTCAAATACTGTACCTTTTGTACCATTTTTAGGTATTTTTTTACTGTACTGGAGTATTTCCAATTTTCTGTACTTTTACTTCTACTCCACTACATCTCAGAGACAAATATTGTACTTTTACTCCACTACAATTATTTGACAACTTTAGTTACTTTGTAGATTTTGGTTATCATTAAATAACATGAATTAACCACTTAGTCAGGCCTATATACAAGCTCACAATAAGTTGCAATGCGACGCATTGTGAGCTTGTAGATCTGTTATTTTCAAAAGATTTGTATACATTTGAAAACTTGTGAAGCGGGACATTCTGCATAATGAGTATACTTTCTACTTTTGGTACTTTAAGTTCATTTTGATACCAATACTTTTGTAATTTTACTCAAGTACATTTTTAATTCCGGACTTTTACTTATATTTCTACATTACAGATATTTTTACTTAAGTAAAAAAAAAAAAGTACTTTTTCCACCACTGCCAGTTACTGGTTAAGGTCATTTAATAAGACATTGATTGATTGAATATTTTATTAGGCAAAAAATGTAAAACAGCACAGTTACATTTAAAATACTTTGTCTAACAGGTCCGTTCATAAAAGTCCTTGCGGACTTGTTTCCAATGAGGGCCTTGGTATTCAATTCATATACATATATAGTGGCACCACAGTTCAAATATCATTACAAATAAATGTACAACAAAAAAAATAAAAAAAGAGTGGGAAAAAAAAAAGTACAGTCACAGTAAAATGTGTTTGGCTGCAGAGTCCTATCTGAATAAGTATAAATAGGTCTAAAGTGGTTCAACTGAACCACTTTTTTCCTCCGCAAGGACACCTGGGGGTCCCCAGACCCCACTTTGAAGAACCTCTGCAGTAAGATATCAATGCTAGATGATCGTTAAAGAAAGCATGCAAAAACAAGAAAAACAAGAAAAACAGCATCCCATCCCACTGAAGCATTTCATTCTTGTTTTTTGCATTTTTTGGAAGGGTTTGCCGTGCAGTCTGTAAAACAGGTTGTGGCACATCTACAACACTGATACACCCCCACAGCCAGACCACAGTATCATTAGTACTATACTTATTTTACTGTATCATTAAAAGTACTATATTTATTATACAGTATCATTAAAAATACTATATTTATTATATAGTCCAGACTCTGTTGTTATTATGTTTTTCATCTTATTTTTATTTGAGAAACAGGTGTACAGCAGATACATGCTCCACAGCACACAGCAATTCTCTCATTCCCTATAAGTCCCTCCCACCCACCGACAAACAAAACTAAATACAAACAGAACAATAATAGTAAAGGAAAAAAAAGAAAAAAAGAAACAATAACAATAAATAATAGCAATAACAACAATGACAACAACAACATCATCGACAAATGAACAGCACACATCATACACACTGAGTGCCAAAATAGCAGCCAATCTGTCCATATACCGTCACTAGCCATATCAATTAGTAGTTTCACTGTTTATTTGAGAAAACTGTGGAGACCAAAGGTCTTGGAATAACTATCTGTCCCCGGTTATGCTTTTCAAAGGTCAATTTCTCTAGTGGAAGAAGTTGAGATATCTGATCTTGAAACATATAAAACCTTTTTTGATCCTTCAGGCGCAAATGACAGTACAGTACAGTACAGTACAGTACAGTACAGTACAGTACAGTATTGAAAAATAAGAAAAACCAATGTATGTACAGTAAAAAGTTCAAGAAAAAAGGAGGTCAAAACTGGCCCCTGTAAAAGTCATAACCTACCCCCCCCCGCCCTTTTTTTTCTCGAAAATGTTACTGTACATATTTTTGTTTTTCTTATTTTTCAATTTGTAAACTGTAAACTTTAATAGAAATGAATAGCTGGGGGCGGGGCATAATCCGCCCTCTAGTTATATTATACCTCTATGGTGTTGACTCACTGGAAACACTTTGCTACACCAGTGGGTCTCAAAGTGTGGTCCAGGGACCCTCATGGTTCATTGAGGGGTTTCCAAATGGACCCTTAGGGGTGTGTAACTCTGAGAGTGTACAAATGGAACCAAATGGCCTCTTAGGGGTGTGTAACTCTGAGAGTGTATACAAATGGAACCAAATGGACCCTTACAGGTGTGTAACTCTGAGAGTGTACAAATGGAACCAAATTGCCTCTTACGGGTGTGTAACTCTGAGAGTGTGCAAATGGAACCAAATGGACCCGTAAGGGTCCATTTGGTTCCATTTGTACACTATCAGAGTTATGGGGGTTCTTGAAATTAAAATATTAAAATAAAGTTTGAGAACCACTGTGCTACTAAATGGAACAAAGCCTTAATTAGTATCATTGGTTAGACCTGTGAAGGAAGTAAGGAAGAGGCCCGATTTCTTTCCAACATGGCTGCTGTTCATAGAGCCTGTTCTCAATGGAGACCTTTACATGTATAGGACTGCATGATCAGGTAAACATGGAACTATTTATCTACAGCGAAGGTAAAAATGACTTTAACCCATTTAGAGCTGGAAAGCTTATATTATGTTGCAATAGAGCACCGAAGTCCTGACGTCACTGCCAGTAGAGGGTGCTTTTCAGCAGGTTCATGGCTTTACTTTTTGTGTTGATATCCTCATTGGGGAATCTTATAAGATCGCTTCATATAAGAACTGTGTTCCAAAAATAAACACACCACCCTGGCGTTTTTACTCATATGGATACATAGGAAGCGTCGACTGGAATGTGTAAATGTACACATTTACCCAAAGAGTAACACAATATAAACACTAGAAACGAGTCAAACAACCCAAAGACTACATTTCCCATGAACGCGGCTGCTGTGGGGACAGTGATTTCAGACCCGGAAGTAGTAATTCTTAAGACTTTTAAGGCAGAATTCATTCCATTTTCGCCAGATGATGCAGAGCCCCCCCCCCCCTGACAAAAACGCCAGGGTGGTGTGTTTATGTTTGGAACACAGTTTTTATATGATGACGTGATCTAAGACATGGGTTCCCAAACTTTTCAGCCCGTGACCCCAAAATAAGGCGGCCATTGACTCGCGACCCCACCTAAACCTGGAGGTAATTTATGCACATAAACTTGCACGTTCGGTGCGCATTTGAAATGTATTAAAATGGTAAAAAGGTACTATTTGTAAGCGTTGTATTTCATCCATTTTGTTGAATTTAAAATAAAAATAAAAATAAATAAAAATAAATGTTTTTTTTTATTTTTTTTTATGACCCAAAATAATGTGGGGTCACAAGTGGTCGCGACCCCAACTTTGAGGACCCCTGATCTAAGATTCCCAAATGGGGATTTCAACACAAAAATTCAAGCCACGAACCTGTGAAACAGCGCCCTCTAGTGGCAGTGACGTCCGACTTCGGCGCTCTATACCTTTTAATACGGGAAAGCATCTGTCATTTTAGATATCGTTGTTGTCGGGCAGAAACCTCCATATTCTCCATATTCTAATTTGTTTTGGTTTTTTTCGTGAAACGCCTGAAAGGGTTGAGAACCACTGCTTTGGTGGAATGACATGCGTCACATTTTTGGTCTTTGGGAACTTTTACAAACTATGGAAAACAAAGAGTCAACAGTGCAGTATGGGTGGTGCAGGGTAGAGGAGTGGTCCTCAACCTTGTCAGGCCCTGACCCCCCAAAATAATCACATTTGAACTGGAGACCCCCCAAAATAATCACATTTGAACTGGAGACCCCCCAAAATAATCACATTTGAACTGGAGACCCCCCAAAATAATCACATTTGAACTGGAGACCCTCCAAAATAATCACATTTGAACTGGAGACCCTCCAAAATAATCACATTTGAACTGGAGACCCTCCAAAATAATCACATTTGAACTGGAGACCCCCCAAAATAATCACATTTGAACTGGAGACCCTCCAAAATAATCATATTTGAACTGGAGACCCCCCAAAATAATCACATTTGAACTGGAGACCCTCCAAAATAATCACATTTGAACTGGAGACCCCCCAAAATAATCACATTTGAACTGGAGACCCCCCAAAATAATCACATTTGAACTGGAGACCCCCCAAAATAATCACATTTGAACTGGAGACCCCCCAAAATAATCACATTTGAACTGGAGACCCTCCAAAATAATCACATTTGAACTGGAGACCCTCCAAAATAATCACATTTGAACTGGAGACCCCCCAAAATAATCACATTTGAACTGGAGACCCTCCAAAATAATCACATTTGAACTGGAGACCCCCCAAAATAATCACATTTGAACTGGAGACCCCACAAAATAATCACATTTGAACTGGAGACCCTCCAAAATAATCACATTTGAACTGGAGACCCCCCAAAATAATCACATTTGAACTGGAGACCCCCCAAAATAATCACATTTGAACTGGAGACCCCCCACCCTGATAAGCACTTAGAATGTAGGAGTTGAGGCGTTACATTTAGTTTGACTCGGTTCCACAGATTGATTTTGTGAAATCTCTGGGCTGGTGCTCACTGCAGCCATGGATGGGTGGGGGTAAAATCCCGTTAACCCCCCCTCCCCCTAACCCTAACCCAAAGTATTTTAGTCTATTAGTTATTTTTAGTGTTAATAAAGCTTGTGTTGCTTCAGATGGTCTCAGCTCTGATCAGTCCTTCTCCTGGAGAATGAAGATTATTATAATAAATACTCCTTTATTATGATTTTTTTTTTTAAGGTTTATTATTCTATATTATTTACACAACTGGAGCTTTAGAAATGAATACAAAAAACCTCCTCCATTCCGTTTAGACTGGAGAGCAGTGGCGCGGGAAGGGGGGGCTATGGGGGCTGCAGCCCCCCTGGTGGTGGGAAGCAAAAAAAAAAAAAAAAAAAGGGTTTGTAAAATTAAAAAATACATATCATTTTTAAAGTCTATACACACACATATATATTAAAACAATGATGTATTTAACTTTGGGGAATACAAAATTTGCTGAAAAAAAGGTGGAAAAACACGATTTTTTTTTATCGCACACGCGCACGAAACACGCAAGTCCCCCCGCCCAGCCCAGCCTCCCTTGACTTCCAGCGCGCCTGCTGGAGAGTAACAAAGACTATGATCACACGTCCTCCTGTTGTAGCTTCACGTTGTCTCTCTCTCTCCTTTCTTTTCTTTTTCCTCTCTCTCTACCTCTCTCTCTCTCTCTGTGTGTCGTCCTCGTGCACGCCGGCGTCTGCGTGTGTGCACGTTCCCGACGACGTAGCAGAGCAACGTCAACGTGGTGACGTAAAGCTCACCAAACGTTTTTGATTTCTCTCTCTCTCTCTCTCTCCCCCTCTCTCTCTCTCTCTCTCTCTCTCTCTCTCTCTCTCTCTCTCTCTCTCTCTCTCTCTCTCCCTCTCCCTCTCCCTCTCCCTCTCTCTCTCTCAGTCTCTGGCGCCCCCTCTCTGTCTCTGTGAATACTTCATCATATGTCAGTATTGTTGACATGTTTGTAATGTTTGTATTGTTTTAAAATGGACTTTCACAACAAAATAGGTTTTCACAGAACATGAGGTTAAATTAGGGACCCCCCCCCCATCCTGACAAGCACTTGGAATTGTAGGAGACTCAATATTGTGGCATTTAATGTGGCAATTATTTGACAATTTGGCCAATGTTAGGTTGAGAACCAGTGTTACTTTTGGTACTTTAAGTACATTTTGATACCAATACTTTTGTACTTTTACTCAAGTACATTTTAAATTCCAGACTTTTACTTGTAACAGAGTATTTCTACATTGCAGTATTGATACTTTTACTTAAGTACAGCATGTGGGTACTTTTTACACCACTTTCTAGACACACGTACGTGTCTGTTGTTGACATTCTGAATTCAACTTCATGTAGTTTCTTTGTTATAAAACAACGCCCTGCATCGTCGTACAAGAGCATCGCACTAAAGTAGCACCGCAAATAGCAAATCTACAAGCTCACGACGCGACGTGTCGTGAGCTTGTAGATCTGCTATTTCCGCTATATTTGAAAATGTTTGAAAGTACAGAAGAATAGAATAGAATATTTACACTTTATTGGAAATAAAAGTCTCCACACTAAAGCCAGAGTTCCAATGAGAACTAATGATGACAATGATAAATGAATGACATGTTTCAGTGTCAATATAAGATCATTAAATGTAAGAAGTAACAATATATTTATATTTACAACATAAAGATCATCAATGATCTACTCTAGAATGATGAAGGACATTTACATCTTTAAAAGGATTTAAAACAAATAACGTTTTCCTCTTAGTAACTTTGCAGATTGAGATTAACATATAATCAACATGTAAATTAGGATGTATGGGGGAGGGGTCACAATATATAAAGTCATTAAAATAAGATTGATTGATTGATAGAATACTTTATTTAAAAGTTTGCAGAGAAAAAGCACATGAAAGTACAGTTCAAATACAAGGTCAACTAAATAGGATTAAAAACCCTCAGGAAAGCCTAATGGCTTGTTTCAAATGGGGTCCTTGTACTCAATTCATAGTGACATTAAATGACAGGCAGATATACATTACTATACAGAACATCATATGAACATTTTAGAAATGAAGAAAAATAATGGAAAAATATGTACAGTAAAAGTTTGAGGGGGGGGGGGGGGCTGGGTTAAGACCCTTCTTTATCATTAACTATACATTAACAGCTTAAGTCTTATACTTCATCATACGATGAATATAGCAAAAAAAATAACTGATCTACAAGCTCAAAATGTATCGCAATGCCACACAATGTGAGCTTGTAGATCTGCTATTTTCACTATCTTGAAAAATGTAAAAGAAAAAACTGTTCTTATCCTAAATCAGTGGTTTTCAACCTTTTTCATGCCATGGACCCCTAAATTTATATATTACATTTGGCCGTGGACCCCCATCTGAAAATGTTTTGTGCCAGGGACCCCCAGAAGCACTCGGTGCCGCGCTATGAGCTTGTGGATCTGCTATTTTTGAATAGCCAAAGCTAAGTGGTTAAAATGATTGTGACGCTATGTTAACTCATTTAGCTGGGGACCCCCTGGTACCCCCCCAAGGACCACTGGTGGTCCCCGGACCACTGGTTGAGAAGCACTGTCCTAAACAGAGAAAGCCTGGTTAATGTGGTTAAACATAATAAAGTATTATTTATTATTCTGCATGATGCATCATTTAACTTTTGATGTGTTAAGTATATTTTTTATAAATGTAAAGAAAGCAAAAATAGCAGATCTACAAGCTTACAACGTGTCACAAAGTGACTTTGTCATATCTGCCCTGTGCAACTTTTGTTTATGAAGCCTAAAAGCCAAAAAGAAGTGTAGATTTGTATTATGTTCTAATGTTCAACAACAAAAACACAGTTAAATCATTAATATTCATATGTTCTAATGTTCAATGACAAAAACACAGTTAAATCATTAATCGCAATTATTTGTGTGACAATTAATGGTCAAGATAAATGTCATAATCGTGACATCCTTCATTTTGATCCTAATAGTTTGTACTTTTACTTGAGTTAAATATTTCAGTAAATGGTTTCAATGTATTTATTATTTAGTCACATGATCTTGTTGATACTTGTCATTGGTTCAATATTCATAAAACCCACAGACTCACTGAAACCACTTTTACTTTCACTTCAAATATAGCCGATCTACAAGCTCACAACGCGTCGCGATGCGACACGTTGTGAGCTTGTAGATCGGCTATTTTTGCTACTTATGTGTTACACTGTAGTATGATAAAGTTATGAAGTAGGGTATTAATTACCCTAACCCCAAAAAAACTAAAAAGTTTAAATATGGAGATATGAGGTTTTCTGCCCGACAACAACGATATAACAGTATAAAAGAAACATTCTTCAATGTCAAATAAAAGTGTGTTTGATATTTAGTCCAGATGTAACACACACACACACACGCACGCACGCACATGCACACACACACACACACACACACACACACACACACACACACACACACATCCTGTGTCATCTTATTACAGTATATAATGAGTAAGGACCAACAGTATGAGGGTAGGGTTGAAAATGGGTGAAGTGCTCCTTTAACTTCAGCTGTGTTTACCTGTCAAAATGTGTGCTGTATTATTGATTGATTTCACTGCTGCTTACAGTGTTTGACAGCTGTTGTTTGTACAGCTGTTGTTGTTGTTGTTGTTGTTGTTGTTTTGTTTGTTTGAGTGCCCTTGTTGTTTTCATCTGACCCCCTGACCTCCCTATAGAGTCTATATCTGATAACATCCCCGAGAGACGTGTCTCTACTTAACAGATTTTGATATCAATGGTTTCAGCATCACCAGCCTTTCCAATACCGAAATAAGGGTAGAGTTTGTCAGTGAAAGAGTCTTTATGAGTGTAGATGTGAGTCATGTCTTCAGGGTCGTAGAAGGACACCTCCCCCCTGTCATAGTTCAGCTCAACTCTGATCCTCTCAGGATTCCTCTGCAGTGAGATGGTTTTACCACAACCACTCTTATAGACACCATCCCTCTGTAATAAACACCAGATTCCATATTCTGGTGAGACATATTTCTTTCCATTCCTGTCAACAGATTCTTTAGCCAAACCTATGTTCCAGTCAGGATGGTCGCCAACCTCCACCTCCCAGCTGTGTTTTCCTGAACTGAAACCCTCTGAACCCAGAACACCAGGAGCATTAGTGAACCTCTCTGTGTTGTCAGGAAGCTGCTGCTTTGTGTCTGTACGTCTCACACTGGTCAGGTCTTCAGACAGACAGAGCCAGGGGTTTGCTGTGTTTGGGTCCAGAATGACAGGAGTGAACTTGACCCTCTCCTTCATCTTCTCCCAGACTGTGAAGCTCAGGTTTCTCAGGTGTTTGGTCACGTCTATCAGAGCTCCTGAGTCCAGCTGTGGATCTGACAGTGTACACTGGTCTCTGGCGCTGGTCTGAGTGTGTTTATAACTGCTGAGAAATGACACAGTGTGTTTCTGCAGCTCTTGTTCTACAGCAGAGATGCTGTCTGACAGAGAGGAGATTTGCTCCTGGATGATCTGAAAGATCTTCTCCTTCTGCTCCTCTTCCTCCCTCAGGGCTGCCAGTCTGGCCTCCTCTTCCTCTGTCAGGAACTGGTGGAGCTTTTTAAACTCTGCTTTGATCTGCTTCTCTGTGGCCAAAACCTGCTTCTTGTTGTATGGAACAACTTCATTATTATACCTAGTTTTAAAGTGTTTGTATTTGGTCCTCTTGTCCTTTAAAGTCCTGAGGTCAGACTTCAGTTGGACCTTCAGGTTGTTGACTGCTTGTTCTATAGGAACCAGCTTGTGACCAGGGTGGTGAGAGGAGTCACAGATACGACACACAGCTCTCTGTTCTTCCTCACAGAACAGTTGATGCTCCTCTGGATGTTCACAACACAACACCTTGACTGGAAATTTCCCCACTAGATCATTCCTCTGGATCTTCTCCAGGAGGTTTTTTGTAACCTCCACAGCTCTATCAGGATATGTTTGTGTCATCACATCTACTGTTTGCTGCCTGGTTGCATTTTCCAGCCTGCATTTCGGAATGGAGCCTTTGGAGTCCTTTTCCAGGAACCATTGGAATATATTGAATTCATCAGCACTAAGATCCTGAACGATCGCTAACAGACATTCGTGTGCCATCACTAATTAAAGGGTGCAATGAAGATTCAGGATCTGAAAAGAGTAAGATGTCAAAACAAGTTAAGTAAGTATAATGATATCAAACCATTTATATAGACATACAATATGTCATCAAATATGTCAGATATCAGGTGATCAGGTGATTCTTCATTCTTGTTTGATTTAAATATTGTATATCAACAACATTATCTGCGAATTGACACAGAGACCCCTTAGAGAAACATGTGTATGGTTGTAGGGGCGTGTCGTTCAATTGAGATTATAACAAACTAGAAAAAGTGCTCCTCGGAGCACAGGTCTCCACCAGGTCAGGTAGGTTATTGTGGTCTAGCAACGTTCGGGATTCGCCAATCAGGAAGGAAATGGAATATGAAAAATCGGACGGATCCGTCTTGATCACCTTTACAGAGATAATGTGTACCGATTTGCATGATTTTTTCAAAAATCGGGGTGTAGCTATAATATGGCAATGGTAAAAGAGTGGCATTTGTTCCTCAACGTAGTGCGAATGTGTGTGCAAAGTTTCACCGCAATCGGACGCTGCGTTCATGATTTGCGGCATTTTGTTCAAAACAGGCCACTCTTGCAAACTTTAGATGTCAATCTTAGCCAATCAGGATGTAATAAGAAAAATCAAACAGATCCGTCTTGATCACATGACTATACAGGTCATGTGCACCTATTTGCGTGAAATTTTGATAAGATCTGAAGGAGTATTATAGAAAAGATAGTTTTATATAAGTCCTATCGGCCAATCAATTAGGCAGACTTTTTGATTGAAGAAAAAATATGAATTCAGATCATAGTTTTACTGCAAAACATGGTGTCATTCTGTGAAACGAAGTTGTTTTGAAAAGAAAATCCTACAGCCTTCAGGTCTATGTTATCTTGTCAACTTCTTGAAGTGCGCATGGTACTTTATTTCCCTGTGTTTAACTTAAGGCAGAACTGCTAAAAATGACTGTAATGTAATGTAATGCAGTCTTATGTGGTGGCTGTGCATCTGTCTGCAGGCACCACTTTAGGTTGGGGGGAAAAGTGCATTTGCACTAACAATTAAATGAAAAGTAAATATTAACCATTTAAGCATTGGTATTAACTAGTTACAACTTTCTTAACAGTTACCAGTTAAACAGTTAACCATGAATATTTGGCTATTTTTTTTGTTTACATAGGCCTGTGGCCCCCGACCTCACAGCAGTTGGTTCCTACCTGTCTATAAAGACAACGTGAGATTGTGATTGGTTTAGAACAGTCAGGTGAGTCGGGTGCATTCAGGTAAACATGACTCATAGAGAAGCTGTTTAAAAACGCTTGAGGCAAAAAGAGAAAGAGGAGTATCCTCATGGTGTTTGTTGGTGGAGTGAAGAGAAGTTTAACACTAACTATAAAAAGATACTGTAGAACAGGGGTGTCAAACTCATTTTGGTGTCCGGGCAAGATTGGTCAAATGGTGACTTGAGGTGGGCAGGAACCAGTTGCGGACGCACATGCGCGCTCACACGCATTCAGTTATACAGCATTGTTTTTCAATCTGTTGTCTTGTCTTGTATTATTATTATTATTATTATTATTATTATTATTATTATTATTATTATTATTATTATTATTATTATTATTATAAACCATTTTAAGTAGAATCATTCAATTTGAAGTTAAACAATACCTGGTAATGTGTGTGGGTGGTTAAATAATTACATTTATAGAACAGTGGTGTAAAGTAACTAATTACATTTACTCAAGTAAGTACTGTACCTAAAGATTTGAGTTTTACTTTACTAGAGTATTTCCAATTTCCAGAACTTTTACTTCTACTCCACTACATCTCAGTCACTGCTATAACTACAGTATATCACTTTAAAAAATGTTTTATGAAGATTATAGCTACTTTAATTATTTACATTAAAATCAAACAATGCAATTTGTAATGAGCCCATCCATTTGAAATAGAACAATTAAATTCATTACCTGGTAATGTGTGAGAACCACATATTATAGCAACATAAGTGTTTCAGAAAACTGTTAGGATTTAGGAGACATTTGTAAAGATTTCCATGATTTTTCAAAAATAGCAGATCTACAAGCTCATAGTGCGAGCTCCTCCTTTCTCAGGGCAAGCTCCTGAGAAATAAAAGAAGCAGCTTTGATGCATTTATACGTTTTTAACACATATATGATTAATGCTTCTAACTACCTATTACCATTATTATATTTTCAAAAATGGCAAATTTACATGGTGTAGCCAGCCTCCGCTGTGTCCTTAGTTTTAGTCGTTGTCAGTAGGCTATACAATATTTTTCTTTAAATATATATATTATATATATATTGACAATAAACTTCAATATCTTTCCTTGTACACTACAGGCTGTCGACTCACAGTCTTCCTGTTGCTTGTGTGTCGACAGCCTGTGATGTTTGTTCATAATAGCAGATCTTAACACTTATTCATATTTTGCTACATTCGAGGTGCTTTCTACATCATTCATTTGTTTTATTTCCGACTCCCCCAAACTCCCTCACAATTTAAACGACATACAACCCAGGTTGAATATAAATATTATGTTCTTTTTCCATATTTTCCATACCAAGTTCATGAAGTCTTACCTGTTTATATGGTTCAGTGTGAGGAGAAGTGTGTGGTGTCTCAGTGCAGGTTTGGTTCAGTCACTGACGAGCAGGAAATGCACTTCCTGTCCATAAAAAGGAAACATAATGTCACTTGAGATTTTGATTGGTTCAAAATGTTGACGAGTCAGCAGACATTATGCATAATGTCACAAACACATCTGACCACTTCATCTATTAAGACCCGGAACACATCTGTGTCATTTTAAGATTTTTATTTTTATTTTGATCTATTCAAAAATAGCAGATCTACAAGCTTGTAGCGCTGCGAGTGCCGCGCTATGAGCTTGTAGATCTGCTATTTTTTTTTAAAGAAATAATTGTGCAAATCTTGAATATATCTTTTTTAAAGCGAACATTTGTAACTCAAATCTTTGCTTCTGGGGGTCCCTGGAACAACATATTTTACAAATGTTCGCTTTAAAAAATTCAATATTCACAGATTTACACAAATGTTCACGATATTTCGAAGATCTTTCAAAGATTTAGTTGTAGATCAGCAGATCTACAACTAAAATGACCGATCTACAATTTGAGTAAAAGTACTTTAGGTACTTAAAAGTAACTAAAGTCACTAAAGTAACTGGTGGGTAAAAAGTAATCAAAGTGAGTCAAAATACTTTACAGCTGTTAAAATGAGTAGAAATACTTTACACCTTTAAAATGAGTAGAACTAATTTACAGCTGTTACAATGAGCAGAAATGCTTTACAGCTGTTAAGGTAGACTGCCCCAACGCTCCTGATTTCGTGTATAGAGGGGCGGGTGTTAGAGCCGGCGAGAGATTGCGCCTGATCCCCATTGGTTCACCGATCTGTCCGTCAACCCCCGCCCCGTTAACACAACATTACGAGCGACGCCCACTGCACTCTGGTTGGTTGGGAAGTGAAACACTTCCTCATACCGAGTACACCGACGTGCTGGGCCAGGCTTTTATTTTTTAGCAAAACTAAACAATAAAAGCCTGGAGATCGAGGCTACTGTTAAGGTGAGTAGAAATACTTTACAGTTGTTAAAGTGAGTAAAAATACTTTACAGCTGTTAAAACGAGTAGAAATACTTTACAGCTGTTATAATGCATACTTTACAGCTGTTAAAGTGAGTAAAAATACTTTACAGCTGTTAAAGTGAGTAGAAATAATTTACAGCAGAAAAGTAAGTGACACTAAAGAGTACAATGTTAACCCATTCAATCCTGGACCTTATCTGTGTCACTTTAGATTTCTTTGGTTATTCAAAAATATCAGATCTACAAGCTCATAGTGCGGCACTCGGTGCCGTGCTATGAGCTTGTATATAGTTTTTTAAAAGAAAATCATGAAAATGTGTTCAAATCTTTGAATATATAAATTTTAAACTCAAATCTTTGCTTTTGGGGGTCCCTGGAACACAATATTTAGAGACAAATACATGTTGGGTGGTCCTTCCTTGACAACTCATATTATAGCAACATGTTAGCAATATGTTAGGATTTAGAAGACATTTGTAGAATCCCCAGAAGCAAAGATTTGAGTTAAAAATGTTCTCTTTAAAAACGTATTCAAAGACTTATTGTATGTTAGTATTATTTAACTATTGAGTTAGTTTACAGTATGTTGTCATCATTCTATAGCAGTCTATAATAAGCTGGTGGTTTTAATTGTCTGCTGATGATGGAGATCACCAGTCTGTCTGTCTGTCTGTCTGTCTGTCTGTCTGTCTGTCTGTCTGTCTGTCTCTACTCTCCCTCTTTCATTCTTTCTGAAAGACGCGCACACGCACACGCACACGCACACGCACACGCACACACACACACACACACACACACACACACACACACACACACACACACACACACACACGGTGGGTAAGGTGTGTACTATATACAGAGAATAGAATCCCTCCACATAGTTCTCCTCCCCCCCCCCCCCACCACGACCACTGTCACTTCACTGTCGATTCCAACCTGATCTCTGAAAGGACGAGTATCAACTCACTCAATATAAACAACATGAAACCCAAGCTGAATATAAATATAAACACTGTTGAGCTTTTCTTCTATATTGTAAGTCTTACCTGTGTTTCTGTGGGTTCAGTCTAAGGAGAAGTTTGTGGCGTCTCAGCTCAGGTCTCGTACTGTAACTGTCAAGTATGAACAGGATTCATAGATCTCACAGCAGTTGGTTCATACCTGTATATAAAAGACAACACATTCTCTTCTCGGGTGAGATTTTGATTGGTTTAGAACAGTCAGGTGAGTCTGGTGCATTCAGGTAAACATGCACTCATAGAAGCGTGTGTGTGTGTGTGTGTGTGTGTGTGTGTGTGTGTGTGTGTGTGTGTGTGTGTGTGTGTGTGTGTGTGTGTGTGTGTGTGTGTGTGTGTGTGTGTGTGTGTGTGTGTGTGTGTGTGTGTGTGTGTGTGTGTGTGTGTGTGTGTGTGTGCCTCCCCTCCTCTTCATCCTGGCATATTGCCAAGGCCCCAAGGCAGACCTGCCAGTCAAAGTGAAGACTGGCCAATCACAGTGTGTCCTCGCCGTACATGCTTGCAGAGACTCTTGGGTAATGAAGTCAAAGACGTTGGCTGACATGTTGTTTGTGTCCAAAGTGTGTGTGTTGTGACACTGATGACCCAAACTACATAGTGCTGCTTTAAGTTGTGTAATCATATAGATGTGTGTTTTCTCTTCTAACATATAGTATCCTCATCATAAACCATGTACAGTATAAAATACAGTTGAACCACCAGTGTCATGTTGCTTGTTACAACATCGTCTCAGTGTTATATCGTAGTGAAACAGAGACTGGCTTGTGATGCTATCTACTGTGTAACCAGTTTAACCTGTTTTCACTAATGACTCACTGAGCTTCCAGTCACACGATGTGATTTATGCACAGAGGGGAAGTCCGCTCACGGTTTAAGCTCCCAGTAGATTTTTTTTATTACAGTTAGGCCTAACTATAATAAAACAAATTGTACTGGGAGCTTAAACGGTGTGCGGACTTCCCCTCTTTCCCTGATGTACGCATTGTTGTCCAGCACCCGATTCATTGTTTTTGGGGTGCTTACCCCTCGTTCCTATTTATGCACAGATACACATTCTGTAAGAGTGCTCAATAAACACTCAATAATCTCAATCTCAAAAAGATTTTGATTTGATCAGATTGTGCTTGTATTGTCCCCTTGGGGAATGTTTCCTCTCTACTTTTACCATCCTCTGTGCAGAGCTTAGGACTAACTCCTATAGAGACACACGGCCGCCTACAAATTCACACCCACTATTGAGACAGCGCCCCCACTCGAGGTACGGGAGGACGATGTACTGCAGCTGTCAATGCAATCCCTATGAGAGGAATATGAGAGTTAGCCTACTTTTAAAATGATCCTACATGAACTGGAGACGATATGGTAGATATGATATAGTATAGATATAGTGCAGGCGTGTGTGTGTGTGTGTGTGTGTGTGTGTGTGTGTGTGTGTGTGTGTGTGTGTGTGTGTGTGTGTGTGTGTGTGTGTGTGTGTGTGTGTGTGTGTGTGTGTGTGTGTGTGTGTGACTATGCATGTCTCGCAAAATCTGGCAACACTGGCTGAATCATTATTATGTTGGCTGGGAGGGCAGTCTGTTCAAAACCAAGGGAAGTGTAAATGTAATACATACATGTTCTGAGCACGTGTTTGTCTTTAAAAAAAAGAGAGAGAGACATGACTCAGTTAATAGACATGGATCATGCTGCATTTAATATCATCTACCAGTATACAGTTAATAGTGTGTGTGGAAAATACTGGATACACTGGATTTTATTTTATTTTTTATTTTTTCACCAAAAAGGAGGCCCCCCCAGTTGGGGGCCCCTGGGCTGCAGCCCACCCTACCCCAACGGTAAGTACGGCCCTGGGTCCATGTCTATTAACTGTATACTGGCAGGTGACATTAAATGCAAAATGATCCAAGCCTATTCTATGTTTGTACATTCACTAGTTGGGTCTTATGATCAGTACAGTGCTTCCATCACACATTACATGAGCAAAAGGAACAATTAGCTGCAAAGGTGACTGAGTGCGTTTTATAGGTCGTATGATTATTATACAGATTGATGGCCTTTCAGAGGACAGGGTTACTTGAGGTCTGGCCCCACAGTGGTGGAATGAACTTCCCACTGATGTTAGGACAGCAGAATCACTGCCCATATTTCGCCGCAGGCTGAAAACCCACCTCTTCAGGAAACACTACCCTTCCTCTCTGCCTGACCTACTAGTTGTACGAACGCTTGTTTTCTATTGTTGTATTGTTTATTGGATCTTGTTTAGTCGATACACTTATTTGTTTTAGCTCATGCTCATTTGATTTAGCTATTTTGTCTCATCTATTTAAGGAAATAGGTAGCTGATATATTGCACTTTTACCTTAGCACTAGGTATACTCTTGGTTGCTTGTTTTTGCAGAAAATGCACTAAAGTCTTCTGGTTATTAGTAGTTTTCGTTCCCTACCTATGTTGAATACACTTATTGTATGTCGCTTTGGATAAAAGCGTCTGCTAAATGACTGTAATGTAATGTAATGAGGAGATCAAGTTAAACTAGTTTTATGTTTGTGAAGGTAGGTTGAATAGTAGTGGTTTCCATTAAGATGAACACGTATTGTCTGTAGATGAGAAATACCATGTGTAGGTGTGAAGGAAGGTGTGCCAAATGGAAAAATACACTTGAGAGTCAAAACAGACGCGTACGTGATGAGTGATTAGATAATGAAGGAACGACAGCGTTTAAAGGAATGCAGTGTCACAACTAGGTTGATGCAAGCGCTCCTATCTTTGATCAGAGATGAGAAGACTTTATGTTGGAGGTCAGACCCCCAGGCTGTGAATGGAGGGAATATTATAATAATAATAATTATAATTATTATTGCAGACCCCTAGCCCCAGGTTGTGAATGGAGGGTTTCCATGGGTTATTGTTGTGGAGTGTTATTAGTTATCATTGTTATTATCAGACACTTTGAAACAATTTCTCTCGACTGACAAAAATCATCTTTACGTGTCCACTTTTTTTTCTCCTTTGCCTTAGTAGCAAACAGCTCCTTGTCAACAGATGACATGCCTTCTGTTTTTTTACTCTTTCCTGCACCAGTTTAACTGTGGTCACTGGCATACTGTTGATGTTAATTGTTTCATTGTCTGACCACATTTCATAAACTCCATTAATCCACTGTCTTTCAAAAAAGTTAAAATGTTTTTCTCCTACAAAGAATTCAAAGCGTGTTTTGACATTTTCATGGAATTAAGGCAAATATCAAGGCTAGAAGTGCGTTAAACTCTTTGAACCTCGCAGCATCATTAGGTAAGTTCATCTACAACAACCAAACACAAACAGGTAATAGGATAGGTGGGCACTACGGACATCTGGGCACCTCGATGTGAAATTGGCTATTTTGTTCAAACTGTAAAAAAATATAAAAAAATGGGGGGAAATGGTCTAAAGCAGGGGTCTTCAACGTTTTTCAGGCCAAGGACCCCTTGGCTGAGAGACAGATAAAGCAGGGACCCCTTAGCTGAGAGAGAGATGAAGCAGGGACCCCTTAGCTGAGAGAGAGATGAAGCAGGGACCCCTTAGCTGAGAGAGAGATGAAGCAGGGACCCCTTAGCTGAGAGAGAGAGATGAAGCAGGGACCCCTTAGCTGAGACAGAGATGAAGCAGGGACCCCTTAGCTGAGACAGAGATGAAGCAGGGACCCCTTAGCTGAGAGAGAGATGAAGCAGGGACCCCTTAGCTGAGAGAGAGATGAAGCAGGGACCCCTTAGCTGAGAGAGAGAGATGAAGCAGGGACCCCTTAGCTGAGAGAGAGATGAAGCAGGGACCCCTTAGCTGAGAGAGAGAGATGAAGCAGGGACCCCTTAGCTGAGAGAGAGATGAAGCAGGGACCCCTTAGCTGAGACAGAGATGAAGCAGGGACCCCTTAGCTGAGAGAGAGATGAAGCAGGGACCCCTTAGCTGAGACAGAGATGAAGCAGGGACCCCTTAGCTGAGAGAGAGATGAAGCAGGGACCCCTTAGCTGAGAGAGAGATGAAGCAGGGACCCCTTAGCTGAGACAGATGAAGCAGGGACCCCTTGGCTGAGACAGAGATGAAGCAGGGACCCCTTAGCTGAGACAGATGAAGCAGGGACCCCTTAGCTGAGACAGATGAAGCAGGGACCCCTTGGCTGAGACAGAGATGAAGCAGGGACCCCTTAGCTGAGACAGAGATGAAGCAGGGACCCCTTAGCTGAGACAGATGAAGCAGGGACCCCTTGGCTGAGACAGAGATGAAGCAGGGACCCCTTAGCTGAGACAGATGAAGCAGGGACCCCTTAGCTGAGACAGAGATGAAG
Organism: Gymnoscopelus braueri; assembly: GCF_963280865.1. NCBI lineage: Eukaryota > Metazoa > Chordata > Actinopteri > Myctophiformes > Myctophidae > Gymnoscopelus > Gymnoscopelus braueri. The sequence goes on along the minus strand of NC_137620.1, from coordinate 47,093,647 downwards.
CAGGGACCCCTTGGCTGAGACAGAGATGAAGCAGGGACCCCCACCACTACATATTGTTTAAAATTGTGTTGCATATTAAACTTTTTCATAGATTTCATAGATAGCTTCATAGGCTGTCATCAGTGTTATGTAAATTAATGTTTTTTTTGTTAATTTCAGACATTTAACCACTTAAACCTTCAATAGGCTAGTTACTAGTTAGTACTTGATTTTCTACTTTTCCCCTTACACCAAAGCTCTTTGTCGGCTAATGTTCCCCTGAGAATAGGGATGCTAAAGGGTTCAAGTGGTTAAGGTAAAAAAAAACAAAGATCACATAAAGATTTGGCGGACCCCCTAAGGTATAGCTCTGAGGATCCCCTAGGGGTCCCGGACCCCCTGTTGAAGACCCCTGGTCTAAAGTAAAGTCTATATGATTAGAACATGCTTAACATTTGACAATTAAGGTCTAATATGGTCTATATAATTGCTACAAATTGCTACAAACCTGTATTTCCAGTCATTTTGGGGCATAAATTAGAAGTTGAAGGATAAGTTATAAGTTTGATAATGATGTACCGTGCATGTTCACATCATGTATGTATACTTTACTTTAGACCATTTTTCAAATATTTAATTTTTAACATTTTGGACAAAATAGCCAATTTTACATCGAGGTGCCCAGATGTCCATAGTAGTGCCCACCTATCTGTATCCTGCAGTATAGCTGAATAGGATGGGGTAGGACTACACTACTGTATTTTAACATTAGTCATAATGGTGGTTGCCTACTTGGAGAAGCAAATATTTTCTGAGGTGGTACTCAGTGTAAAAAGGTCGAGAACCACTTATTGATTTCCAGAGTTGGGTCGACTACTTGTATGATTCGTCACATCACAGTTTGGAAACCAATCCTGGGCCAGTTTTAAGACGTGTGTTTGGTGGGGATCTTTTATGTTTTATAGCCATGGGGTACAATTGGCTTTGCACAGAAACATCCGGTGAATATGCTTTTACTTTTACTCATAAAGTACATTTCAGAGCCTGTACTTTTTTACTTTTACTCAAGTAATTATTTGAATTATTTGAGTACTTCTACTTTTACCAAAGTAGAAGTAGTTTTTACACAAGTAATTGTACTTCTACTCGAGCACAGAATGTCAGTACTTTTCCCATCTCTGATATTAATACATTTTAATTATAGCCGTCGTCCTCACCTGATCCAATCAAGTACAGGACAGGTACCACAAGTCTTGTGCAACATATTAATGTGTGTGTCATCCCCACACTTTACCAGTCACTAGAATCATTCAAACACATTTTTCTTTTCAAAATCTGAAATATGCAACGGACAAACCACAGATACGTTTCTCCATGTACAGTATGCACATGTTGATGACCCCATAAGTATGTTGAATTTACTTTGATTCATAAATATAATATGTTGAATTTACTTTGATTCATAAATATAATATGTTGAATTTACTTTGATTCATAAATATAATATGTTGAATTTACTTTGGTTAACATTACATCTACTGATGCACTAAACTTGGATTTACTTTGATTAATACATATAATGTGTTAAATTTCTTAGTGGAATCAAACAATGAGGATGATATTAGAATCTTACGACAGAAGCTGTGAGACAGCATATTATTTTCAGCCTGTATGGATAAATCAGTACTTTTCATGTCATAGTTTATTATTCTCACTCTCCTTCTTTTAACAATAACCTGCAATATCTTTACTGTAACACTACAGTCTGTCTACACACAGACAACACAGACAACACTTCCTCCTGTGTTCACTTCACTGTGATTTTAAAGTTCTGTTGAACACAACATTACAGTGGTAATAACTCGAATTATGCATTCAAGGAGCTTCCTACTTCTTTACTTTTAATATTCTCCAATAAGTAGTCTAGTCACCCATCACTCACTCAATATAAACAACATGCAGCCCAAGTTAAATATAAATATAAACCATGTTGTGCTTTTCTTCCATATTTAATGTAAGTCTTACCTGTGTTTCTATGGTTCAGTCTAAGGAGAAGGTCTTGTACTGTAACAGTGAACAGGTCTTCATAGATCTGACAGCTCAGGTCTCCTACCTGTCTATAAAAGACAACACATTCTCAGGTGAGATTTTGATTGGTTTAGAACCGTCAGGCCACTAGGGGGGGCGCCCTAGGCAACTACCTTTTTTTTGCAGGCTCTAGGTGGTGCTGTGACAGAAAACGGTGGCGCGGCGGGGGGGGCAAAATATTGCCTAGGGCGCCAAATTGCCTAGCACCGGCCCTGCCGTCAGGTGTGTCAGGTGCATTCAAGTAAACATGACGTGTGTGTGTGTGTGTGTGTGTGTGTGTGTGTGTGTGTGTGTGTGTGTGTGTGTGTGTGTGTGTGTGTGTGTGTGTGTGTGTGTGTGTGTGCGTGTGCGTGTGTGCGTGCGTGCGTGTGTGTGTGTGCCTCCCCACCTCTTCATCCTGGCATATTGCCAAGGCACCAAGACAGAACTGCCAGTCAAAGTGAAGACTGGCCAATCACAGCGCGTCCTCGCCGGACATGCCTGCAGACACTCTTGGGTAATGAAGTCAAAGACGTTGGCTGCCATGTTATTTGTGTCCAAAGTGGACACTGATGACCCAAACTACATAGTGCTGCTTTAAGTTGTGTAATCATATAGATGTGTGTTTTCTAAAACAGAAAAATAGACACTAATGAAAACTTCAAAACTATAATAACCTTGTATTGGTGTGATGTCTTGTCTCAGAGGAACTAATGCTGGACATTATGTTAGAATGTAACTAGATATTTTGTACTCTTTATGTTGACATCTTTTCATGATAACATTCATAACAGGAAGTAAACATATCAATGTGTTTACCTGCACTGATATATTTGTCCTTTTTATTTTACACTCAAAGTACTTGAACACATTATAGTACTTTATAGAAACTTATATCTGCCTCTTGTCTTGGCCCCTTCATTCTAGTAAAAGAGACTTGCAGACCTGTATATTTTAACTGGTTTAATAATGTTTCAATAATACAAATAAATAGATTTTATACAATAACAGCTATAGTCTCCATGTCTGTGATGCCAGCTTTAAGCATATTCATATTTTTAATGGAATAGATCAGTGTAGTTACAGTATTATTTGTTATGTTTTCCAGTGATGGTCTTGTAAATCACTCTAGATTAGAGACTCTGCTAAATGCCTAAATTGTAAATTATTTACAAACCCAAGTTGTAAGTCATGCAGTGCAGTAATGAAGTCAGTCCACTAGGGGTCATCATCACACAGTGTTGCAGCAACAGAACACAGAGTGAAGCTGGTGATGTCCTCATAAGTCTAGTCTTTCCATCCAAACCAGTAGAAAGTCACACTCTTCATAGCAGTGATACCAGAGTGACAAATATTTCATTATTGTTGATCAATCATATTCATCTGATCATTGATCACAGCATGACATAAATACACACAACACCATTACTGTTATAGGAATACTCATGAGGCTTTATATTTATTATCTCTATTTTATTATGTCTATTATTATTAATGTTATTCACACAAATAATGCTAATGACCTTTTCATTTGCACGAATAGCCTCATTTAAGAATAGTTTTCAATATTATTTTACCACTTGCAAATATTAAAACCTTCTGAATATCAAACTTCATTTGGTTGGTTTCATATTGTTTAAAGTTTCCTTTAAGAAAATAAATAAGACTAATTTCATTCATTCATTTTTTAGAAGTCATATTTTTACGTCTCTTTGTCATTGTCACACTCTGACCTACAGAGGGCAGTGTTTGCTGAAAGGCACAGTTTAAAAACACTAAATGAAAAATACTGAAAAATCGCCAGACAGAATCCTTGATGATGCAGAGAAGAAGTGGGTTTTATTCACCTTTTTACAGACCAGGAAAATCATGAACAAAAAAGTAAGCACAGTAAGACTCTTATTTACACTTACAGCACTGAACACACTGGTCCTGGGTCTGCTCTACTCAACACTGTTATTTACAGCACTGAACACACTGGTCCTGGGTCTGCTCTACTCAACACTGTTATTTACAGCACTGAACACACTGGTCCTGGTTCTGCTCTACTCAACACTGTTATTTACAGCACTGAACACACTGGTCCTGGGTCTGCTCTACTCAACACTGTTATTTACAGCACTGAACACACTGGTCCTGGGTCTGCTCTACTCAACACTGTTATTTACAGCACTGAACAGACTGGTCCTGGGTCTACTACTGAGGTTCTGATTCTACATAATGTCTTCTAAATCCTAAGAGTTTTTTGAAAAAAAAAAAACGTATATAATGTCAGTGGTTCTCAAACCTTTTCATGTCAAGGACCCCAAAATGATACGTATTTGGCCGCGGTCCCCCATCTCAAAATATGTTGTTCCAGGGACCCCCCCAGAAGCAAAGATTTTAGTTACAAATGTTCGCTTTAAAAAATATATATATATTTTATACACATTTTATAGATTTTTCAAAAATAGCAGATCTACATGCTCGTAGCGCGGCACTCGGTGCCGAGCTATGAGCTTGTAGATCTGCTATTTTTGAATAGCCAAAGTGTAAAATAATGCTTTTTAGCTCAAATCTGGTTCCAGGTCTTAATGGGTTAAATAGGCTAGGCCCCTCCCATTGGACCGTACCAATTGAATCTGAATTGAATCCTCAATTGAACCAGCTAATTCCCAATGTCCAGAGACATTACAATTCATATACACATTTTAAAGTGTCATCACATATTACTCAGAGAATTACCCACATAATAATAATGAATAATAATTAGAATACCCAATTTCCCACTTAACAGTGTCAATACAGTCAATACAATCAATACAATCAACAATGAAACAATATATGAATACAATCAAACAAATATAATTCTCTGCAACTTACACAATAAAGAATAATTCAAACTTTAACCCTGTGTTGTGTGATAGAATTCCTGTTGTAGGTTATGGGTAAAAGAACACAGGGACTTACTAAAGGCTGGTTAAGATGTTAGTAAGTGTCAGGGTGAACTGCCACAGTCATAGATATACAAACTCAACTCATGAATTCAACAGACAGAAGACAAATGAGGAATTCCATGGATGACCCACTCAGTTTGACCTTATGACCTCAGAACATGACCTGACCTGATGCACACAGAGACTTCTAACTGTCCTAATGATGACAATGATAAATGAATGACATGACATTTTCACACGCGCGCGGCATGCTTCCGCTCTGCTTTCTTGAATGTCATTTTCCATGCCAGCTCCCCTGAGTGACATTAAATGACAGACAGATATACATTACTATACAGAACATCATATGAACATTTTAGAAAATAAGAACAATTATGAAATAATATGTACAGTAAAAGTTTGAAGGGGGGGGGGGCTGGGTTAAGACCATTCTTTATCAGTACTACTTATTAACAGCTTAAGCCCTTTATACTTCATCATACGATGAATATAGCAAAGGAAATACTGATCTATGAGCTCAAAATGTGTCGCAATGCCACACGATGTGAGCTTGTAGATCTGCTATTTTCAATTAGCAGATCTAATTCTTATCCTAAATCAGTGGTTACTGATACCCCCAGAAGCAAAGATTTGAGTTAAAAATGTTTGTTTAAAAATAAAAAATATATATTCAAATATATGCACACATTCACGTTTTTTCAAAAATAGCAGATCTACAAGCTCATAGCGCGGCACTCGCGCTATGAGCTTGTAGATCTGCTATTTTTGAATAGCCAAAGCTAAGTGGTTCAAATGATTGTGACGCTATGTTAACTCATTTAGCTGGGGACCCCCTGGTACCCCCCCAAGGACCACTGGTTGAGAAGCACTGTCCTAAACAGAGAAAGCCTGGTTAATGTGGTTAAACATAATAAAGTATTATTTACTATTCTGCATGATGCATCATTTAACTTTTGATTTGTTAAGTATATTTTCATTAGGCCTGTCACAATTATTATATAATCATTTAAATGCAATTATCACAATTATTTTACATAATCGTCATAATCGTTTCCATGTTGAAAACTGTTCATTCATTTTCAAATGTAAAGAAAGCAAAAACAGCAGATCTACAAGCTTACAACGTGTCACAAAGTGACAGGTTTTCAGCTATTTCTGCTATTTTCCCCGTTTTGTAAAGTATAAAATTATGAAATATGAAGTTATTTGTCATATCTGCCCTGTGCAACTTTAGTTTATGAAGTCTAAATACAAAAGAATAAGTTTAGATTTGTATTATGTTCTAATGTTCAATGACAAAAACACTGTTAAATCATTAATCGCAATTATTTGTGTGACAATTAAGCGTCAAGTGAAATGTCATAATCGTGAAAGCCTTCATTTTGATCCTAATAGTTTTGTACTTTTACTTGAGTTAAATATTTCAGTAAATGGTTTCAATGTATTTATTATTTAGTCACATGATCTTGTTGATTGGTTCAATATTCATAAAACCCACAGACTCACTTAAACCACCTTAACTTTCACTTCAAAAATAGCCGATCTACAAGCTCACAACACGCCGCGATGCGACACGTTGTGAGCTGGTAGATCGGGTATTTTTGCTACTTATGTGTTACACTGTAGTATGATGAAGTTATGAAGTAGGGTATTAATTACCCTAACCCAAAAAAACTAAAAAGTTTAAATATGGAGATATGAGGTTTCTGCCCGACAACAACGATATAACAGTATAAAATAAACATTCTTCAATGTCAAATAAAAGCGTGTTTGATATTTAGTCCAGATGTATCTCTCACTCTCTCACACACACACACACACACACACACACACACACACACACACACACACACACACACACACACACACACACACACACACACACACACACACACACACACACACACACACACACACACACACACACACACACACACACACACACACACACTTCCTGTGTCATCTTATTATATAATGAGTAAGGACCAACAGTATGAGGGTAGGGTTGAAAATGGGTGAAGTGCTCCTTTAACTTCAGCTGTGTTTACCTGTCAAAATGTCTGCTGTGAAAAGATGAATATTATTGATTGATTTCACTGCTGCTTACAGTGTTTGACAGCTGTTGTTTGTATAGCTGTTGTTGTTGTTGTTGTTGTTGTTTTGTTTTGTTTTGTTTGTTTGAGTGCCCTTGTTGTTTTCATCTGACCCCCTGACCTCCATAGAGTCTATATCTGATAACATCCCAGAGAGACGTGTCTCTACTTAACAGATTTTTATATCAATGGTTTCAGCATCACCAGCCTTTCCAATAGAGAAATAAGGGTAGAGTTTGTCAGTGAAAGTGTCTTTATGAGTGTAGATGTGAGTCATGTCTTCAGGGTCGTAGAAGGACACCTCCCCCCCGTCATAGTCCAGCCTGACTCTGATCCTCTCAGGATTCCTCTGCAGTGAGATGGTTTTACCACACCCATTCTGATAGACACCATCCTTCTGCCTTAAACACCAGATTCCATATTCTGGTGTGGCATATCTCTCTCCCTTCCTGATAACAGATTCTTTAGCCAAACCTATAGTCCAGTCAGGATGGTCGCCAACCTCTACCTCCCAGCTGTGTTTTCCTGAACTGAAACCCTCTGAACCCAGAACAGTAGCATAATTAGTGAACCTCTCTGTGTGGTCAGGAAGCTGCTGCTTTGTGTCTGCATGTCTCACACTGGTCAGGTCTTCAGACAGACAGAGCTGTGGGTGTGCTGTGTTTGGGTCCAGAATAACAGGAGTGAACTTGACCCTCTCCTTCATCTTCTCCCAGACTGTGAAGCTCAGGTTTCTCAGGTGTTTGGCCACGTCTATCAGAGCTCCTGAGTCCAGCTGTGGATCTGACAGTGTACACTGGACTCTGGCGCTGGTCTGAGTGTGTTTATAACTGCTGAGAAATGACACAGTGTGTTTCTGCAGCTCTTGTTCTACAGCAGAGATGCTGTCTGAGAGAGAGGAGATCTGCTCCTGAATGATCTGAATGATCTTCTCCTTCTGCCCCTCTTCCTCCCTCAGAGCTGCCAGTCTGGCCTCCTCTTCCTCTGTCAGGATCTGGTGGAGCTTTTTAAACTCTGCTCTGATCTGCTTCTCTGTGGCCAAAACCTGCTTCTTGTTGTATGGAACCACTGCATTATTATACCTAGTTTTAAAGTTTTTGTATTTGGTCCTCTTGTCCTTTAGAGTCATGAGGTCAGTCTTCAGTTGGACCTTCAGGTTGTTGACTGCTTGTTCTATAGGAACCAGCTTGTGACCAGGGTGGTGAGAGGAGTCACAGATATGAACAGATATCTGTTCTTCCTCACAGAACAGTTGATGCTCCTCTGGATGTTCACAACACAACACCTTGACTGGAAGTTTCCCCACTAGATCATTCCTCTGGATCTTCTCCAGGAGTTTTCTTGTAACCTCCAAAGCTCTATCAGGATATGTTTGTGTCATCACATCTACTGTTTGCTGCCTGGTTGCAGTTTCCAGCCTGCATTTCGGAATGGAGCCTTTGGAGTCATTTTCCAGGAACCATTGGAATATATTGAATTCATCAGCACTAAGATCCTGAAGGATCCCTAACAGACATTCGTGTGCCATCACTAATTAAGGGCTGCAATGAAGATTCAGGATCTGAAAAGAGTAAGATAACAGAACAAGTTAAGTAAGTATGATATCAAACCATTTATATATACATACAGTATGTCATCAAATCTGTCAGATATCAGGTGATCAGGTGATTCTTTTTTCTTGTTTTGATTTAAATATTGTATATCCAAAACATTATCTGTGAATGAAAACAAGCCCCCTCAGAGAAACATGTGTATGGTTGTAGGGGCGTGTCGTTCAATTGAGATTATAACAAACTAGAAAAAGTGCTCCTCGGAGCACAGGTCAGGTAGCTTATTGTGGTCTAGCAACGTTCGGGATTCGCCAATCAGGAAGGAAATGGAATATGAAAAATCGGACGGATCTGTCTTGATCACCTTTATAGAGATAATGTGTACCGATTTGCATGATTTTTTCCAAAATTGTGGTGGCGCTATAATATGGCAATGGTAAAAGAGTGGCATGTGTTCCTCAACGTAGTGCGAATGGGCGTGCAAAGTTTCACCGCAATCGGACGCTGCGTTCATGATTTGCGGCATTTTGTTCAAAACAAGCCACTTTTGCAAACTTTAGATGTCAATCTTAGCCAATCAGGATGTAATAAGAAAAATCAAACAGATCCGTCTTGATCACATGACTATACAGGTCATGTGATCCTATTTGCGTGAAATTTTGATAAAATCTGAAGGAGTATTATAGAAAAGATAGTTTTATATCAGTCCTATCGGCCTATCAATTAGGCCGACTTTTTGATTGAAGAAAAAATATGAATTCAGATCATAGTTTTACTGCAAAACATGGTGTTATTCTGTGAAACGACGTTTTGAAAAGAAAATCCTACAGCCTTCAGGTCTATGTTATCTTGTCAACTTATTGAAGTGTGCATGGTACTTTATTTCCCTGTGTTTAAATTAAGGCAGAACTGCTAAATGACTGTAATGTAATATAATGCAGTCTTATGTGGTGGCTGTGCATCTGTCTGCAGGCACCTCTTTAGGTTGGGGGGAAAAGTGCATTTGCAACTAGCAATTAAATGAAAAGTAAATATTAACCATTTAACCGTTGGTATTAACTAGTTACACATTTCTTAACAGTTACCAGTTAAACAGTTAACCATGAACATTTGGTTATTTTCTTTTGTTTACATAGGCCTGTGGCCCCCGACCTCAATTCATTTTACAATTTTGGCTCCCAGTCTAATCTAGTTGAATACCCCTGCCGTAGGGCCTTTGATTCCTTCTTGAAACTCTGCCTTTTATTAACTCATTCACTGCCAATGACTTGAATTGAAAAACGCCCACAGCGCCAAGGACGAGATTTGACTTGAACTTAAATTTGTTTTTTTGTTTTTCAGATTGTACCAGACCCCTGTGCGTGTGATGAGCCGATCTCTGTGAGGACGGCGGTCACAAGATTATTTTCAAAGGTACAGTAAAATCTTAGTTTTTGCTGGCAAGGGGACCGGAGACGGATTAATTAATTAACTAGAAAAAGTGCTCCTCGGAGCACAGGTCTCCGCCAAGTCAGGTACGTTATTCTGACCTCCTGGTGGAGCTATAGTAGGCCAATGTGAAAAGGGTGCCATTTATTCTTAGGTCTTTCACGGCAAGACACTGCATTCATGATTTGAGGCATTTTGTTCCAAAAATGTGTTTTGCTAAATTAGACCTGCTGGTGGCGCTATAACAGGCCAATGTGAAAAGGGTGGCATTTCTTCCTCGGCTTAATGGGAATGTGCGTGTGAAAATTCACGGAAATCGCAAGCTGCGTGCATAGTTTGAGGCTTTTTGTTCAAAACGGACCAATCCTGAAAACTTTGGAAGCTAACCATAGGCAATGAGGATGGAATATGGGAAATCGGACAAATCCGTGTTGATCACATGACTATAGAGATACTGTGTACCGATTTGCATGACGTTTGGATCAAATATGTAGGAGTAATGTATAAAAATAGGTTTTGCACAAATCGGCCTCCAGGTGGCGCTATAACAGGCCCATGTGAAAAAATTGGGGCAGAGGTTCTGAATTGGCATCCAGGAAGTGTGTGTGCACAGTTTCGGAGCGACCGGGCCAACGGTGCCGGAGATAAGCTGCTAACACACAGACAGGACGGACACACACACGGACACACGGACACACGGACGGACGGACGGACAGACGGACGGACGGACGGAGGGTAAAACATACTCTCTCGCCATGCCTTTCGGCCTGGCGGAGACAATTAATCAATTAATTCCTGGCAGTGAAAGGGCCTTTGGTCCCTTATTGCATCTCTATCTTTGTCTCCGACAGGCCGAAAGGCATGGCGAGAGAGTATGTTTTGCCCCCTGTCCGTCCGTCCGTGTGTGTGTCCGTGTGTGTGTCCGAAAAAAGCCTCAATAGTCCATGAGCCAGACAAGATTTCATTATCGAAAGAGTGGGCAAAACCATACCTATATTAAATTGTTCATAGGGTCAATACGAGTAAATAAATATATGATAACCTCTCCACAGGAGCAGCTTTTTCATGGTTATCACACATTTTGTCATTTTCCCCATACGTACATGACAGGTGAAAAAATGACAACATTTAAAAAAGAGTTATCATAATGAAACTTCCTGAGATGATTACTTACATGAAGACAATGATTTATCGTATTACAAGTATTCTGAAATTGTATATTTAATTATGCAAATTAGGCATTACGAAAATATGCCCGAATTTGTATAACTTTCCAGAATCAACATTGGAACATTGGACAAAGCCAGAGTGAACATTTCATTTTGTTAAGATGTTGGAGTCAAAGGTTTTTAACGAGGGAATATTCAATATCTGGCTCAATTTTGGGTCTCTGGCTCATGGACTAAATGCCTAATTTGCATATTTAAATATACAATTTCAGAAAACTTGTAATACGATAAATCATTGTCTTCATGCAAGTAATCAACTCAGGAAGTTTCATTATGATAACTATTTTTTAAATTTTGTAATTTTTTCACCTGTCATGTACGTATGGGAAAATAACAAAATGTGTGATAACTATGAAAAAGCTGCTCCTGTGGAAAGGTTATCATATATTTATTGACCCTATGAACAATTTAATATAGGTTTGGTTTTGCCCACTCTTTCGATAATCATTGCTCAATTTTGGGGCTCTGGCTCATGGACTACAAACTATGCACGCAGCTTGCGATTTCCGTGAATTTTCACACGCAGGCCGAGGAAGAAATGCCACCCTTTTCACATTGGCCTGTTATAGCGCCACCAGCAGGTCTAATTTAGCAAAACACATTTTTGGAACAAAATGCCTCAAATCATGAATGCAGTGTCTGATTGCCATGAAAGACCTAAGAATAAATGGCACCCTTTTCACATTGGCCTATTATAGCGCCACCAGGAGGCCAGAATAACGTACCTGACCTGGCGGAGACCTGTGCTCCGAGGAGCACAGGTTCTAGTTTATTATTGAGTTTATTATTGAGTCTTCCGCCACTTTTTGCAGTTCTGGCTTAACCGTGCAGTGCAATATGATAGAGGGTCATGGAAAACGGCCAAGAAATGAATCCCACAGTCATTTGTCAAAGGGTGGCGCTGTACAGTAGCACTCAATTGAAAATAGCAAACTTAATGGAAACTTTTAACATGTATAACTCATGCCCTGTTTGAGCTATTGCCATGAAACTTCAAGACAAGTCTCCTCATGACAAGTCTCCTCATGACAAACAACTTTCACACTCTGACCTTTGACCTTTAGATCTCCCACCATTTTGAATTATATGAAAAACATGTCAGATCTAACTCCTCCTGCAGGATGTTTTAGCAATGTGCACGAAACTTTTTACACATGAACTTTGGACCATTATCTAAAATCCCAGTGGAAGAGAAGTTTGTACGTGAAAAGATTAAGCTTTTATAAGACAATGAAAATTGCAGTTTTATTAAAATTATTCTTCTGCCCCTAACACATGAATGCAAACAGAAACTTTGCAGTGGAGGGTCATTCCAAATATCACTGAAACCAATCTTACTCCACTTGGCCAAAGGGGGGCGCTATAGCAATCGTTTGAAAATGCAAACTTTAAACAGACGCATTGTGAGCGACGCGTTGTGAGCATTTAGATCTGCTATTTTCAGAGCACAAAACCACAGCGCAACCAAACATAACATGACTTTTAGTTCTACTGGATCTCCTGTTTAATATTAAATAATTTATTTCATTATTATATTCAAATGTAAAATCATGTTCTTTCTGCACTTTCTTAATGCTCTGTGTTAATGTCTTAAAGCTTAATGTTTTATGTTATACACTTTGAACTGCCATGTTGTTTAAATGTTATACAAATCATGCATTGCCTTGCCTATGTCCATATTTTACAGTCTATGTTCAGTATTCATATCTGATCTAGAGTCCGCCTACTGTATCCTGTCATTTCCACACACACATACATGCACACACAGACTGTTTCCGTATCCTGTGTAGACAGGATATACAAAGTGTAAAGTGAATGGATCCCAGTCTACCATGTGGTTAGGGAGGTGGCTCTGTATCGTCTATGATATATATTTATACAGGATGTGTTTTGTAGATAGGATATGTTCAGCCTCTTTAGATAAATTAGTACTTTTCATGACATGGCTTATTATTCTCACTTTCCTTCTCTTGTCAATAAGCTGCATATATCTCTACTAAACCACAGGCTGTCGACACACAGACAACACTTCCTGTGTTGCTCGTATGTCGACGGACTGTGATGTTTCTCCATTTTAAAATTATACTTAGGTACTACAAAACAAAATGTCCTTAATGGCAGATCTTAATAACAGTAATTCATATTTTTGCTGCATTCGAGGCACTTTCTGCATCATTCATTTTAAGTTGATGTACATAATGATAAGTTAAACTCCTTCACAATTTAAACAACTCACAACCCAGGTTGAATATATAAATATTCTGTTCAGTTTGTTTTCCATATTTTACATTCTAAGTTCATGAAGTCTTACCTGTTTATATGGTTCTGTCTGAGGAGAAGTGTGTCGTGTCTCAGTGCAGGTTTGGTTCAGTCACTGACAAGTAGGAAATGTTCATAACACTTGTATAACACTTCCTCTCTGTAAAAGGAAACGTATCGTCACTTAAGATTTTGATTGGTTCAAAATGTCGTCGAGTCAGCAGACATTACAGATGTTGTCTAACTGTCCATTTTGATCAGAATGGTGTTTGATGATGTGAACGCACCAGTTGAAGGGTTTTATGGGCTTAACTTTTTGAGGGGGAAACTAAACAGTCAAAAAACTTAAAAGCTAGCTAGAGAAAATGTTCTTAGTTTTAGTCTTAGTCAAACATCTTTAAAAATATCAGATCTACCAGCTGACAACATGTTGCATCACGTCACGTTGTCTGCATGTTTCTGATACTATTTTCTGACCTTTTTGAGGGGGAAACTAAACAGTCAAAAAACTTAAAAGCTAGCTAGAGAAAATGTTCTTAGTTTTAGTCTTAGTCAAACATCTTTAAAAATATCAGATCTACCAGCTGACAACATGTTGCATCACGTCACGTTGTCTGCATGTTTCTGATACTATTTTCTGACCTTGTTGAATCTTGCCCGTGACAAATCAATAAAATAAAAAAACATCTGTGAAAACTAAGACACTTAACTCTTTGACTGCCAGAGTATTTTCATAAAGTACTCCCCCAGTGCCAGCAATTTTCGTGTTTTTTTATTTTTATATTTTGAATTTTTCTCATGAAAATAATTTAAGGACACATAATGTAAAGACCCAGCACAATTCCGCCACTAGAGCGCAGCACATGACAGCTTGATCCATGTCGTTGGGTCTCTCTCACCCTTCTTCATAGATTAGACAAGGAAAAACATGAAAACGGATGTGACGTCCCCCCCATTGTTTTGATCGGCGAAAATTACGTTGTGATATACGACGGCGATGACTGATCGTCACCCAGACCATAGATTATAGAAGAGAACCGTTCCGTTTGTCCGTTATACCGTGTGAAACCCCGTTTATTTACCTATTTTGGACGAAAATGACTGGGGAAAAGAATCAAAAACCGGAAACGGAATCCAGGTCATGGAACCGGATGCAGATGTCCGTGAAGTAAGTGGAACTCGAGAATAACATTGAATATTAAGCAGCATAGCGCAATCAGAGATTAAACAATGAACGCGCGTCCAGCGCGTCGAGCGCGTCGACGGCCAACTGGACAAAGTAGCACTTGACGCGTTATCGCGTCGTCCGCAGTCAAAGAGTTAAAATAAAAAATACATAAAAAAAAATAAAACAAACACAAAGTCAAAAGAAGTTAAAACAAAACTAAAAACCGATAACCTTGTTTTGTACAGAGCTGTGCAGAGATGGTGGTTTGCAGAGAGACAGTTGTTTGCCAGGCTTGTGGTTTAGCTGCTAGAAATGATGTGCAGTTTCTCTGTGTGACCACATCCTCTCCCCTACCGTTGCCTTCTGCTCGTGGGTCTCAAGCTATTTTTTTTAATTTAAAAACAAAATATTTCAAAAGTTTTCAAACATCCCCCCCCCCCCAAAAAAAAATACAAGAGATACACAAAATGAATAAATAAATGAATAAATGCAAAATCATAAATTACAAAATAATCTTACAAAATAATTACAGATTAATTCAAAATTAATTTTTTTGTAGGTTTTGGTTCCCAGGGAGACCCATTTTGTGTGTCTTAAGTACTGCCAGGTCTTATTCCTTAATTTAAGACGTGGAGGCGTGGCCAATGCCATGTTGCCATTATGGGTGTGGTAATCTGCACACTGCACCAAGGTGCTATGTAGTAAAACGGCCCTGAATTAATCATGGGTGTGTTTGGGCGTTTTCTTTAATCAATCCAATCAGAGTCCCCGCTGCCATTCCCTTTAAGATCAGCACAAGACCCAGTGCTATATTCTGTGCGTTAAGTGATGAGACCAAAAGAGAAAGAAACCTCACATTGAAAGGAGAGATGTCCAACCACAGTATACAGCAGTGGTTCTCATACTTTTTCATGTCAAGGACCCCCAAAATGATATGTATTTAGCCGCGGACCCCCATCTCAAATATTGTGTTCCAGGGACGGGGGGTCCCTGGAACACAATATTTGAGATGGGGGTCCATCTCAAATATAAGCAAAGATTTGAGTTACAAATGTTGTACTTAAAAAAATATATATACACAAAGGTTTGCACAAATGCACGATTTTTGTTCGAAAATAGCCGATCTACAAGCTCATGAGCTTGTAGATCGGCTATTTTTGAATAGCCAAAGTACAAAAGGTTAAAGTGGTTAAAATGATTGTGATGCTATATCAACACATTGTACTGGGGACCCCCTGCAACCCCCCCAAGGACCCCTGGGGGGCCCCGGACCCCACTTTGAGAACCAATGGTATACAGTATGTCTCCTTGCGCTGCAGAGAACTTTTCCACAGCTGGTTCTCCTGGTCAACATCAGATTAGATTACTGTAGGTCACATTGGAAAATAGATAGAACTCTTACATTTACCCTGCTGTGTGGAAAAGCATAGGAGAGGGTGACTCTGTTTGGGTTATTACTGAGTAGAGCAAGGGGTCCCAAACTGGAGGTAGGGACCCCCAGAGGGGTCCCCCAAATTATTTAGGGGGTCCCCAGATGATTAACTTAATGTGCAACATTGTTTACTCACTCAACCGTAAACAAACCAACATACAGTATAAGGGGTTAGGGTTAGGGTTAGGGTTAGGGTTAGGGTTAGTATATAAGTATAATATTAAGTGTATTACAGGGTATCTGCACATTTATAAAGTTACAATTTAATGACTTTTAAGACCTTTTTAATACTAAATTGGCCAAATTGTCAAATATTACATAAGAAAGAGGCAAACATTGTGAAAATAGACGATCTACAAGCTCGTAGATTGTAGTTCAACTATTTTCACAATATCTGGAACCGTCAAACTAAATGTACAAGTGGGTGGGGGTCCCCAGTTCAAATATGATTATTTTGGGGGATCTCCAGTTCAAATATGATTATTTTGGGGGATCTCCAGTTCAAATATGATTATTTTGGGGGGTCTCCAGTTCAAATATGATTATTTTGGGGGATCTCCAGTTCAAATATGATTATTTTGGGGGATCTCCAGTTCAAATATGATTATTTTGGGGGGTCTCCAGTTCAAATATGATTATTTTGGGGGATCTCCAGTTCAAATATGATTATTTTGGGGGATCTCCAGTTCAAATATGATTATTTTGGGGGGTCTCCAGTTCAAATATGATTATTTTGGGGGATCGCCAGTTCAAATATGATTGTTTTGGGGGGTCTCCAGTTCAAATATGATTATTTTGGGGGATCTCCAGTTCAAATATGATTATTTTGGCGGATCCCCAGTTCAAATATGATTATTTTGGGGGGTCTCCAGTTCAAATATGATTATTTTGGGGGATCTCCAGTTCAAATATGATTATTTTTAGGGGTCCCCAGTTCAAATATGATTATTTTGGGGGATCCCCAGTTCAAATATGATTATTTTGGGGGATCTCCAGTTCAAATATGATTGTTTTGGGGGGTCTCCAGTTCAAATATGATTATTTTGGGGGGTCTCCAGTTCAAATATGATTATTTTGGGGGATCTAAAGTTCAAATATGATTATTTTGGGGGATCCCCAGTTCAAATATGATTATTTTGGGGGATCGCCAGTTCAAATATGATTGTTTTGGGGGGTCTCCAGTTCAAATATGATTATTTTGGGGGATCGCCAGTTCAAATATGATTGTTTTGGGGGGTCTCCAGTTCAAATATGATTATTTTGGGGGATCTAAAGTTCAAATATGATTATTTTGGGGGATCCCCAGTTCAAATATGATTATTTTGGGGGATCGCCAGTTCAAATATGATTGTTTTGGGGGGTCTCCAGTTCAAATATGATTATTTTGGGGGATCGCCAGTTCAAATATGATTGTTTTGGGGGGTCTCCAGTTCAAATATGATTATTTTGGGGGATCTCCAGTTCAAATATGATTATTTTGGCGGATCCCCAGTTCAAATATGATTATTTTGGGGGATCTCCAGTTCAAATATGATTATTTTTAGGGGTCCCCAGTTCAAATATGATTATTTTGGGGGATCCCCAGTTCAAATATGATTATTTTGGGGGATCTCCAGTACAAATATGATTGTTTTGGGGGGTCTCCAGTTCAAATATGATTATTTTGGGGGGTCTCCAGTTCAAATATGATTATTTTGGGGGATCTAAAGTTCAAATATGATTATTTTGGGGGATCCCCAGTTCAAATATGATTATTTTGGGGGATCGCCAGTTCAAATATGATTGTTTTGGGGGGTCTCCAGTTCAAATATGATTATTTTGGGGGATCGCCAGTTCAAATATGATTGTTTTGGGGGGTCTCCAGTTCAAATATGATTATTTTGGGGGATCTAAAGTTCAAATATGATTATTTTGGGGGATCACCAGTTCAAATATGATTGTTTTGGGGGGTCTCCAGTTCAAATATGATTATTTTGGGGGGTCGCCAGTTCAAATATGATTGTTTTGGGGGGTCTCCAGTTCAAATATGATTATTTTGGGGGGTCGCGGCCTGAAAAGGTTGAGAACCACTGCCCTCGTTGAAACCCAAGAGGGAAATAGCAAGAGTCGCATTCTCCGGTTTACTTCCCGTTTCTGCGTGACGTAGGAGGACACCTTTTTAGGAGACAGGAAGCAAGTTGGAGTCTATAGATTCCAATGGAAGAGTGAACGTGAACACAGCTTCTGAACCATTCTTTAACTCCATGGTCACTGAACTAAATATTGGACCCAATCGTCACAAGACACACATTATGTACAATATTTTCATACTAAAATTGCTTTTTTTTAGATACACAAATGAGGGGAAAATCTACTTTGTTATCGACTTTTCTCTATCCCAGCAACAATGGGATGGTCGGGGGAGAAGACAACCATACCTACTTAGGAGACCATTTGTAGGATTTGTGTACTACTTCGCCTCTAGTGGCTCCAATGGAGAATGTGTATCTTCCTATATTAACAATCTTTGTTGAAACTATCACTTCACAAGCTCTCAAGGAATGTATGGGAATGAGCCATGACTCATGGATCCTCTGGAGGCAGTAGTGAGTTTCTCATCCATTCCTCAACCTGATGGTACAATCTGAAGCTGTGAAACATGGCTGAAAGCAGCTTCCATTAAGAGAGAGAGGAGCACCCTCTGCTGGCCATTTTATGACCCACTTCAACCCTTAGTTGACTGTGTTCTGCTCTGTACTTGGTCTGCTCCTTTGTCCCCTCTTCACCAAATCTGATCTATAAGCTCACAATGCTTCACAAAGTGACACATTGTGAGCTTATAGATCTGCTATTTTCAGTGTTTGCCTCCAGAATAGGATAGAAAGATACCTTTGTTGATCCCATGGGCGAAATTCAGGCACCATTGACAGCACAGCAGTAAAAAAGACAGATACAGGACAGAGTAGTACAGTATAGGTACAGAAGAATAACAATAACACATCCTTATACGTCCAGTGGTGGAAAGTAACTAAGTACATTTATTCAAGTACTGTACTTAAGTCCAATTTTGAGGTTTTCTGGAGTATTTCCAATTTTCAATAATTGTACTTCTACTCCACTACATCTCAGAGGCAAATATTGTACTTTTTACTCCACTTTAATTATTTGAAAGCTTTAGTTACTAGTTACTTTGTAGATTTTAGATTATTATAAAACCACTTCAGCCCTATTTATATACTTTGGCCATTTTAAAATAGCAGACAGGCTCACAAAGCGACGTGTTGTGAGCTTGTAGATCTGCTATTTTCAAATGATTTTTATACATTTTATACATTTGAAAACTTGAAATGGGACATTCTGCATGAGTACTTTTACTTTTGGTGTATTTTGATGCCAATACTTTTGTACTTGTACTCAAGTAAATTGTGAATACCAGAGCATTTCTATAATGTGGTGTTGATACTTTTACTTATAAGTAAAACATGTGAGCAATTAGTCACCTGACACCTAGTGGTGGATGTAGAAAGTCTTGATTGGTAAAACCTAGAAAACACATGGTACTGTAGAACCAACATACTAATGTATTTGTATGTTTTATGTGTGTTTATTATTAACATGGATTTAGAGAAGTCTGTGGAATATGTTTATGATCAAGTGTATCGTTTTATTCACTGAATATTCAAGTGCATACGGTGACAGGATCAACGTGAATGATTATTACAGCTACAATTACAGTGTAGCTGACTTGATACGTAGTTTACAAAACACATAAACTGTGATATAATTATTGTTTAATGATTCAACTTCAGGGAATTTAAATGAGAAACACCATAAATGAAACAATACAGAGACAGAGTACAATCCTTCACACACAGAGAGAATCCAAAACCACTACATTTTCATTTGAACAATGAGTCATGTTATACCTTTTGTTTTAGCATCCTTGTTAATTCCTCTTCCAGAAGATGAACACATGATGATAACAAGTATCAGAAGATGAACACATTGCTGATAACAAGTATCAGAAGATGAACACATTGCTGATAACAAGTATCAGAAGATGAACACATTGCTGATAACAAGTATCAGAAGATGAACACATTGCTGATAACAAGTATCAGAAGATGAACACATGATGATAACAAGTATCAGAAGATGAACACATTGCTGATAACAAGTATCAGAAGATGAACACATGATGATAACAAGTATCAGAAGATGAACACATGATGATAACAAGTTATCAGAATAATATTCTACAGTTTAGAAGAAACATCTGGTCACCTGTTAACCCATTAAAACATCTGTGTCAGAGTTTAGCTATAGATCGTCTCTGTCGGGTGGAAAGCTCATATGTCCAAAACTGTTACTTTTCAAGATTCAAATTTAAAAGCAGCAAAAGTAGCAGATCTACAAGCTCAAAGTGTGTCGCTTAGCGCCGCGTTTTGATCTTGTAGATCTGCTACTTTTGATGCTTTTGTGTGACGCTGTATATGATAAAGTTGGGCGTTAATTTACGAAAACACACAAAAAGTTAGAATATGGAGATAAGAGATATACAGCAACAGAAATTAACTGTTTGGATTTAGAAGACATTTGTAGAATCAGCCTTAGGTCTTAATGGGTTAAAATCACCTAATCTTAACCCAACCGATGTGCAGCTTCTGACATTAGTACAGAGGTTCAACCGAGTTTTATATTTGTATTCACACAAACACAGGTGACATTGTGGAGCCTCACTCTCATCCTACCACCAACTCAATCTGTTTGTTACTGGCAGCTTTTTATACTCAGCTGGAGGCAATTAGTTTGGACTCCACCATGTGAAGGGTTAGATTAACAAATGATACAAATACAGAAATACATAACATTAACTCTCATAAAATACATTAAAACTCCATGAACTACACCACTAATGATTCTACTACAACGTTACACTACGACAATATCCTTAGCCCATTTCACAAGCACATCACAACCCCCCCCCCTCTGCCATCCTGACTTGGTCCAGCCCAATTACACTGGAAGACAGCAGCAACTTGAACAGGTACATGTTAGGTTTTCAATCCTCACTTAAAGGAGAATTTTGGACTAAAGTTTTCTTACCTTTTCTATGACGTTATGATATCTTAGGATGAATGGTACAGTAGAAAAATGTCATAACTCCACCCCTGAGCCGCCACAACTTAAAAGGTGCGCGGATAGGCCTTAGGTTAGATCACATATTTCAATAGCTTTTTTTATAATTTTTTTTTGTGAGATCTGACGTTCATAGTAGTAGAGCGGATAAAAGCAATATTTTGGGAGAATCGTTCACTTGGTGATACAAGCGTGAAACTTGGTACAGATCATCTTTAGAGGTCATGTATCGATTTTTTTAATCGAGCCACTTGAAAATCAAAGATGGCGACCATTTTTCAAGATGGCCGACATCTTAGTGGGCAGTTAAGTGATATGATGGTTTATTTGGTGATACAAGCATGAAAATCGGCATGAGCAGTCTCTGTGGGTCACTTGACAATAGGCCACCCACAGCTACTTGAAATTTCAAGATGGCGGCCATTTTTCAAGATGGCCAACACTTTAGTGGAGCAATTAAGTTATATAATGGTTTATTTGGTGATACAAGCATTAAATTTGGCATGAGCAGTCTCTAAGGGTTGCTTGACAAGAAAACACTCCCAGCCACTTTACATTTCTATTTTCAAGATGGCCGCCCCCTGGATCCTCAAAAGATACATTTTCTCATAGAAATGTATGTTTTTTTTTCATTAAGGACGATTATACGATTATTATTATTATGCTAAAGAACAACTTTTAACACATCACAATATAGTTGTGTTGATTTGTTGATCATAGATAGATTAGATAAGAGTGAATATCTGCACTACCAGGGCACACTGGTGATATATCACTGCTGTTAAACTCAGAGTGGGGTTCAATGTCAGCTAATTGAAAGTTGGTATCCCAAATGCTGTCTAATTTACCCCAAAACCGTTAGATAGCCGCACCTGAATTGACAGGTTGTGCCAGCACGGGAGAGCCGAGCCAAGGTTAATGGGGTTTTAGTTAACCGGATGGTGTACAGATCGCTCAGGATTTAAATGGCATTGGATGAACGATCGAACTAAGTGTAGGGTTAAGGCACGAACTTAGTTGTATCCCATACATCAAAGTGCTTGGTAAAAGGTGGTAAAAGGATAAACCCTCGGCCTCTGCCTATGCTGCAGACATGGCAGAAGCCATCATAACAGTTGTGAAAACTAACTGGGACAGATGTTTAATTTGTCAGCAGGTCACCAAGGAAAAACTCATTCAGCCGAGTTTATTCAACAGAGAGCACGATCGTACTGGTTATGATACCATTGCAAGAAATGTTCCATTATTTCATAAGATCAATGCTCTGCCTATCTTACTTAGTCCAACCCGACTAGATGAAGGTGATGGCATAGAAAGCACATCGACAAGAAACAGAGCAAAATATAATTCAAGCTGTAAACTTAGGTTCAACAACACAGAGCTGAAAGGGCCCAAAAGAGAGCATCTACATCTGCTGAAGACACTGAAGATACCAAAGATATCCATGTCAAGAGGCCAAGAAGATCTAATGTATGACCGGTCCAGCGATGTCACAACTGTGAACGAGGCCAGGCTTGATCTCTTTGCCAGAAAGCAAAGACAATATGACTTGATCCCACCAACTCAAGCAGCACTCAAAGAGCATGCCAAACATGCTTCTTATGAGGCTGGATACGTGTGGGGACAGGCATTGAAGCGACATCCACAAATGCCGAGCCCATCTGACTGGGGATGGGTGGAACAGGACGAGAAGTGGAAAGTCTTCTGGACTCCACTTCCACCTATTGCGGAGAGTTGTTGGGAGTTGACCAAATGTGGGTGCTCCAAGGCATGTACTGGAAGGTGTAACTGCTTCAGATATGGACTCAGTTTCACATGCCTATGTAGTTGCCCCTGCTAGAACCTATTTGCATGTTTATTTTGCCAGAGTTATTCCCTGTTGTCCTCTGTGTTTTCAAGTGGAGGCCTATGGCTCGGCTTCCCCTCGTCACATCGACGCATCATGTTTTACTTTTTATCTAGTCTATTACTGTGTAATTTTCAGTTGCTACTTTGTAACATTGCTTCCACTGCCTTCCACTGCCATACCTAACAGTGAAGCACATTTTCAGTTTAGTTCCTTAGTATCGTTTGTCATGGTTCCGTGGCTATTGCCATTCAGTATTAGCCATTACTCATAATTTTGGAGCGCTGTCCGTTCAGCACCACAACTGTGCTTATCAGCACCACAACTGTGCTAATTTATTCATCTTATTTTTTGTATCCCCACCCCTTAGTATTTATTTGACACATGTAATGGCTGTTAGTTTAAAAAAAACAATATATATATATATATATATATATATATATATATATATATATATATATATATATATATATATATCCTCCCTTGTGACTGTTACCTTGTCGTGGTAAGGGAGCTTGTTTAGGCCTACCTCAGTGAACCCTGAGAGCTATGCCGGTGGGAGGCAACTCCTGACAGGTCTTACCAAACTGGACAGGTCGTGGGCGAGGAGTCAGACAAAACACAGTCAAACAACCTCTCTTGACAGAGCTTTTTGAGGAACCCAATACATTTCTATGAGAAAAGGTATCATTTAAAGATTGACATCTTGAAATTTCAAGTGGCTGTGGGCGGTTTCTTGTCAAATGACCTTTTGAGACGGCTCATGGCAATTTTCATGCTTGTATCACCAACTAAATGATTTCTTAAGCTTAACTAGTCCACTAAGGTGGTGGCCATCTTGAAAAATGGCCGCCATCTTGACATTTCAAGTAGCTGTGGGTGGCTTATTGTCAAGTGACCCACAGAGACTGCTCATGCCAATTTTCATGCTTGTATCACCAAATGAACCATTATATAACTTAAATGCTCCACTAAAGTGTTGGCCATCTTGAAAAATGGCCGCCATCTTGAAATTTCAAGTAGCTGTGGGTGGCCTATTGTCAAGTGACCCACAGAGACTGCTCATGCCAATTTTCATGCTTGTATCACCAAATAAACCATCATATCACTTAACTGCCCACTAAGGTATCGGCCATCTTGAAAAATGGCCGCCATCTTGGATTTTTGAGTGGCTCGATTAAAAAAGTCAAAGAGTTGACCTAAAGGAATGTTCATGCCAATTTTCACGCTTGTATCACAAAGTGAACGATTGTTCCTACTATCCGCTCTACTATAGTGACAGAACACTATGCAACCAAAAAAAAAAAAAAAAAAAAAAACAGAAGTCTCGCTAGACGAGATTGAAATCTCGAGATTTCAATCTCGTCTAGCGAGACTTTTTTTTTTTTTTTTTTTTTTTTTTTGGGGCAGTGTTCTGTCACTATGAACGTCAGATCTCAAAAAAAAAAAAAAGTGATCTAACCTAAGGCCTATCCGCGCACCTTTTAATCTGTGGCGGCTCAGGGGTGGAGTTATGAAAATGTTCTACTGTACCATTCATCCTAAGATATCATAACGTCATAGAAAAGGTAAGAAAACTTTAGTCCAAAATTCTCCTTTAACAACACAAATTGCACTTCTCTATGTATTGCACTTACTATATGTAAAGTGCCAATGTGCTGTCAATGCTGTGCAAATAATCAATATTTAATCAGGTTATAATGTGCACAAATGGGACCTCTCTGTAAAGGTGACTCTACACCAAACAGCCTGTCAGTCTGTTTGATAAAGTTGTCATTTAGTTCAGCACAAACTGTCGGCTGACGTTAATGAGGACACATTTTTTACAGACAATGTTGCCATATTTTCTGAGAGAATAATAGGCAAAATAATTAATAAGCAACCAGGTCTAGGTAAACAAGCCCCAAAAAAAGCAACTTTTTCTATATGAATCAAAGGTGGGCTAAATAATGCTAATGACCTTTTAAAATGCACAAATAGCCTAATTTAAGAATAGTTTTCAATATCATTTTACCACTTACAAATATTAAAACCTTCTGAATATCAAACTTCATTTGGTTGTTTTCATATTGTTTAAAGTTACCTTTAAGAAAATAAATAACTCATTCATCCATTCATTTTTCAGAAGTCATATTTTTACGTCTCTTTGTCATTGTCACACTCTGACCTAGAGAGGGCAGTGTTTGCTGAAAGGCACAGTTTGAAAACACTAGTAAAATATAAAAACTGTTAAAATACTGAAAAATCACCAGACAGAATCCTTGATGATGCAGAGAAGAAGTGGGTTTTATTCACCTTTTTACCAGGAATATTGTGAACAAAAAATGAAGCACAGCAACACTGTTATTTACACTTACAGCACTGAACAGACTGGTCCTGGGTCTGCTCTCCTCAACAGTCCTTCCTTGACTGCAGAGCAGTGGCGGGGGTCCTGCCACTGTTCTTATATAGGCTAGGCCCCTCCCATTGGACCGTACCAATCCTGAATTGAATCCTCAATTTAACCAGCTAATTCCTAATGTCCAGAGATATTACAATTCATATACACATTTTAAAGTGTCATCACATATTACTCAGAGAATTACCCACATAATAATAATGAATAATAATTAGAGTACCCAATTTCCCACTTAACAGTGTCAATACAGTCAATACAATCAAACAATCAACAATGAAACAATATATTAATACAATCAAACAGATATCATTCTCTGCAACTTAAACAATAAAGACTAATTCAAACTTTAACCCTGTGTTGTGTGATATAATTCCTGTTGTAGGTTATGGGTAAAAGAACACAGGGACTTACTAAAGGCTGGTTAAGATGTTAGTAAGTGTCAGGGTGAACTGCCACAGTCATAGATATACAAACTCAACTCATGAATTCAACAGACAGAAGACAAATGAGGAATTACATGGATGACCCACTCAGTTTGACCTTATGACCTCAGAACATGACCTGACCTGATGCACACAGAGACTTCTAACTGTCCTAATGAGGACAATGATAAATGAATGACAATTTCAGTGTCAATATAAGATCATTAAAAATGTAATAAAGTAACAATATATTTCATTTACAACACAAAGATCATCAATGATACCTCGCGAGTCGCGACCACCGCGACCCAGCCTGGGTCTCCCCACCGTGGGGTCTCCCCACCGTGGGGGGCCCCAGGTTGGGTCTCCCCACCGTGGGGGGCCCCAGGTTGGGTGGCTCCCCCCAACGCGGTGCTCGCTGCTTATGATTGTATAGTTAATCAAACACAGAGGAGTTCATTTGGTTACAGCGGACTTTTGGGATGAAGAAAAAAGAAAAAGAAAAAACCCCCGACATCTACACTTCAAGGAGTACATTTTATGTACCAAATGAACCGAAATAAAGTAACAAAAAGACAAAACCGGTAAGAAAACGCACATTTTCGCACGGCATTTGTCCGCTCTGCGTTCTTGAGTGTCCCCCCTGTGTCATTTTCCATGCCAGCTCCCCTGAGTGACATTAAATGACAGACAGATATACATTACTATACAGAACATCATATGAACATTTTAGAAATGAAGAAAAATAATGAAAAAATATGTACAATAAAAGTTGGGGGGGGGGCTGAGTTAAGACCCTTCTTTATCATTAACTACATATTAACAGCTTAAGTCCTTTAAACTTCATCATACGATGAATATAGCAGAAAAATTACTGATCTACAAGCTCAAAATGTATCGCAATGCCACACGATGTGAGCTTGTAGATCTGCTATTTTCACTATCTTGAAAAATTGAGGAAAATAACCTGTTCTTATCCTAAATCAGTGGTTTTCAACCTTTTTCATGCCATGGACCCCTAAATTGATATATTACATTTGGCCGTGGACCCCCATCTGAATTTTTTTTGTGCCAGGGACCCCCAGAAGCAAAGATTTGAGTAAAACAATATGTTTTAAAAAATATATATATTCAAAGATATGCACACATTCAAGTTTTTTCAAAAAATAGCAGATCTACAAGCTCATAGCGCGGCACTCGGTGCCGCACTATGAGCTTGTAGATCTGCTATTTTTGAATAGCCAAAGCTAAGTGGTTAAAATGATTGTGACGCTATGTTAACTCATTTAGCTGGGGACCCCCTGGTACCCCCCCAAGGACCACAGGTGGTCCCCGGACCACTGGTTGAGAAGCACTGTCCTAAACAGAGAAAGCCTGGTTAATGTGGTTAAACATAATAAAGTATTATTTATTATTCTGCATGATGCATCATTTAACTTTTGATGTGTTAAGTATAGTTTCATTAGGCCTGTCACAATTATTACATAATCATTTAAATGCAATTTATTTGATATACAGTAATAACAGTTATTTTACATAATCGTCATAATCGTTTCCATTTTGAAAATTTTTCATTCATTTTCAAATATAAAGAAAGCAAAAATAGCAGATCTACAAGCTGACAACGTGTCACAAAGTGACAGGTTTTCAGCTATTTTTTCTATTTTCTCTTTTTTTTAAGTATAACATGATGAAATGTGAAGTTATTTGTCATATCTGCTCTGTGCAACTTTTGTTTATGAAACCTAAAAGACAAAAAGAAGTGTAGATTTGTATTCATATGTTCTAATGTTCAATGATAAAAATCATTAATCGCAATTATTTGTGTGACAATAAATCGTCAAGATAAATGTCATAATCGTGACAGCCTTCATTTTGATCCTAATAGTTTGTACTTTTACTTGAGTCAAATATTTTAGTAAATGCACTAAATAATAAATACATTGAGTATTTATTATTTAGTCACATGATCTTGTTGATACTTTTCATTGGTTCAATATTCATAAAACCCACAGACTCACTTAAACACTTTAACTTTCACTTCAAATATAACAGATCTACAAGCTCACAACGCGTCGCGATGCGACACGTTGTGAGCTTGTAGATCGGCTATTTTTGCTACTTATGTGTGACACTGTAGTATGATGAAGTTATGAAGTAGGGTATTAATTAATTACCCTGACCCAAAAAAACTAAAACGTTTAAATATGGAGATATGAGTTTTTCTGCCCGACAACAACGATATAACAATATAAAATAAACATTCTTCAATGTCAAATAAAAGTGTGTTTGATAGTTAGTCCAGATGTATCTCTCACACACACACACACACACACACACACACACACACACACACACACACACACAGACAGACAGACAGACAGACAGACAGACAGACAGACAGACAGACAGACAGACAGACAGACAGACAGACAGACAGACAGACAGACAGACAGACAGACAGACAGACAGACAGACAGACAGACAGACAGACAGACAGACAGACAGACAGACAGACAGACAGACAGACAGACAGACACACACACACACACACACACACACACACACACACACACACACACACACACAAAGCAGCATGGACACTTCCTGTGTCATCTTATTATATAATGAGTGAGGAACAACAGTATGAAGATAGGGTTGAAAATGGGTGAAGTGCTCCTTTAACTTCAGCTGTGTTTACCTGTCAAAATGTCTGCTGTGAAAAGATTCATATTATTGATTGATTTCACTGCTGCTTACAGTTTTTGGTTTTTGCTTTGGAGGTGCCATCTGACCCCCTGACCTCCCAACAGTCTGTGCCTGATAACATCCCAGAGAGACGTGTCTCTACTTGACATATTTTGATATCTTTGGTTTCAGCATCACCAGCCTTTCCAATAGCAAAATATGGGTAGAGTTTGTCAGTGAAAGTGTCTTTATGAGTGTAGATGTGAGTCATGTCTTCAGGGTCATAGAAGGACACCTCCCCCCCGTCATAGTCCAGCTCAACTCTGATCCTCTCAGGATTCCTCTGCAGTGAGATGGTGTCACTACGCCCATTAGTATAGACACCATCCTGCTGACATAAACACCAGAGTCCATATTCTGGTGCAGCATATATCTTTCCCTTCCTGTCAACAGATTCTTTAGCCAAACCTATGTTCCAGTCAGGATGGTCGCCAACCTCTACCTCCCAGCTGTGTTTTCCTGAACTGAAACCCTCTGAACCCAGAACATTAGCATAATTAGTGAACCTCTCTGGGTTGTCAGAAGCTGCTGCCTTGGGTCTGTACGTCTCACACTGGTCAGGTCTTCAGACAGACAGAGACAGGGGTTTGCTGTGTTTGGGTCCAGAATGACAGGAGTGAACTTGACCCTCTCCTTCATCTTCTCACAGACTGTGAAGCTCAGGTTTCTCAGGTGTTTGGCCACGTCTATCAGTGCTCCTGAGGGCAGCTGTGGATCTGACAGTGTACACAGGACTCTGGCGCTGGTCTGAGTGTGTTTATAACTGCTGAGAAATGACACACTGTGTTTCTGCAGCTCTTGTTCTACAGCAGAGATGCTGTCTGAGAGAGAGGAGATCTGATCCTGGATGATCTGAATGATCTTCTCCTTCTGCTCCTCTTCCTCCCTCAGAGCTGCCAGTCTGGCCTCCTCTTCCTCTGTCAGGAACTGGTGGAGCTTTTTAAACTCTGCTTTGATCTGCTTCTCTGTGGCCAAAACCTGCTTCTTGTTGTATGGAACCACTTCATTATTGTATCTAGTTTTAAAGTGTTTGTATTTGGTCCTCTTGTCCTTCAGAGTCCTGAGGTCAGACTTCAGTTGGACCTTCAGGTTGTTGACTGCTTGTTCTATAGGAACCAGCTTGTGACCAGGGTGGTGAGAGGAGTCACAGATATGACACACAGCTCTCTGTTCTTCCTCACAGAACAGTTGATGCTCCTCTGGATGTTCACAACTCAACACCTGGACTTCCTCCTCAGATAACTGTGTGGTTGGGTCAGTTGAAGATGTGGATGGAGGGTTGTACCATGGCATTGTCTTCAGATCAGGAAACAAGTCTGTTAGTTTTGTGTCTTGTAGCAGACGCAGGAACGAGCTGCTAGTTGTTTCACCCTTGAAAATCATTTTGTCCACAAGTTCAGTGGCTGCCTTGGATGGCAGAGAGATGCTCTTAAGGTTCATGTATTCAAAACGCACCAGTAGCTTTTCTTCAAATACACACTGGATGATGAAGTGAATGTTTGACATTAGAATGTGTTGAAGTTTTGTCTTGTTCTGTGTGATAATGTCTGTAGCCTCCATGTTGATCCCTGGAAGAGAAGAAGTAACATTATTAACTATTTCCCCTGTAGCTTTACTTCAGCACTTTCAACCTGATGTCCCTATTTTTTAGGCATTCCATTATAGCCCAAAATAAAACTTTAATATCTTTCAAAAATAACATCATCGGAACGTGATGTGGCGTTATCATATAGATTGGCTATTTTCTACAGTATATACTTATTTTTATTGTAAATAGTGAACATAGCCATGGTCTTTCCACACAGAATGAAGGAATAAAATAAAACAGTGACACAATGTTCTGCAACTTGACATACAAATGTGGGGATTGTTTTAAAGTAATGTCCCACTTTATGTTACGCTGAAAACTGTGTATTTATTCACAGATTCGTATGTCATTAATTTTTTCCCCCATGTTTACATTTTAATACAACAATTCATTTCTAAATCAGAAAGATCTGATTTCCCTCTGCATCTTGACCTGGAGATATCAAATTAATTCAGTGTTTAGTTCATTATAACCTGTGATAGTGGAGGTAAAAACCAGCTCACTGTCATAACATTCACACATCTATCTTTTATCAACTTTATATACGAAGCTATGTTGTCACAAGCCATGACAAGCCAAGCCATGTGTAGCCAGAAGCCTACACAACATATTGAGGGATTAAGCAAATTCAGAGATTGAGCAAACTATGCACGACTGTCGTGCAAAACAAAAGATGCTTACTGTATTATGTCAATTACAATTAAATGTGTATAACTACTGTAGGCTAATTGTATTTAATCTGTTCCATATTTGAAAAAGGAATTGATGCTCTGTACTAAACACTCTACAGCTTCAGCTCAACAACGTTAAGCTGTAGATAAATGTCCAGCATTGATGCACAACAGAGAGCTGTTTACAATGTTTAGCAGAAACCATTAGCATAGATAAAGACCTCTGTCACATACTGTATAATATAATAGATTATCCTGGTTTTTTATTCTCATACTCCTTTGATTCATAAGTATAATATGATGATTCATAAGCAGGAGTCTTCACCATGCCAGCTTATGAGGGACGTTTTTTCCCACAGACATACAGATTAAATGGTCAATAATATGACCATAAACACATCCTGAATGGACTGTATACCAGTGGACTCCTAATGTAACATAGTGATTACTCTGTGTAGTAAGTAATAGACACAGAGAGTAGTACGCCGTGCTACACATTTTAAAACAATAGCATTTCTGCATTAACCAATGAGCAACTTAAACACAATTATATTTGTATATTAATACACGCACGCACGCACGCACGCACGCACGCACGCACGCACACACACACACACACACACACACACACACACACACACACACACACACACACACACACACACACACACACACACACACACACACACACACACACACACACACACACACACACACACACACACACACACACAGTATATATATCAGTATTTTAACCTCTTCAACCTCTTCAGTCACACTGCTGTGGAGTGTTGTGAGCTTGTTGATGTGCAAAAATAATACAATAATATTTGTTTTTTTAAACACCTCTAATGACTATGACCCACAATCTGGACCCCAGGGTGAAAGTGTTGGATATGTATTTATATAAACTGCACAGCGATGGTAAAGAAATCACAAATCATTTCACAACAATATGTTACAGTGAACTGAGACAAAGAAAGAAGGAAGTGAAATATCAGACATGTATCGTACATGAAACTGGATCAAGTGCTTCTTAAAGAAACAGTTTCATGAATAATGTTTGCATTATTGCTTGATGGCCGGGCATACTTTTAATTTTATTTCAGAATTTATCTTGTCTTTATTATTCATATAATATTAAACTATTGACTTATTGTACGTAATATTATTAAACGTCTGTCTGTCTGTCTGTCTGTCTGTCTGTCTGTCTCTTCCGCTTTCATTCTTCCTCAGAGACGCACACACGCACGCACGCATGCACGCACGCACGCACACGCACACGCACACACACACACACACGTCCCCCCCCCAGCATGGGGGAGAACGTTTGTCAAAAATAGCCGATCTACGGTAAATGTAATTATTGTTTTCCTGTTTAATATTAATTAATTTCTTTCATTATTATATTCAAATGTAAAATAAAAGTTTCTTTTTGTACTCTCTTAATGCTGTTAATTTCTTAATGCTTAATGTTTTATGTTATACACTTTGAATTGTCATGTTGTTTAAATGTTATACAAATAACCATGCATTGCCTACGTCTATATTTTACAGTCTATGTTCAGTATTCATATCTGATCTAGAGTCCACCTACTGTATCCTGTCATTTCCACACACACATACATGCACCGTTTCCGTATCCTGTGTAGACAGGATATACAAAGTGTAAAGTGAATGGATCCCAGTCTACCATGTGGTTAGGGAGGTGTCTCTGTAACGTCTATGATATATATTTATACAGGATGTGTTTTGTAGATGGGATATGTTCAGCCTCTTTAGATAAATTAGGACTTTTCATGACATGGTTTATTCTCACTTTCCTTCTCTTGTCAATAAGCTGCATATATCTCTACTAAACCACAGGCTGTCGACACACAGACAACACTTCCTGTGTTGCTTGTATGTCGACAGACTGTGATGTTTCTTCATTTTAAAATGATGTTTAAGTTCTACAAAACAAATGTCCTAATGGCAGATCTTAATAACAGTAATTAATATGTTGCTGTATTTGAGGTACTTTCTACATCATTCATTTTAAGTTGATGTACATAATGATAAGTTAAACTCCCTCACAATTTAAACAACACACAACCCAGGTTGAATATAAATATTCTGTTCCGTTTTCCATATTTTACAATGTAAGTTCATGAAGTCTTACCTGTTTATATGGTTCAGTCTGAGGAGAAGTGTGTGGTGTCTCAGTGCAGGTTTGGTTCAGTCACTGACAAGTAGGAAATGCACTTCCTGTCCATAAAAAGGAAACATAATGTCACTTGATTGGTTCAAAATGTTGACGAGTCAGCAGACATCATCTGACCACTTGACCCATTAAGACCGGGAACACATCTGTGTCATTTTAAGATTTCTTTGGCTATTCAAAAATAGCAGATCTACAAGATCTATGGACCCCAGGGTGAAAGTGTTGGATATGTATTTATATAAACTGCACAGCGATGGTAAAGAAACCACAAATCATTTCACAACAATATGTTACAGTGAACTGAGACAAAGAAAGAAGGAAGTGAAATATCAGACATGTATCGTACATGAAACTGGATCAAGTGTCAGGCATACTTTTGTCTTTCAGAATGTATCCTGTCTTTATTATTCATATAATATTACACTATTGACTTATTGAACGTTAATATTATTAAATGATTGAGTTAGTCTACAGTATTGCTGTCATCATTATAGCAGTCTATAATAAGCTGGTGGTTTTGATTGTCTGCTGATGGTGGAAACAGATTAGTCGATATGAGCATTTTACTGTCTGTCTGTCTGTCTGTCTGTCTGTCTGTCTGTCTGTCTGTCTGTCTCTTACTCTTCCTCTTTCATTCTGTCTCAGAGACGCTGGTGACACACAAACACAAACACACACGCATGCGGCATGCACGCACGCACGCACGCACGCACGCACGCACGCACGCACGCACGCACGCACGCACGCACGCACGCACGCACGCACGCGCACACACACACACACACACACACACACACACACACACACACACACACACACACACACACACACACACACACACACACACACACACACACACACACACACACACACACACACACACACACACACACACACACACACACACACACACACACACACACACACACACACACACACACGTGGTGGTGGGATGTATGCCAAATATGTTCGGTATCAGAGAATGAGCAATAAGCATGTTTTTTTCTTTCTTTCCCCCCCAGTTTTCTCCATAAACAGGATTAGAGGGAATCCAACAACATCATTATGATTTGTTTTGGTTTTCATTTCATTGTATCATTTAAAACATAGTGTGTTATATAGGTATATATACTGTACATCATGGTTTGTCCTTTTCCTCTAGTGTCTATGTGAACGGGGGTCTGGTGAAGGGCTTAAGAAGCAGCATGGCTTGTTGTGCAACCACAGGCCCCGCAGATCAGAGGAAGAGACTGTTACTACTGCTAGCAGACAAACTATAGAGTACATTAATGACCACTGACTGACAATGTACTGAAAAGATACACTTCTGTTACTGTGGGATTGTGTGTGAAATGTTTGCCCATACATAGTGATGTAATGTAATGTCTCTCTCCTTTGAAAAGCTTTTAGAAAATACAATAAAAAGTTGGTCACAAAAAAAGAAAATATGTTTGTATCATTCATGTCCGGATGCAGCAAGAACTTGTACTTTTGGAAAAAATATTGACATTTTTGAAAATCGAATAATTAACACACACACACACACACACACACACACACACACACACACACACACACACACACACACACACACACACACACACACACACACACACACACACACACACACACACACACACACACACACACACACACGGTGGGTTAGGTGTGTACTACAACATACAGTGGATAGAATCCCTCCACATAGTTCTCCCCCCCCCCCCCCCCCCCCACGACCACTGTCACTTCACTGTCGATTCCAAACTGATCTCTGAAAGGACGAGTATCAACTCACTCAATATAAACAACATGAAACCCAAGCTGAATATAAATATAAACACTGTTGAGCTTTTCTTCTATATTGTAAGTCTTACCTGTGTTTCTGTGGGTTCAGTCTAAGGAGAAGTTTGTGGCGTCTCAGCTCGGGTCTCGTACTGTAACTGTCAAGTATGAACAGCATTCATAGATCTCACAGCAGTTGGTTCATACCTGTGTATAAAAGACAACACATTCTTATAAAAGACAACACATTCTCTTCTCAGGTGAGATTTTGATTGGTTTAGAACAGTCAGGTGAGTCTGGTGCATTCAGGTAAACATGCACTCATAGAAGTGTGTGTGTGTGTGTGTGTGTGTGTGTGTGTGTGTGTGTGTGTGTGTGTGTGTGTGTGTGTGTGTGTGTGTGTGTGTGTGTGTGTGTGTGTGTGTGTGTGTGTGTGTGTGTGTGTGTGTGTGTGTGTGTGTGTGTGTGCCTCCCCTCCTCTTCATCCTGGCATATTGCCAAGGCACCAAGGCAGACCTGCCAGTCAAAGTGAAGACTGGCCAATCACAGCGCGTCCTCGCCGGACATGCTTGCAGAGACTCTTGGGTAATGAAGTCAAAGACGTTGGCTGCCATGTTATTTGTGTCCAAAGTGTGTGTGTTGTGACGCTGATGACCCAAACTACATAGTGCTGCTTTAAGTTGTGTAATCATATAGATGTGTGTTTTCTCTTTTCACATACAGTATCCTCATCATAAACCATGTACAGTATAAAATACAGTTTAACCACCAGTGTCATGTTGCTTGTTACAACATCGTCTCAGTGTTACTTTCTATCGTAGGGAAACAGAGACTGGCTTGTGATGCTATCTACTGTGTAACCAGTTTAACCTGTTTTCACTAATGACTCACTGAGCTTCCAGTCACACGATGTGATTTATGCACAGAGGGGAAGTCCGCACATGGTTTAAGCTCCCAGTAGATTTTTTTTATTACAGTTAGGCCTAACTATAATAAAACAAATTATACTGGGAGCTTAAACGGTGTGCGGACTTCCCCTCTTTCCCTGATGTACGCATTGTTGTCCAGCACCCGATTCATTGTTTTGGGATGTGCGTGCTCACCCCTCGTTCCTATTTATGCACAGATACACATTCTGTAAGAGTGCTCAATAAACACTCAATAATCTCAATCTCAAAAAGATTTTGATTTGATCAGATTGCACTTGTATCGTCCCCTTGGGGAATGTTTCCTCTCTACTTTTACCATCCTCTGTGCAGAGCTTAGGACTAACTCCTATAGAGACACACGGCCGCCTACAAACTCACGCCCACTATTGAGACAGCGCCCCCACTCGAGGTACGGGAGGACGATGTACTGCAGCTGTCAATGCAATCCCTATGAGAGGAATATGAGAGTTAGCCTACTTTTAAAATGATCCTACATGAACTGGAGACGATATAGTAGATATGATATAGTATAGATATTGTGTGTGTGTGTGTGTGTGTGTGTGTGTGTGTGTGTGTGTGTGTGTGTGTGTGTGTGTGTGTGTGTGTGTGTGTGTGGGTGTGGGTGGGTGTGTGTGTGACTATGCATGTCTCGCAAAATCTGGCAACACTGGCTGAATCATTATTATGTTGGCTGGGAGGGCAGTCTGTTCAAAACCAAGGGAAGTGTAAATGTAATACATACATGTTCTGAGCACGTGTTTGTCTTTAAAAAAAGAGAGAGACATGACTCAGTTAATAGACATGGATCATGCTGCATTTAATATCATCTACCAGTATACAGTTAATAGTGTGTGTGGAAAATAGTGGATACACTGGATTTTATTTTTTATTTTATTTTTTCACCAAAAAGGAGGCCCCCCCAGTTGGGGGCCCCTGGGCTGCAGCCCACCCTAGCCCAACGGTAAGTACGGCCCTGGGTCCATGTCTATTAGCTGTATACTGGCAGGTGACATTAAATACAAAATGATCCAAGCCTATTCTATGTTTGTACATTCACTAGTTGGGTCTTATGATCAGTACAGTGCTTCCATCACACATTACATGAGCAAAAGGAACAATTAGCTGCAAAGGTGACTGAGTGCGTTTTATAGGTCGTATGATTATTATACAGATTGATGGCCTTTCAGAGGACAGGGTTACTTGAGGACAGGAGGAGATCAAGTTAAACTAGTTTTATGTTTGTGAAGGTAGGTTGAATAGTTGTGGTTTCCATTAAGATGAACATGTATTCTCTGTAGATGAGAAATACCATGTGTAGGTGTGAAGGAAGGTGTGCCAAATGGAAAAATACACTGTGGTCACTGGCATACTGTTGATGTTAATTGTTTCATTTTCTGACCACATTTCATAAACTCCATGAATCCATTGTCTTTCAAAAAAGTTAAAATATTTATCTCCTACAAAGAATTCAAAGCGTGTTTTGACATTTTCATGGAATTAAGGCAAATATTAAATATCAAGGCTAGAAGTGCGTTAAACTCTTTGAACCTCGCAGCATCATTAGGTAAGTTCATCTACAACAACCAAACACAAACAGGTAATAAGATAGGTGGGCACTACGGACATCTGGGCACCTCGATGTAAAATTGGCTATTTTGTTCAAACTGTAAAAAAATATAAAGAAATCACACCCAGTGTGAAGTGGGCGGTGTGGTCACAGTGGTCATCACAGTGATGGAAGAAGTGATGGAAGAAAAGTAATATTGTGGACCAACCATTGTACACCCCTAACTTTAAAAAAAAAGGTGCATAGTCCTATTTATAGGGCTATGCACATGTGTCAAGTTTCACTAGCCAATCACAGTCCTGAATAGACTGTGATTGGCCAATCACAGTGCAGGGTTAGGGGGGTACAATGGTGGCCAATCACAGCGCAGGGTTGGGGGGGTGCAATGGGACCCCCTGTCCAAACCTCACATATAGGGGCGGTTTCACCGCCCAAAAATGGGGGGAAATGGTCTAAAGCAGGGGTCTTCAACGTTTTTCAGGCCAAGGACCCCTTAGCTGAGAGACAGATAAAGCAGGGACCCCTTAGCTGAGAGAGAGATGAAGCAGGGACCCCTTAGCTGAGACAGAGATGAAGCAGGGACCCCTTAGCTGAGACAGAGATGAAGCAGGGACCCCTTAGCTGAGAGAGAGATGAAGCAGGGACCCCTTAGCTGAGAGAGAGATGAAGCAGGGACCCCTTAGCTGAGAGAGAGATGAAGCAGGGACCCCTTAGCTGAGACAGAGATGAAGCAGGGACCCCTTAGCTGAGACAGAGATGAAGCAGGGACCCCTTAGCTGAGAGAGAGATGAAGCAGGGACCCCTTAGCTGAGAGAGAGATGAAGCAGGGACCCCTTAGCTGAGAGAGAGAGATGAAGCAGGGACCCCTTAGCTGAGACAGAGATGAAGCAGGGACCCCTTAGCTGAGACAGAGATGAAGCAGGGACCCCTTAGCTGAGACAGAGATGAAGCAGGGACCCCTTAGCTGAGACAGAGATGAAGCAGGGACCCCCACCATTACATATTGTTTAAAATTGTGTTGCATATTAAACTTTTTCATAGATTTCATAGATAGCTTCATAGGCTGTCATCAGTGTTATGTAAATTAATGTTTTTTGTTAATTTCAGACATTTAACCACTTAAACCTTCAATAGGCTAGTTACTAGTTAGTACTTGATTTTCTACTTTTCCCCTTACACCAAAGCTCTTTGTCGGCTAATGTTCCCCTGAGAATAGGGATGCTAAAGGGTTCAAGTGGTTAAGGTAAAATAAAAAACATCCCATCACACAAAGATTTGGCGGACCCCCTATAGTATAGCTCTGAGGATCCCCTAGGGGTCCCGGACCCCCCGTTGAAGACCCCTGGTCTAAAGTAAAGTCTATATGATTAGAACATGCTTAACATTTGACAATTAAGGTCTAATATTTCTACAATTGCTACAAATTGCTAAAAACCTGTATTTCCAGTCATTTTGGGGCATACACTAGAAGTTGAAGGATAAGTTAAGTTTGATAATGATGTACCGTGCATGTTCACATCATGTATACTTTACTTTAGACCATTTTTCAAATATTATATTTTTTAACATTTTGGACAAAATAGCCAATTTTACATCGAGGTGCCCAGATGTCCCTAGTAGTGCCCACCTATCTGTATCCTGTAGTATAGCTGAATAGGATGGGGTAGGACTACACTACTGTATTTTACAGTAACATCAGTCATAATGGTGGTAGCCTACTTGGGGAAGCAAATATTTTCTGAGGTGGTACTCAGTGTAAAAAGGTCAAGAACCACATATTGATTTCCAGAGTTGGGTCGACCACTTGTATGATTCGTCACATCACAGTTTGGAAACCAATCCTGGGCCAGTTTTAAGACGTGTGTTTGGTGGGGATCTTTTATGTTTAATAGCCATGGGGTACAATTGGCTTTGCACAGAAACATCCGGTGAATATGCTTTTACTTTTACTCATAAAGTGCATTTCAGAGCCTGTACTTTTTTACTTTTACTCGAGTAATTATTTGAATGAGTACTTCTACTTTTACCAAAGTAGAAGTAGTTTTTACACAAGTAATTGTACTTCTACTCGAGTACAGAATATCAGTACTTTTCCCATCTCT
The DNA here is from genome assembly GCF_963280865.1 of Gymnoscopelus braueri. Taxonomy (NCBI): domain Eukaryota; kingdom Metazoa; phylum Chordata; class Actinopteri; order Myctophiformes; family Myctophidae; genus Gymnoscopelus; species Gymnoscopelus braueri. The sequence goes on along the minus strand of NC_137620.1, from coordinate 47,054,132 downwards.
GATATTAATACATTTTAATTATAGCCGTCGTCCTCACCTGATCCAATCAAGTACAGGACAGGTACCACAATACCACAAGTCTTGTGCAACATATTAATGTGCGTGTCATCCCCACACTTTACCAGTCACTAGAATCATTCAAACACATTCTTAAGATATTATATTATGAATATATGTTTCTCTTTTCAAAATCAGAAATATGCAACGGACAAACCACAGATACGTTTCTCCATGTACAGTATGCACATGTTGATGACCCCATAAGTATGTTGAATTTACTTTGATTCATAAATCTAATATGTTGAATTTACTTTGATTCATAAATATAATATGTTGAATTTACTTTGATTCATAAATATATGTTGAATTTACTTTGATTCATAAATATAATATGTTGAATTGACTTTGATTCATAAATATAATATGTTGAATTTACTTTGATTCATAAATCTAATATGTTGAATTTACTTTGATTCATAAATATAATATGTTGAATTTACTTTGATTCATAAATATAATATGTTGAATTTACTTTGATTCATAAATCTAATATGTTGAATTTACTTTGATTCATAAATCTAATATGTTGAATTTACTTTGATTCATAAATATAATATGTTGAATTTACTTTGATTCATAAATATATGTTGAATTTACTTTGATTCATAAATATAATATGTTGAATTTACTTTGATTCATAAATATAATATGTTGAATTTACTTTGATTCATAAATATAATATGTTGAATTTACTTTGATTCATAAATATAATATGTTGAATTTACTTTGATTCATAAATATAATATGTTGAATTTACTTTGATTCATAAATATAATATGTTGAATTTACTTTGATTCATAAATATAATATGTTGAATTTACTTTGGTTAACAATACATCTACTGATGCACTAAACTTGGATTTACTTTGATTAATACATATAATGTGTTCAATTTCTTAGTGGAATCAAACAATGAGGATGATATTAGAATCTTACAACAGAAAATGTGAGACAGCATATTATTGTCAGCCTGTATGGATAAATCAGTACTTTTCATGTCATAGTTTATTATTCTCACTCTCCTTCTTTTAACAATAACCTGCAATATCTTTACTGTAACACTACAGTCTGTCTACACACAGACAACACAAACAACACTTCCTCCTGTGTTCACTTCACTGTGATTTTAAAGTTCTGTTTGAACACAACATTACAGTATCATAATAACTCGAATTATGCATTCAAGGAGCTTCCTACTTCTTTACTTTTAATATTCTCCAATAAGTAGTATAGTCACCCATCACTCACTCAATATAAACAACATGCAGCCCAAGTTCAATATAAATATAAACCATGTTGTGCTTTTCTTCCATATTTAATGTAAGTCTTACCTGTGTTTCTATGGTTTCTATAGATCTCACAGCTCAGGTCTCCTACCTGTCTATAAAAGACAACACATTCTCAGGTGAGATTTTGATTGGTTTAAAACAGTCAGGTGTGTCAGGTGCATTCAGGTTAACATGACGTGTGTGTGTGTGTGTGTGTGTGTGTGTGTGTGTGTGTGTGTGTGTGTGTGTGTGTGTGTGTGTGTGTGTGTGTGTGTGTGTGTGTGTGTGTGTGTGTGTGTGTGTGTGTGTGTGTGTGTGTGTGTGTGTGTGTGCCTCCCCACCTCTTCATCCTGGCATATTGCAAGGCACCAAGACAGAACTGCCAGTCAAAGTGAAGACTGGCCAATCACAGCGCGTCCTCGCCGGACATGAGTGCAGAGACTCTTGGGTAATGAAGTCAAAGGTGTTGGCTGCCATGTTATTTGTGTCCAAAGTGGACACTGATGACCCAAACTACATACTGCTGCTTTAAGTTGTGTATTTTTTTTTGTGTTTTCTAAAATAGAAAAATAGACACTAATGAAAACATCAAAACTATAATAACCTTGTATTGGTGTAATGTCTTGTCTCAGAGGAACTAACATGCTGGACATGTAAGAATTTAACTAGATATTATTTTGTACTTTTTATGTTGACATCTTTTCAGGATAAGATTCATAACAGGAAGTAATCACATCAATGTGTTTACCTGCACTGATTTATTTTTATTTATTTTTTACACTCAAAGTACTAGAACACATTATAGTACTTTATAGAAACTTATATCTGCCTCTTGTCTTGGCCCCTTCATTCTAGTAAAAGAAACTTGCAGACCCGTATATTTTAACTGGTTTAATAACGTTTCAATAATACAAATAAATAGATTTTATACAATAACAGCTATAGTCTCCATGTCTGTGATGCCAGCTTTAAGCACATTGGCTTCTATATTCACAGATATTTTGAATGGAATAGATCAGTGTAGTTACAGTATTATTTGTTATGCTGTTTATTCCAGTGATGGTCTTGTAAATCACTCTGGATTAGAGACTCTGCTAAATGATCAAATTGTAAATTATTTACAAACCCAAGTTGTAAGTCATGCAGTGCAGTAATAAGGTCAGTCCACTAGGGGTCATCATCACACAGTGTTGCAGCAACAGAACACAGAACACAGAGTGAAGCTGCTGATGTCCTCATAAGTCTAGTCTTTCCATCCAAACCAGTAGAAAGTCACACTCTACATAGCAGTGATACCAGAGTGTGTCCTGGATAAATCTGGATGGGGACTGAGTCAACAGTTCGAGACAAATGAGGCAGAGACAATTCAAAGTTTCAAGAAGAATGAGTGTTATAATTTGATATCAAAATGGAGTTAGAACTTACAATTCACGCATCACAGCACAGAATCGGAACGACCAGCCAGTTATAACTCAAAGGACATACTGACTGACTTCGACTTAAGTACATTCACTCCAAAGGTAACCCCCTTTGTTTACAAACTAGCATAGTAACAATAGAACTGCATACCTAGCCAACACCTTTCTCCTGCCACCCAACCATCAACAAATGGTCAGGAGCCGAGGTGTCTATCACAGGGCATACCACAAGCTTTATTACATTAAAACATAGTTTCTCACAAATGTTTATACTTATATTCCAAATTACTTTGACATTCCCCCGTTTTAAAATTTGAAGAACCTATCACAAAACCACACTCATAGTACACATCGTAGGAACAGGCGAAAAACCCATATTCAACTTTACAGGAAAAGTCCCATCCAGCCCACCAAACAGGTACGGCCACCATATCGGCCAACGAGATGTAGAAGTCTTAAGAACACAAATACAGGTACAAAATACAGGTACAGATCATAAAAGAAAATAAAAGGTACAGTAAATTACCCCTGACTGAGCCCAGTCAGGCAACTAGCATTGTGACATAGAAACAAAGTTCCCACTCACAGCCCGAGCTGAGGGTCAGACAATGTCACTGTCATTGAAGGGCGGCGTCCAATCAGACAATGGAATTTGCATTTGCACCATTACCTCAGAAGCCGACCCAACAACCCTTGACATCACTGCCCTGATACAAGCGGAAATACAAACAAAAACCAACATCAAAATAACCACAGTCACAACAATCAGGACCAGCGTGCGTGTCAAAGTATTTCCCATACCTCCAAACCACCCTTCAAAAGGACCCCACAATGTTCCACCATGGCTCTTGTGCAATTCCTCAACACCAGCCCTGGTGTCTTCGTGAAGGTTATAGATTGCTTTGGAGGGATCTGAGATATAAGAGCAGCATTCGGAACCCAAAATTGCACAGGCCCCCCCCTTGTTCGCAAGCATAATATCTAACACCATCCTATTCTGCAAAGAAACTGTTTTAATCTCATCCATCTCAGTTGCCAGAGCTTCAATGGCTGTGTCAGATGCATTCATGTGGTTTTCCAAAACAGTAGACAGAGCCTCAATCTCATTCTGGTTGTTATAGGTGCCGTAACTGGGAATGACGACACCTAACACCTTCTGCCACCAGGAGAGAGTCCTCTTTGTACGAGTAGCCCTCCCCACGTGTTGAGAATAGGTTGCCCTTACCTCTGTGATGTTCACTCTCCTGATCATTGGAACAACGTGAGCTAGAAAACACACACCTTGGCTATTAGCCGGGAGGCGCGTATAAGCCTTTCCCCCACATACAGCATAGACCTTTTCAGGGAGAGGAGAAGGACGGCTAAGATTGGTTTGCATTAAAGTTACTTTGTCACAAGAACTTACACCTACATTAACTTTGTTCCCAGTCTGGCGTCCAGCAAAGCAAAAAGGAACATCTGTTAACTGCACAACAGGCATAGTATTACACACGGATGAGGCTCGGAAGGTTACTTTAGGTTGAATGTGTTCTCGACAATTATAAAGCTTACAAGTCAAACGTCCTATTTTAAACTCAATGGTGACAGGGTAATATACAATTTCCGAATAGCAATTAAGGCTGGCACTAGACTTTATTCGCATACATGTAGCCGGGTCAGGATTATCAATTTGCAGATGAGGCATGGTACAATTAGTTTGAACGTGAATCGTTTCCACCTTGAACAAAAACTCACCAGTTGTATTGTTCCTCTGTAACAAAGTACTAGGCTGCAAAACCCCCACCCGGTGAACCACAGTTTTATTGAAACCAAGGGGCAATCGCTCATTATTGACCTCTGCTGCTATAAAATCCAAAACCTCTTGGTACCGGCTCCATGGGTTAATTGAGATGAAGTCACCCACTGCTCTGTACCGGCTACCAGGAGGATCAAAAGTCAGGTTCCTTCTTTCATGACACTCCGAATCCCAGAGCACATTGTCCTCACCCAGTCCCTGCCAATTGTAACTGCGCCATTCTTCTGCTGTCAAAGGAATTGGCAACCACATGGGTGCGGTGGTGCTGCCAGGCAGATGTTGACAGATCCAACAATTTGAATAATTCATTTGTAGCGCAAAACTTGTGATCATTGACAGAGCCAGGTTTGGATGGTGAATGTCACGACGTGCTCTCTCAGCATGTGTCATCGTCGACTCCACACCGTAGTTATGGCTTGGTAGCATCAACAGAAGCAGTAGAAGTAGACGGTACAGCAGCCGCACCAACACAGCTTCCCGGTCCATCATCCCGCGGCGTTGGCGCTTTCTTGCAATGGGAAGCGTGAATCCACGTCGTCCTCTCCTTCACTTTCACTGCTGTAGGGGTGGTGAGTAGAATTTCGAACGGACCTCTCCACCTCGGGGAATGCCAATTCCTTCGTCGGAAATCCTTCACGAAAATCCAGCCACCAGGCAGGAATGGATGCGTCGTTTCACCTTTACCCAGTGGAGTAGGGAGAGCAGCTTTCACCTGAGAGGAAAAAGAAGAAACAATTCGGTTCAGTTGTTTACAATAAGCTACTATGGCTTCATCAACAGAGATTATATCAGTAGGCTCACCACTATACAGATTCTGACCAATAGACATAACTCTGCCTGTCAAAACTTCATGTGGGGAAAGACCTATGGTAGAATGCTGTCTACCTCTCATATACATCAATGCTAAAGGCAGACAAGACACCCAATCTAATTCTGTTTCCTCCATCATTTTCTCCAATTTGTTCTTGAGGACGGCATTTGCTCTCTCCACAGATCCAGCACTTTCCGGATGATAAGCACAATGATATCTTAAATCAATTCCTGTTTTCTCTGCCATGTATGAAATAGTTTTATTTACAAAATGAGAAGCATTATCAGAAGATATCTTCTCTGGAATCCCATGTCTAGAAATAACATCTTGTAACAAATGTTTTGCAGTTGTTTTAGCATCCGCATGCCTACACGGAAATGCCTCTACCCACCGGGAAAAGAGATCCACTACAACAAGACAATATTTGTACCCTCTGGCAGGAGTAAGCTCAATAAAATCCATCATGATATGTTGAAATGGACTATTTGGTATGGGAAATGCAGATTGTGTAGTTTTGTGTGACTTACCCACGTTATGTTGCGCACACACCAGACATCTCCTACAGTAGTTCTCTGCCACCGTGGTGAATCCAATCGAATCCCAGGTTTGAGCTATAAAATTAATCATACCTTGCTTTGAGACGTGATCCAATCCATGAGCCAACTTCGCCATGTACGGAAAGAGTCGTTTTGGCAAACATGGTTTTCCATGTGGCCCTCTCCACACTCCATCCGTACCATACTTACCATGCTTCCTCCAAGTAGCCTTCTCACTTGAAGGTGCCAAGGATTGAATATCCTTCAAAGACATATGTGGATCAAAAGACGCTGCCTGCTCGGAAATTGTATATTACCCTGTCACCATTGAGTTTAAAATAGGACGTTTGACTTGTAAGCTTTATAATTGTCGAGAACACATTCAACCTAAAGTAACCTTCCGAGCCTCATCCGTGTGTAATACTATGCCTGTTGTGCAGTTAACAGATGTTCCTTTTTGCTTTGCTGGACGCCAGACTGGGAACAAAGTTAATGTAGGTGTAAGTTCTTGTGACAAAGTAACTTTAATGCAAACCAATCTTAGCCGTCCTTCTCCTCTCCCTGAAAAGGTCTATGCTGTATGTGGGGGAAAGGCTTATACGCGCCTCCCGGCTAATAGCCAAGGTGTGTGTTTTCTAGCTCACGTTGTTCCAATGATCAGGAGAGTGAACATCACAGAGGTAAGGGCAACCTATTCTCAACACGTGGGGAGGGCTACTCGTACAAAGAGGACTCTCTCCTGGTGGCAGAAGGTGTTAGGTGTCGTCATTCCCAGTTACGGCACCTATAACAACCAGAATGAGATTGAGGCTCTGTCTACTGTTTTGGAAAACCACATGAATGCATCTGACACAGCCATTGAAGCTCTGGCAACTGAGATGGATGAGATTAAAACAGTTTCTTTGCAGAATAGGATGGTGTTAGATATTATGCTTGCGAACAAGGGGGGGCCTGTGCAATTTTGGGTTCCGAATGCTGCTCTTATATCTCAGATCCCTCCAAAGCAATCTATAACCTTCACGAAGACACCAGGGCTGGTGTTGAGGAATTGCACAAGAGCCATGGTGGAACATTGTGGGGTCCTTTTGAAGGGTGGTTTGGAGGTATGGGAAATACTTTGACACGCACGCTGGTCCTGATTGTTGTGACTGTGGTTATTTTGATGTTGGTTTTTGTTTGTATTTCCGCTTGTATCAGGGCAGTGATGTCAAGGGTTGTTGGGTCGGCTTCTGAGGTAATGGTGCAAATGCAAATTCCATTGTCTGATTGGACGCCGCCCTTCAATGACAGTGACATTGTCTGACCCTCAGCTCGGGCTGTGAGTGGGAACTTTGTTTCTATGTCACAATGCTAGTTGCCTGACTGGGCTCAGTCAGGGGTAATTTACTGTACCTTTTATTTTCTTTTATGATCTGTACCTGTATTTTGTACCTGTATTTGTGTTCTTAAGACTTCTACATCTCGTTGGCCGATATGGTGGCCGTACCTGTTTGGTGGGCTGGATGGGACTTTTCCTGTAAAGTTGAATATGGGTTTTTCGCCTGTTCCTACGATGTGTACTATGAGTGTGGTTTTGTGATAGGTTCTTCAAATTTTAAAACGGGGGAATGTCAAAGTAATTTGGAATATAAGTATAAACATTTGTGAGAAACTATGTTTTAATGTAATAAAGCTTGTGGTATGCCCTGTGATAGACACCTCGGCTCCTGACCATTTGTTGATGGTTGGGTGGCAGGAGAAAGGTGTTGGCTAGGTATGCAGTTCTATTGTTACTATGCTAGTTTGTAAACAAAGGGGGTTACCTTTGGAGTGAATGTACTTAAGTCGAAGTCAGTCAGTATGTCCTTTGAGTTATAACTGGCTGGTCGTTCCGATTCTGTGCTGTGATGCGTGAATTGTAAGTTCTAACTCCATTTTGATATCAAATTATAACACTCATTCTTCTTGAAACTTTGAATTGTCTCTCCCATGAAGAATCAACTGCTATATCAGCAGGTTGTGAGTTACCACTGTGTGAATTAAAAACAGGCAATTTCCGAGCAAAGTAATCATTAAATGTCTCATTTGGCTTTTGTACACATGCGTTAACCATAGTCATATTTATGACCGGCTTAAATTTTGTCTCAAACGCAGTAACCAGAGCAGCCAACTGCGTCTGGTAAGCAGCCTGGGGATCAGCTGACCAAACTGTGTTTGAATCCCAATTTGCCGGTTTTACGTCGCCCCACAATAAACCCATCTTAGTAACACAAACGTGTTCCAATTCTCCAGCTGTAGGGCTACACTGAGCAACCATTTTTTGAAAGGCAGTTGCAAATATTTTTCCATTATTTCTTGGGTCTGTCAATGAGCCGACGATGGCCTGAAGCTCGGTCACCTTCCACGGCCTATAAATTCTCTGCACACCTCCCTGCCCATCGGGACACTGTAACATGGGTGTGAACAGTGAAGTCTCAATATCATTGACCCACAAAGCATTAGGTGGCTGATATGACAGACCAGACCTGGTCATGCTTTGATCCTGAGAAGTAACAGAAGGTGAGAAGACAGGGCCCCTTCTTAGCATACTGGGTGTGCTTTTGGCCTGAAGTGAGGTGTCTCGACCCCCTAGGGCCTGGCCCATTAAATCACTATACAAAGGTGGCGCCAACAGCTGAGACCCAGCCCCCGAGGTTGCAGCGGCTGCGGGTGTCGGCAGCAGCACCTCCACCCCCGGAGACGGGGGTGGAGTAGGGACAACTGGGGCCGGCTGTAGGCCTTGAGGGGGTAGCTGAGGGGGTAGCTGAGGGGGGTTAACTCTCACTAGACAATCCAGGAGATCGTCAACTTTGTGGATAGACACCATAGTAGCTTTAGGCCTAGATCTAACGACTCCATCTGTATGACCCACTTTACGGCTAATCGCATCCCACACACCAAAACACTCTTGCATGTACGAATAATCCCATTCAGGTAAACCTGATGGATGTGGAGGATTAATCAATTCTCTCAGCAATGCTATATCAGGCCTCTCAAATGATCCATTCTGTGGCCATATGGGGTCAAATTCCGACACATGGTCACAAAATGGAGTGGTGAAGTAACGTGTCCCTGTTATCTCTTCTACAAGAACCTTGGGTGTGACCACGGAGATCTTATCATGTGCCTCGTCCACGGTCAAAGAGACAAAGGCTTTGATACTAGCATTCATTGTCTCCAGACGCTTCCGAGAGTCTGCCTCTCCCTCCCATAATTTCAAAAATTTTAGATTTTTAGCCCATTTATCATTTATTTTGGCACAAGCCGATATTTTTCCTTTCTCAATTCTGCCCTCAAACTCTTTTGCCATCTGCTTCCGCAGAGTTCGAAGCACAGTATGACTGAAGCTTCCATTTTTAGGAAAACCATAATTTTTATGCCATTTTGGCAGAAATGCAACCCCTTTTACTCCAAATTTGTCATGCACAATCCTTGCAGGACCCTGATATTCCTTCTTATATGCAAGTATTGCCCCCATGTTAAATTTAAGGCTCTCAATATACAACTAGTATTATTACTACTATTGTTATTATTAATATTATTATTTAAACTTCAACCTATATAATTATATAAAGTGTTACTCAAGTAATGCTTTTCAATGTACTATAGTAAGTATTAAAACTCAAAGTATTAAAACTCAAAATAAGGCAATTTCTAATACAGACAACAAAATGGACTTTCTTATTGCAGGTTTCGTTCATAAATGGGAGGCAATTGAAAAAGTCCCCCTCTAACAAACATAAACAAAGCCTCAAGAAATTTTTTTTAAAAACACCTTGTTGCTGAAAAGAACTTCCAAAATCTCACAAAGACAAATGTTCTCTTGACTCACAAACAGACAAACTCATTCACTCAGCGCTTTTTATTGCTTTGTTAGCAAAAGGGACCCTAAGGCAAAGAATAGAATTCCTCCCTTTTCTTTTTCAGTAGCTACTTGTAGGCAAGACTTTGTAGCCTCCCTTTTAGACCATTCAACACTTAAAGATTCAGCTAAATCAATAAATAATTCACTAACCAATAAGTTGACAAGTAACAGGCACAAAAACCTCACTGTCAATATGAAGCAATACTTTACAATATCCTCCAGTACGTGAATGTCTATTAACAGACAACACTTAAACAATACAGACAAAGACACCACCAATTCTTTAAAAAACTACTGAATCGCATTTGCCACACACAACGTACCCCCCAAAACAGATTGCACCTGCATGAAATACTCACTCTGTGGTTGGCTGAAACAGCTAAGAGGCTGCCAGGTTCCCCAAAACTATGGAGATTATCCTCGATTTAATTCAAAATCGCCTGGCCAAGGGGCATCCTCCTCCGTTATCAGCCAAGCACAGCAGAACCTGTCCAATAGTCGAGGCGGGACCTTCAAATGTCCTGGATAAATCTGGATGGGGACTGAGTCAACAGTTCGAGACAAATGAGGCAGAGACAATTCAAAGTTTCAAGAAGAATGAGTGTTATAATTTGATATCAAAATGGAGTTAGAACTTACAATTCACGCATCACAGCACAGAATCGGAACGACCAGCCAGTTATAACTCAAAGGACATACTGACTGACTTCGACTTAAGTACATTCACTCCAAAGGTAACCCCCTTTGTTTACAAACTAGCATAGTAACAATAGAACTGCATACCTAGCCAACACCTTTCTCCTGCCACCCAACCATCAACAAATGGTCAGGAGCCGAGGTGTCTATCACAGGGCATACCACAAGCTTTATTACATTAAAACATAGTTTCTCACAAATGTTTATACTTATATTCCAAATTACTTTGACAAGTGACAAAGATTTTATTATTGTTGATCAATCATATTCATCTGATCATTGATCACAGCATGACAGAAACACACACAACACCATTACTGTTATAGGAATACTCATGAGGCTTTATATTTATTATCTTTATCTTATTATGTCATTTATAATTATAATTATTATTAATTGTTCTACACAAATAATGCTAATGACCTTTTAATTTGCACGAATAGCCTCATTTAAGAATAGTTTTCAATATTATTTCACCACTTGCAAATATTAAAACCTTCTGAATATCAAACTTCATTTGGTTGGTTTCATATTGTTTACATTTTCCTTTAAGAAAATAAATAAGACTTATTCATTCATTTATTTTTTAGAAGTCATATTTTTACGTCTCTTTGTCATTGTCACACTCTGACCTACAGAGGGCAGTGTTTGCTGAATGGCACAGTTTGAAAACACTAGTAAAATAGCAAAAATGAAAAAATAATAACTAAATAAACTAAAAAAATAAAAACTATCGCCAGACAGAATCCTTGATGATGCAGAGAAGAAGTGGGTTTTATTCACCTTTTTACAGAACAGGAAAATCATGAACAAAAAAGTAAGCACAGTAAGACTCTTATTTACACTTACAGCACTGAACAGACTGGTCCTGGGTCTGCTCTACTCAACACTGTTATTTACAGCACTGAACAGACTGGTCCTGGGTCTGCTCTACTCAACACTGTTATTTACAACACTGAACAGACTGGTCCTGGGTCTGCTCTACTCAACACTGTTATTTACAGCACTGAACAGACTGGTCCTGGGTCTACTACTGAGGTTCTGATTCTACATAATGTCTTCTAAATCCTAACAGTTTTTTTGAAAAAACGTATATAATGTCAGTGGTTCTCAAACCTTTTCATGTCAAGGACCCCAAAATGTATACGTATTTGGCCGTGGACCCCCATCTCAAAATATGTTGTTCCGGGGACCCCCCCAGAAGCAAAGATTTGAGTTACAAATGTTCGCTTTAAAAAATATATATTCAAAGATTTGCACACATTTTATAGATTTTTCAAAAATAGCAGATCTACATGCTCGTAGCGCGGCACTCGGTGCCACGCTATGAGCTTGTAGATCTGCTATTTTTGAATAGCCAAAGTGTAAAATAATGCTTTTTAGCTCAAATCAGGTTCCAGGTCTTAATGGGTTAAATAGGCTAGGCCCCTCCCATTGGACCGTACCAATTGAATCTGAATTGAATCCTCAATTTAACCAGCTAATTCCCAATGTCCAGAGATATTACAATTCATATACACATTTTAAAGCGTCATCACATATTACTCAGAGAGTTTCAGTGTCGATATAAGATCATTAAAAATGTAATAAAGTAACAATATATTTCATTTACAACACAAAGATCATCAATGATACCTCGCGAGTCGCGACCACCGCGACCCAGGCTGGGTCTCCCCACCGTGGGGGGCTCAAGGCTGGGTGGGTCTCCCCAACGCGGTGCTCGCTGCTTATGATTGTATAGTTATTTAAACACGAGTCCATTTGGTTACAGCAGACTTTTGGGATGAAGAAAAAAGAAAAAGAAAAAACTTCCGACATCTACACTTCATGGAGTTCATTTTTTGTACCAAATGAACCGAAATAAAGTAAGAAAAAAAACCAAAAAAGTAACAAAACCGGTAAGAAAACATTTTCGCGCACGTGCTCGCGGCATGCGTCCGCTCCCCCCATGTCATTTTCCATGCCAGCTCCCCTGAGTGACATTAAATAACAGACAGATATACATTACTATACAGAACATCATATGAACATTTTAGAAAATAAGAAAAATTATGAAATAATATGTACAGTAAAAGTTTGAAGGGGGGGGGGGCTGGGTTAAGACCATTCTTTATCATTACTACTTATTAACAGCTTAAGCCCTTTATACTTCATCATACGATGAATATAGCAAAGGAAATACTGATCTATGAGCTCAAAATGTGTCGCAATGCCACACGATGTGAGCTTGTAGATCTGCTATTTTCAATTAGCAGATCTAATTCTTATCCTAAATCAGTGGTTACTGATACCCCCAGAAGCAAAGATTTGAGTTAAAAATGTTTGTTTAAAAATAAAATATATATATTCAAATATATGCACACATTCACGTTTTTTCAAAAATAGCAGATCTACAAGCTCATAGCGCGGCACTCGCGCTATGAGCTTGTAGATCTGCTATTTTTGAATAGCCAAAGCTAAGTGGTTCAAATGATTGTGACGCTATGTTAACTCATTTAGCTGGGGACCCCCTGGTACCCCCCCAAGGACCACTGGTTGAGAAGCACTGTCCTAAACAGAGAAAGCCTGGTTAATGTGGTTAAACATAATAAAGTATTATTTACTATTCTGCATGATGCATCATTTAACTTTTGATTTGTTAAGTATATTTTCATTAGGCCTGTCACAATTATTATATAATCATTTAAATGCAATTATTTGAAATTATCACAATTATTTTACATAATCGTCATAATCGTTTCCATGTTGAAAACTGTTCATTCATTTTCAAATGTAAAGAAAGCAAAAACAGCAGATCTACAAGCTGACAACGTGTCACAAAGTGACGGGTTTTCAGCTATTTCTGCTATTTTCCCCGTTTTGTAAAGTATAAAATGATGAAATATGAAGTTATTTGTCAAATCTGCCCTGTGCAACTTTAGTTTATGAAGTCTAAATACTAAAAATAAGTTTAGATTTGTATTATGTTCTAATGTTCAATGACAAAAACACTGTTAAATCATTAATCGCAATTATTTGTGTGACAATTAAGCGTCAAGTGAAATGTCATAATCGTGAAAGCCTTCATTTTGATCCTAATAGTTTTGTACTTTTAATTGAGTTAAATATTTCAGTAATGGTTACTTTTCAGTAAATGGTTTCAATGTATTTATTATTTAGTCACATGATCTTGTTGATTGGTTCAATATTCATAAAACCCACAGACTCACTTAAACCACCTTAACTTTCACTTCAAAAATAGCCGATCTACAAGCTCACAACACGCCGCGATGCGACACGTTGTGAGCTGGTAGATCGGGTATTTTTGCTACTTATGTGTTACACTGTAGTATGATGAAGTTATGAAGTAGGGTATTAATTACCCTAACCCAAAAAAACTAAAAAGTTTAAATATGGAGATATGAGGTTTCTGCCCGACAACAACGATATAACAGTATAAAATAAACATTCTTCAATGTCAAATAAAAGCGTGTTTGATATTTAGTCCAGATGTATCTCTCACACACACACACACACACACACACACACACACACACACACACACACACACACACACACACACACACACACACACACACACACACACACACACACACACACACACACACACACACACACACACACACACTTCCTGTGTCATCTTATTATATAATGAGTAAGGACCAACAGTATGAGGGTAGGGTTGAAAATGGGTGAAGTGCTCCTTTAACTTCAGCTGTGTTTACCTGTCAAAATGTCTGCTGTGAAAAGATTAATATTATTGATTGATTTCACTGCTGCTTACAGTGTTTGACAGCTGTTGTTTGTACAGCTGTTGTTGTTGTTGTTTTGTTTTGTTTGTTTGAGTGCCCTTGTTGTTTTCATCTGACCCCCTGACCTCCCTATAGAGTCTATATCTGATAACATCCCCGAGAGACGTGTCTCTAATTAACAGATTTTGATATCAATGGTTTCAGCATCACCAGCCTTTCCAATACCGAAATAAGGGTAGAGTTTGTCAGTGAAAGTGTCTTTATGAGTGTAGATGTGAGTCATGTCTTCAGGGTCGTAGAAGGACACCTCCCCCCCGTCATAGTCCAGCTCAACTCTGATCCTCTCAGGATTCATCTGCAGTGAGATGGTTTTACCACACCCATTAGTATAGCGACCATCCTTCTGCCTTAAACACCAGATTCCATATTCTGATGTGGCATATGTCTTTCCCTTCCTGTCAACAGATTCTTTAGCCACACCTATAAACCAGGAAGGGTGGTCGCCAACCTCTACCTCCCAGCTGTGTTTTCCTGAACTGAAACCCTCTGAACCCAGAACATCAGCATAATGAGTGAACCTCTCTGTGTTGTCAGGAAGCTGCTGCTTTGTGTCTGCATATCTCACACTGGTCAGGTCTTCAGACAGACAGAGCCTGGGGGATGCTGTGTTTGGGTCCAGAATGATAGGAGTGAACTTGACCCTCTCCTTAATCTTCTCCCAGACTGTGAAGCTCAGGTTTCTCAGGTGTTTGGTCACGTCTATCAGAGCTCCTGAGTCCAGCTGTGGATCTGACAGTGTACACTGGACTCTGGAGCTGGTCTGAGTGTGTTTATAACTGCTGAGAAATGACACACTGTGTTTCTGCAGCTCTTGTTCTACAGCAGAGATGCTGTCTGAGAGAGAGGAGATCTGCTTCTGAATGATCTGAATGATCTCCTCCTTCTGCTCCTCTTCCTCCCTCAGAGCTGCCAGTCTGGCCTTCTCTTCCCCTGTCAGCAACTGGTGGAGCTTTTTAAACTCTGCTCTGATCTGCTTCTCTGTGGCCAAAACCTGCTTCTTGTTGTGTGGAACCACTTCATTATTATACCTAGTTTGAATGTTTTTGCATTTGGTCCTCTTGTCCTTTAGAGTCCTGAGGTCAGACTTCAGTTGGACCTTCAGGTTGTTGACTGCTTGTTCTATAGGAACCAGCTTGTGACCAGGGTGGTGAGAGGAGTCACAGATACGACACACAGCTCTCTGTTCTTCCTCACAGAACAGTTGATGCTCCTCTGGATGTTCACAACTCAACACCTTGACTGGAAGTTTCCCCACTAGATCATTCCTCTGGATCTTCTCCAGGAGGTTTTTTGTAACCTTCACAGCTGTATCAGGATATGTTTGTGTCATCACATCTACTGTTTGCTGCCTGGTTGCAGTTTCCAGCCTGCATTTCGGAATGGAGCCTTTGGAGTCCTTTTCCAGGAACCATTGGAATATATTGAATTCATCAGCACTAAGATCCTGAAGGATCCCTAACAGACATTCGTGTGCCATCACTAATTAAGGGCTGCAATGAAGATTCAGGATCTGAAAAGAGTAAGATGTCAGAACAAGTTAAGTAAGTATGATATCAAACCATTTATATAGACATACAATATGTCATCAAATCTGTCAGATATCAGGTGATCAGGTGATTTTTCATTCTTCTTTGATTTAATATCCAAAACATTATCTGGGAATTGACACAAGACCCCTCAGAGAAACATGTGTATGGTTGTAGGGACATGTTGTTCAAATGAGATTATAACAAACTAGAAAAAGTGCTCCTCAGAGCACAGGTCTCCACCAGGTCAGGTAGGTTATTGTGGTCTAGCAACGTTCGGGATTCGCCAATCAGGAAGGAAATGGAATATGAAAAATCGGACGGATCCGCCTTGATCACCTTTACAGAGATAATGTGTACCGATTTGCATGATTTTTTCAAAAATCGGGGTGTAGCTATAATATGGCAATGGTAAAAGAGTGGCATTTGTTCCTCAACGTAGTGCGAATGGGCGTGCAAAGTTTCACCGCAATCGGACGCTGCGTTCATGATTTGCGGCATTTTGTTCAAAACAGGCCACTCTTGCAAACTTTAGATGTCAATCTTAGCCAATCAGGATGTAATAAGAAAAATCAAACAGATCCGTCTTGATCACATGACTATACAGGTCATGTGCACCTATTTGCGTGAAGTTTTGATAAGATCTGAAGGAGTATTATAGAAAAGATAGTTTTATATAAGTCCTATCGGCCTATCAATTAGGCCGACTTTTTGATTGAAGAAAAATATGAATTCAGATCATAGTTTTACTGCAAAACATGGTGTTATTCTGTGAAACGACGTTGTTTTGAAAAGAAAATCCTACAGCCTTCAGGTCTATGTTATCTTGTCAACTTCTTGAAGTGCGCATGGTACTTTATTTCCCTGTGTTTAAATTAAGACGGAACTGCTAAAAATGACTGTAATGTAATGTAATGCAGTCTTATGTGGTGGCTGTGCATCTGTCTGCAGGCACCACTTTAGGTTGGGGGGAAAAGTGCATTTGCACTAACAATTAAATGAAAAGTAAATATTAACCATTTAACCGTTGGTATTAACTAGTTACAACTTTCTTAACAGTTACCAGTTAAACAGTTAACCATGAATATTTGTCTATTGTTTTTGTTTACATAGACCTGTTTGTGGCCCCCGACCTCAATTTATTTTACAATTTTGTCTCCCAGTCTAATCTAGTTGAATACCCCTGCCGTAGGGCCTTTGATTCCTTCTTGAAACTCTGCCTTATTAACTCATTCACTGCCAATGACTTGAATTGAAAAACGCCCACAGCGCCAAGGACGAGATTTGACTTGAACTTAAATTAGTTTTTTTGTTTTTCAGATTCTACCGGACCCCCGTGCGTGTGATGAGCCGATCTCCGTGAGGACGGCGGTCACGAGAATATTTTCAAAGCTACAGTAAAATCTTAGTTTTCGCTGGCAAGGGGACCGGAGACGGATTAATTAATTAACTAGAAAAAGTGCTCCGAGGAGCACAGGTCTCCGCCAAGTCAGGTACGTTATTCTGACCTCCTGGTGGAGCTATAATAGGCCAATGTGAAAAGGGTGCCATTTATTCTTAGGTCTTTCATGGCAAGACACTGCATTCATGATTTGAGGCATTTTGTTCCATAAATGTGTTTTGCTAAATTAGACCTGCTGGTGGCGCTATAACAGGCCAATGTGAAAAGGGTGGCATTTCTTCCTCGGCTTAATGGGAATGTGCGTGTGAAAATTCACGGAAATCGCAAGCTGCGTGCATAGTCTGAGGCTTTTTGTTCAAAACGGACCAATCCTGCAAACTTTGGAAGCCAACCAAAGGCAATGAGGATGGAAAATCGGAAATCGGACAGATTCGTGTTGATCACATGACTATAGAGATACTGTGTACCGATTTGCATGACGTTTGGATCAAATCTGTAGGAGTAATGTATAAAAATGGGTTTTGCACAAATCGGCCTCCTGGTGGCGCTATAACAGGCCCATCTCGGTGCCAGAGATTAGCTGCTAACACACAGACAGGACGGACACACACACACGGACACACGGACGGACGGACGGACGGACGGAGGGTAAAACATACTCTCTCGCCATGCCTTTCGGCCTGGCGGAGACAATTAATCAATTAATTCCTGGCAGTGAAAGGGCCTTTGGTCCCTTATTGCATCTCTATCTTTGTCTCCGACAGGCCGAAAGGCATGGCGAGAGAGTATGTTTTGCCCCCTGTCCGTCCGTCCGTGTGTGTGTGTGTGTGTGTGTGTGTCCGTCCTGTCTGTGTGTTAGCAGCTAATCTCCGGCACAATTAGCCCGGTTGCTCCGAAACTGTGCACACACACTGAATGCCAATTCAGAAACTCTGCCCCAATTTTTTCACATGGCCCTGTTATAGCGCCACCAGGAGGCCAATTTGTGCAAAACTCCTTTTGCATTACTCCTACAGATTTTATCCAAACGTCATGCAAATCGGTACACAGTATCTCTATAGTCATGTGATCAACACGGATCTGTCCGATTTCCCATATTCCATCCTCATTGCCTATGGTTAGCTTCCAAAGTTTTCAGGATTGGTCCGTTTTGAACAAAAAGCCTCAAACTATGCACGCAGCTTGCGATTTCCGTGAATTTTCACGCGCAGATTCCCACTAGGCCGAGGAAGAAATGCCACCCTTTTCACATTGGCCTGTTATAGCGCCACCAGCAGGTCTAATTTAGCAAAACATATTTTTGGAACAAAATGCCTCAAATCATGAATGCAGTGTCTGATTGCCATGAAAGACCTAAGAATAAATGGCACCCTTTTCACATTGGCCTATTATAGCGCCACCAGGAGGCCAGAATAACGTACCTGACCTGGCAGAGACCTGTGCTCCGAGTCTTCCGCCACTTTTTGCAGTTCTGGCTTAACCGTGCAGTGCAATATGATAGAGGGTCATGGAAAACGGCCAAGAAATGAATCCCACAGTCATTCGTCAAAGGGTGGCGCTGTACAGTAGCACTCAATTGAAAAAAGCAGACTTAATGCAAACTTTGAACAGGTATAACTCATGCCCTGTTTGAGCTATTGCCATGAAACTTCAAGACACATAAGTCTCCTCATGACAAACAACTTTCACACTCTGACTTTTGACCTTTAGATCTCCCACCATTTTGAATTATATGAAAAACAGTTCAAATCTATCTCCTCCTGCAGAATGTTTTAGCAATGTGCACGAAACTTTTTACACATGAACTTTGGACCATTATCTAAAATTCCAGTGGAAGAGCAGTGAAAACGTGAAAAGATGAAGCTTTTATAAGCCAATGAAAATTGCAGCTTAATGAAAATGATTCTTCTGCCCCTAACACATAAATGCAGAGTCATATTTGTATGAAACTTTGCAGTATGGTAGAGGGTCATTCCAAATATCACTGAAACCAATCTTACTCCACTTGGCCAAAGGGGGGCGCTATAGCAATCGTTTGAAAATGCAAACTTTAAACAGACGCATTGTGAGCGACGCGTTGTGAGCATGTAGATCTGCTATTTTCAGAGCACAAACCACAGCGCAACCAAACATAACATGACTTTTAGTTCTACTGGATCTCCTGTTTAATATTAAATAATGTATTTCATTATTATATTCAAATGTAAAATCATGTTCTTTTTGCACTTTCTTAATGCTCTGTGTTATTGTCTTAATGCTTAATGTTGTATGTTATACACTTTGAATTGCCATGTTGTTTAAATGTTATACAAATCATGCATTGCCTTGCCTACGTCCACATTTTACAGTCTATGTTCAGTATTCATATCTGATCTAGAGTCCGCCTACTGTATCCTGTCATTTCCACACACACATACATGAACACACACAGACTGTTTCCGTATCCTGTGTAGACAGGATATACAAAGTGTAAAGTGAATGGATCCCAGTCTACCATGTGTTTAGGGAGGTGGCTCTGTATCGTCTATGATATATATTTATACAGGATGTGTTTTGTAGATAGGATATGTTCAGCCTCTTTGGATAAATTAGGACTTTTCATGACATGGTTTATTCTCACTTTCCTTCTCTTGTCAATAAGCTGCATATATCTCTACTAAACCACAGGCTGTCGACACACAGACAACACTTCCTGTGTTGCTCGTATGTCGACGGACTGTACTGTGTCTTCATTTAAAAAATGATGTTTAAGTACTACAAAACAAAATGTCCTAATGGCAGATCTTAACAGCAATTCATATTTTGCTGCATTCGAGGCACTTTCTACATCATTAATTTTAAGTTGTACATATTGATAAATGTACATAATGATAAGTTAAACTCCCTCACAATTTAAACGACACACAACCCAGTTTGAATTTAAATATTCTGTTCTGCTTTTATTCCATATTTTACATTCTAAGTTCATAAAGTCTTACCTGTTTATATGGTTCTGTCTGAGGAGAAGATGTGTCGTGTCTCAGTGCAGGTTTGGTTCAGTCACTGACGAGTAGGAAATGTTCATAACACTTTATACACTTCCTCTCCGTAAAAGGAAACGTATCGTCACTTAAGATTTTGATTGGTTCAAAATGTTGACGAGTCAGCAGACATTATGGATGTTGTCTAACTGTCCATTTTGATCAGAATGGTGTTTGATGACGTGAACGCACCAGTTGAAGGGTTTTATGGGTGTAACTTTTTGAGGGGGAAACCAAAGATAATTAACTGAAACAGTTTTGTGTATTTATTTACAAAACTGAAAAGCTAACTAGAGAAAATGTTCCTAGTTTTAGTCTTTAGCAAAAATCTAAAAAAATTGCAGATCTACATGCTGTCAACGTTGTCTGCATGTATCTGATATTTTTACTATTTTCTGACCTTGTTGAATCTTGCCCCTGACAAATCCATACAATAAAAAAAAAAGAAGAAATTCAAACAAAACCGATAACCTTGTTTTGTACAGAGCTGTGCAGAGATGGTGGTTGCAGAGAGACAGCTGCCGTTTGCCAGGCTTGTGGTTTAGCTGCTAGAAATGATGTGCAGTTTCTCTGTGCGACCACATCCTCTCCCCTACAGTTGCCTTCGGCTCGTGGGTCCCAAGCTATTTTTTATTTATTTAAAAACAAAAGATTAAAAAAGATCTTCAAACATGTCCACCCCCCCCCCCACACACAAATTTATATATATATATATATATATATATATATATATATATATATATATATATATATATATATATATATATATATATAAAAATTCAAACATTTCCACCCCCACACAAATGTATATATATATATATATATACATTTGTGTGTGTGTGGGGGGGGGGGTGGAAATGTTTGAAGATCTTTTAAAATCTTTTGTTTTTAAATTTAAAAAACATAGCTTGGGACCCACGAGCCGAAGGCAACTGAAGGCAATATATATATATATATATATATATATATATATATATATATATATATATATATATATATATATATAAAAATGAATGAGGAAGTCCTCATGACAACACAACTACTATAAACAGTAAAATACTGCTAACAAAACAAAGTACATATTATATTGGCAATATAATATTATGGCAGTTAAATCCGTTTATAATAAATCAAAATAAAAGTGTAGGAATAGACAATGCGGCAAGTGAATAGATTAATGGGGGGGGGCAAGAAAAATCAAAATCAAGTGACATTCAATCAATGAATTGCTTATTAAACCTTGTAACTGACTCTAATGTCACTGATGAGGTCAACTAGTGTTTTAGGCCTCCTGTGTATGTATGTGTATAACCTGCAGGGGGAGCTATAACACCAACATTTAAAGAAAGCAGAAAGCTGAGTGGAGCCTTTGTTAAACAGCTTTATAAATGAAATAAACGCTGAACCCTCCTCACTGATAGAGCTGCAGGACAGTATGACCTGTTTCATAACCACCACGGAGGAAAGCCTGGCTGCCTCACCGTCCGACGTAGCAGTATAAATCGTTAAATCGTACATATACACACACACACACACACGTAAGTAGCAGATATGTATTATGTATAAATGGTGTAGCAGACAGTGATGGAAAAAGTCATAGACGGATTAAAGTGAAAATGGGCCCTGTGCACAAAATCGCAACGGAGCCCCCCCCCCCCCGCGCGTATGAGTCCCGGACCTGTGCGCAAAATTTTGCGCGCACGGTTATTGCGGTTATATTGGCCGTTTTTGGGCGTTTTTTGTTACTTTATTTCGGTTTTAGGGTTAGGGTTAGGGTTATGTTATTTAATTCTTATTTTTCCCTGATTTTACCGATTTTTTTATCCAAAAAATAATTATAAAAAAAGAAAAAAGAAAAATATATTATATATATATTGTGGTTCACAATATATGTGGTTCAAAATGTGGTTCAAAGTGTTACTTGAGTTAAAGTACAAGTATTAGTCTAAAAGTATTGGCATCAAAATATACTTAAAGTACCAAAAGTAAAAGTGCTATACTGTTTGAAAATAGGGCATAGCAGTGGCGGCCATTTTCTGGTTCCACTTCAAAATAGTCAATGTATTTTTCCCATTGACATTTCCAAAAATATTTACATCAATTATTTTAAGCCTAGAATCAAGCCATCCAGGGTCCTGGTGAATCATGACCATAAAACGTTTGATTCTGTGAAAACAAAGGGTATTTATTAATTAAAGTATATCATATAATTACATATAAAATAAAATAAAATCACAGAAAAAAATGTTTAATGGTCATGATTCACCAGGACCCTGGATGGCTTGATTCTAGGCTTAAATGAATTGATATAAATATTTTTGGAAATGTCAATGGGAAAAATGCATTGACTATTTTGAAGTGGAACCAGAAAATGGCCGCCACTGCTATGCCCTATAGCTGATCTACAAGCTCACAACGCGTCGCATCGTGACGCGTTGTGAGCTCGGCTATTTTCAAATAGCCTATAGGTATAAAATAGGGCTGAAGTGGTTCATGTTTGTAGTACAAGTACAAGTATTGAAAATTGGAAATACTCCAGTAAAGTAAAAAAAATACCACATTTTTTTACTTAAGTACAGTACTTGAGTAAATGCACTTACTTTACACCACTGGTAGCAGAACACCATCAGAGCCAGTGTGCCCCAGAACACCACCTGGACACAATACAAAGCACGACAAAGCGTGAGTGGTAAGCTAGATATCCGGCCTCGCAGACTCTTGGCTGAGGATGGCCAACTCCTGAGAATGGCCAAGGTCCTCCCTTTGGCTACATGGCTACACAGTGGCGCGGGAAGGGGGGGGGGGGCTATGGGGGCTGCAGCCCCCCTAATGGTGGGAAGCAAAAAAAATATATATATATATATATATTATTATTTTTTTGTAAATTAAAAAATACATATAATTTTCAAAGTCTATACACACACATATATATTTTTTAAAAAATTATGTATTTAACTTTGGGGAATAAAATATTTGTTGGCAATATGCCAGGATGAAGAGGAGGAGAGGCACGCACGCATGCACATGCACGCGCGCGCGCGCACACACACACACACACGTCATGTTTACCTGAATGCACCTGACACACCTGACTGTTCTAAACCAATCAAAATCTCACCTGAGAATGTGTTGTCTTGTATAGACAGGTAGAAGACAAGACCTTCTCCTTAGACTGAACCATAGAAACACAGGTAAGACTTACATTAAATATGGAATAAAAGCACAACAGGGTTTATATTTATATTTAACTTGGGCTGCATGTTGTTTATATTGAGTGAGTGATGGGTGACTATAGACTACTTATTGGAGAATATGAATAAGGATAGGATAATTCCTTTTAACAGGACGTTCATGAAAGTCCTTGCGGGCTTGTTTCCAATGAGGGCCTGTGAGCAATTAGGGGTTAAGAGTCTTGCTCAGGGACAAATTTCATTTCATCGACACATATGCTGGCGTGGCCTGGAATCGTACCTGGGGCAACCAGGGCCTCTGGCTCCCTAGGCGGGCGCACTAACCACTCAGCTATGGCCGCCCCTATAATGAATAGTAATGAAGTAGGAAGCTCCTTGAATGCATCATATATTAATGAGTTATTATGATACTGTAATGTTGTGTTCAAACAGAACTTTAAAATCACAGTGAAGTGAACACAGGAGGAAGTGTTGTTTGTGTGTAGACAGACTGTAGTGTTACAGTAAATATGATGTGTTGTCTGTGTGTAGACAGACTGTAGTGATACAGTAAAGATAATGCAGGTTATTGTTAAAATAATCCCAACAGGCCAGCCTGGACTGATAATACGACCAGTGTGCAGACAGACAGACAGACAGCTAACTGGGTTTGGAGGTGCGTTGCTTTAATACTGTTGCCAATCAGCCGACTGATGAGTGGGCGGAGGATGGGGCCGTGGGCAGCATGGGAACCCACGACCATCCTGCTACAAATCCATAATTTAATAAACAGCCTAACAAATAATACTGTAACTACACTGATCTATTCCATCCATAATAAAAATAACAAATAATACTGTAACTACACTGATCTATTCCATCCATAATAAAAATAACAAATAATACTGTAACTACACTGATCTATTCCATCCATAATAAAAATAACAAATAATACTGTAACTACACTGATCTATTCCATTCATAATAAAAATAACAAATACTGTAACTACACTGATCTATTCCATCCATAATAAAAATAACTAATAATACTGTAACTACACTGATCTATTCCATCCATAATAAAAAATAACAAATACTGTAACTACACTGATCTATTCCATCCATAATAAAAATAACAAATACTGTAACTACACTGATCTATTCCATCCATAATAAAAATAACAAATAATACTGTAACTACACTGATCTATTCCATCCATAATAAAAATAACAAATAATACTGTAACTACACTGATATTTTACATCCATAATTTAATAAACAGCCTAACAAATAATACTGTAACTACACTGATATTTTACATCCATAATTTAATAAACAGCCTAACAAATAATACTGTAACTACACTGATATTTTACATCCATAATTGAATGAACAGCCTAACAAATAATACTGTAACTACACTGATCTATTCCATCCATAATAAAAATAACAAATAATACTGTAACTACACTGATCTATTCCATCCATAATAAAAAATAACAAATAATACTGTAACTACACTGATCTATTCCATCCATAATAAAAATAACAAATAATACTGTAACTACACTGATATTTTACATCCATAATTGAATGAGCAGCCTAACAAATAATACTGTAACTACACTGATCTATTCCATCCATAATAAAAATAACAAATAATACTGTAACTACACTGATCTATTCCATCCATAATAAAAAATAACAAATAATACTGTAATTACACTGATCTATTCCATCCAAAATATCTGTTAATAGAAGCCAATGTCCTTAAAGCTATAGCATCACACACATGGGGACTATAGCTGTTATGATTGTTGATAGGTTTTAGTGTTAGTTTTAGTTTGTTGGGGAAAGATTCAAAAGGTTCAGGAAAATAGGAGTCAAAAGTATAATATGTCTTTGAAATGTGGTGGAGTGAAAGTAATAAAAAAAATACAAATACTCAAGTATGGTACAGATACAAAAAGTACATGTGTTTGACCATGGTACTGAAATTACATCTAGGAGTTATTCCTAAGCTCTGCACAGAGGATGGTGGTGTAAAAGTAAAGGGAAGAAAATCCTCAGGGGGAAAATAAAAGTAAAATCTAATCAAATCTAAAAAAAAAATAGATTGAGCCTAATAACTGTTTATTGAGCACTCTTATATAATGTGTATAAACCACATTGCGTGACTTTTGAAGCTTTGAGTCATAGGTGAAAACAGGTTAAACTGGTGGTTATAGAGTAGATAGCCTCATGCTGCGTCCACACGGGCAGATAAGATACACAGATACACAGCATATTTGTCGCTCTGTCACTTTGTATCTGTGTTGCTCAACACGGTCGTTGACTTGTTGTTCACTAGTTGTACGAACGCTTGTTTTATTGTTGTATTGTTGTTTTATTGGATCTTGTTTAGTCGATACACTTATTTGTTTTAGCTCCTGCTCATTTGATTTTCCTATTTTGTCTCATCTGTTTAAGGAAAATAGGTAGCTGATATATTGCACTTTTACCTTAGCGCTAGGTATACTCTTGGTTGCTTGTTTTTGCAGAAAATGCACTTGAAGACTTCTGGTGATTAGTAGTTTCGTTCCCTACCTATGTTGAATGCACTTATTGTAAGTTGCTTTGGATAAAAGCGTCTGCTAAATGACTGTAATGTAATGTTGACGTCATCAAGCGCTGCGTCATCGGAGCTACAGATGTCGTTTTGTATCTTTGTATCTGGAAGTTGAACCCAGCTCAACTTGAATTTGTATCTTTGTATCTTTTGTAGCAGATCTACAAACATCAGATGTATCTTTGTATCTTCATGTCGCTGGCTTCCATTGAAAATGAATGGTATCATGTATCTTTGTATCTGCCCGTGTGAAAGCAGCATCACAAGCCAGTCTCTGTTTCACTACAAAAGAAAGTAACACTGATACAATGTTGCAACAAACAACATGACACATGGTGGTTCAACTGTATTTTATACTGTACATGGTTTATGATGAGGATACTGTATGTGAGAAGAGAAAACACACATCTATATGATTACACAACTTAAAGCAGCACTATGTAGTTTGGGTCATCAGTGTCCACTTTGGACACAAATAACATGGCAGCCAACGTCTTTGACTTCATTACCCAAGAGTCTTTGCGGGCATGTCCGGCGAGGACGCGCTGTGATTGGCAGTTCTGCCTTGGGGCCTTGGCAATATGCCAGGATGAAGAGGAGGGGAGGCACACACACACACACACACACACACACACACACACACACACACACACACACACACACACACACACACACACACACACACACACACACACACACACACACACACACGTCATGTTTACCTGAATGCACCTGACACACCTGACGGTTCTAAACCAATCAAAATCTCACCTGAGAATGTGTTGTCTTTTATAGACGGGTAGGAGACCTGAGCTGTGAGATCTATGAAGACCTGTTCACGCTCAGTTACAGTACAAGACCTTCTCCTTAGACTGAACCATAGAAACACAGGTAAGACTTACATTAAATATGGAAGAAAAGCACAACAGGGTTTATGTTTATATTTAACTTGGGCTGCATGTTGTTTATATGGAAAGGAAATATATGAACATACATTTTTTTAATATATTACACATATATGTTTAACATATATGTGACATATTCGAAATTGGCCGCCTACATATATGTATATCTACATATATGTACATATATAATATATATGTACATATATGTAGATATACATATATGTATATCTCTATATGTATATCTACATATATGTACATATATAATATATATGTACATATATGTAGATATACATATATGTAGGCGGCCAATTTCGAATATGTCACATATATGTTATATCTATATATGCACATATATGTACATATATGGGTTTAGCATATATATACACATATAGGTTTTACATATATGTACATATATGGGTGCAGCATATATGCACATACATGTTTCACATATATGCGTACATATGTGTAATATATATGTTAAATATATGTTTATTTAAACATCAGCAATATATGCATGCCTATAAAAAAAAACACAAAATCCAGAAGTCATTACAAGTCACATTTATTTATTCACATTTCTTTTTTTTTAATAATAACTAGCCAACCACATTAATATTGACATTCTTCCCATCACTTGGGCAGATTTTCTATATTTATCCAAAACAGTATGTAAAACTAAAAAAAAGAAGAGGAAATAGCTGATTTACAAGCTCAAAACACATTGCATCTGATTTGGTAGGTCTGCAACTATTTGTTGTATAAAGAAGTATATAGAGGCTTCTTCTCTTAACTTAATTATTCTGCCTTTGGTGACATCTGAGCTCTGTCAGCTTTGAATCCATGTACCCAGCCAGCCTTTGGTAGTGCCTGGCCACTTCTTCTTCTGGGTTGTCTCTACAGAGAAGAGAAAAGGAGAATGAGAAAACAGTGGACCAAAGTCTACTACAGACTCTTAAGCATTCCACTCCATGACACATTTGCTACACCGCCTGTTTTAGTGTAAAGGAGCTTCCCTGTGAGTTTAATCTTCCCTGTTAGATTAACTATTTAAGTAGATTTTTTTTCATAATTATTATTAAAATTATTTAGAACTTTATGAAAAGTCAGTGCATTTATTGAGTCTGTCCAAGAACCTGCCAAGTTTACAATTATTATTGGTTACAATTATCAAGGTAAAGTTAGGCTTTTCCAAATGGCCTGATTTAAAAATAGATGAAAATAGGGAAATTGTACAACGACAGCGCTAATCTGCACAGGTTTTACCAAATATAGGCCTCCGTTGGTCAGGGTTGACCTTGGTTGGCACATCCTATGGGTCTGGGAGGGACAAGTGATGGACGGGTGATGAGGAAAGGTGTGTGGACAGTTAAAAGATGGCAGGTCTGGGGAGGTGAAGGGCAATCCAGAAACTGCCCTGTGATTACATTAGTTAACTTTCCCTTTTCTGAACAACACCTAGTAGGCAAAGTCCTTTTGCACACCTACGTACACAGGAGATGACAGCCAACGTAGAGAAGAAAATAAGTGGTCCTGCACACCATATTCACTTACTTAGGATTTATTTGAAGAAAAATGTTTCTACCTGATGAAGGTCAGCTAATCGAAACCTTCTTCTTACAAATAGATAAATAAATAAAATGTAACTGAAGACAGTGTTCTGGACCACTTCTTTTCTTCTGAACAACTCCTAAAATCAGAGCTTGAGATAGAGATCTAAAAAACGAAATAAATGATAAAACTCTACTACAATATGACCTAAGACGGCAAAGCAACATATTAAGAATGTCATTCATATAGTGGGGAAGAGAATGGTCCAAATGTTTTGCACATAACTTACACTCAAAGCCAATCGAAGTCCATCAATCGCTTCAGGAGGGAGGAGACAGGAGGATAGACCCACTTTTCTGGCTGAGCAGCTTTGTCGTTTTGGTGCCACCGCCAATGGGTTGATCCCAACGAAACATCTGAAATCACAAATCACATATGGAAAAGGTGCACTCATAGCTGCTCTACAAGAGAGCACATTTTTCGAGTTACATATGATGGTTCTACTTCAAGCAGAAAGTTACCTTTGAATGAATTCCAGTGTGTAACAGGCGTGCTCCTGTGCACCAGAGTGAAGTTGTAATAACTGAAAAAGCTGCCAGTCCAGCCAGGAAGTTGATCTGTGGAGCCACAACGACCGGACCCTCAATGCTCAGCATCCATTTTGTAGCTGTGAGAACTTCACCTAAACATAATTAGACATATATGGTTTGCATGTTAACAGTGTTCGTCTGTTGCTTTCCACATAACAATAGATTGTTAAACTAAAACATGACCTCCATATAGTCTCCATATTTGCAATGCTTTAAAACAGATTAGAAAAAACAGTTTACACTACCTAAGACAATTAGATGAGTCGGGAAGCTTCATTATCCTTTCAACAACTGCTGCTGTCGCCAACACCTAAAAGACATAAAAACAAATAAAAAATGTGTAGTCATTGACCCCAGCTCAACAGTTGAGGGTAACAGCTTCAACTTGGGCATAACACAAGTTTACAGGTGTAATTTTTTTTGTACAAGCTACCCATTAATTGTATTTGCATACATAGTATTAAGAATTATAAAGGAGGAAAATGTCAAACAACAAAAAAGAAAAGTATCAAACGAAAGTAAAAGGTATCCCAAAATGTAATAAAAAAATAAAGACATCCTCAGACTATTGCAAGTAAAGACATCACTTAGCAGCAGATGTTTTTTTCACCTGAAAATCGTCTTCGCACTTCTTCTTGTCGTGTCCAGTCTTTGCACTGGTGATCAGTGCTCACTGCCAGCCAGGTGTTTCTTTCAGCATCTGTGATAGTAGAAATAGACATAGATATTATTTGTGCGTCAGTAATTTAAAATGTAATGTTAACTCATCAGATTGCTCATAATTTGCGCCACCGTACCCCCTTCTCATTATTCATTCAGTTCTTCTGATGAATTTGGCAAAGTGTTTTTGATTAATGTTGTACAAATCAGTGGTTCTTGTAGTATTGGACATAACCACTCAACAGTTCTCAAACATGTTCATGTCAAGGACCCCCTAATTAGTAGTCTATGTACTTGGCTAAGGACTCAAGATTTGAGTTACAAAAGTGTTTCAGAAATATTCCACAGTTTGTTGTCTCCGCCAGGCCGAAAGGCATGGCGAGAGAGTATGTTTTCGCCCCTGTCCGTCCGTCCGTCCGTGTGTCCGTGTGTCCTGTCTGTGTGTTACCACCTAATCTCTGGCACCGTTGGCCCGGTCGCTGCGAAACTGTGCACACACACTCCCTGGATGCCAATTCAGAACCTCTGCCTCAAATTTTTCACATGGACCTGTTATAGCGCCACCAGGAGGCCGATTTGTGCAAAACCCATTTTTTCCCATTACTCCTACAGTTTTTAACCAAACCTCATGCAAATCGGTACACAGTATCTCTCTAGTCATGTGATCAACCCTGATCTGTCCGATTTCCCATATTCCATCCTCATTGGCTAAGGTTACCATCCAAAGTTTGCAGGATTGGTCCGTTTTGAACAAACTGCCTCAAATCATGAACGCAGCTTGCCATTTGCATAAAATTGCACACGCACATTCCCACTAGGCCGAGGAAGAAATGTCACTTAAAACTTTTCACATCAGCCTCATGGTGGCGCTATAACAGGCCGATTTGCATTTTTAACTATAACTGCACCGATCTGCGTGAAACTTTGCACGCCTACTCCCTAGAGGCCAAGGAAAAACATCTGCACTGCATTTTTCACATCTGCTTTTTACAGCGCCACCAGGAGGCCGACTTATGTCAAATACATTTTTGGATATTAATCCTTCAGATTTTATCCAAACATCACACAAATCGGTACACAGTATCTCTATAGTCATGTGATCAAGACGCATCTGTCCGATATTTCATATTCCATCCTGATTGGCTAAGGTTGACTTCCAAAGTTTGCAGGATTGGTCCGTTTTGAACAAAATGTATGAAATCATGAACGCGGCGTGCGATTTCCGTGAAAATTTGCACGCACATTCCCACTAGGCCGAGGAAGAAATGTCACCCTTTTCACATTGGCCTATTATAGCGCCACCAGGAGGCCACAATAACTTACCTGACCTGGCGGAGACCTGTGCTCCGAGGAGCACTTTTTCTAGTTTACAGTGTTTTTTTAATAGCTGATCTACAAGCTCACAACGCATCACCATGCGCTGCACTGTGAGCTTGTAGATCTGCTATTTTCAAATAGACAATTTATTGGGTTTAAGTGGTTAACTGATTTTGATGCTATATAACCTCATTTACCTGGGGACCACCTGGAAACCCCCCAATGACCCCTGGGGGTCCCTGGAGCCCACTTTGAGAACCACTGATAAACATTACCTGCTTTTGTTAGCTACTGTCTGCAAAACAAAACTAAGTTAAAAAACGGATTACCAAATCTGTCTGCACACTAAAATTCTCAGTGTTAATTTAACTGTCTTAAGGATCCATTCATTCCATTGGTACCATTTGTACTCTCTTTCCCTAAATTAAATGATTTTACTTTGTACTGTAGGTTCAAAACAAAATTCATAGATATAATAATAATAATGAATTACAGTCAAAACAAATGAGGCCAACATTAGCTCTCACTGCTGTGGTCTGATTTGGTTATACCTGAAATAAACAATGACATCATGCACCACATGGGAATTAATATGCTAATGCCATGTCTAAGACTGTGTTGCACGCCCCAAAAAACCTGATCTAAAAGCTCACAATGCGTGGCTGTGAGCTTGATCAGTGATGTTTGGGCATGCAACACAGTCTTACGACGACAGTCATGACGAAACTTCAACCTGGTGTTTGCACGTTCTCCATTTACAGCCCTACATCTACATTAACGTTCAGATTTCAAATATAAAGTGCTTACATCATGGCCACGGATGTTACAATTCATTTCGGGCTGGTGTAAGTACCCGTATATTCCGGATTGTTGAATAAAAAGCATTTTACTCCGATCGGTGGCCATTTTATCATAGAGTTATAACGTAACAGAGTGCAGTACTCCTCCCAACCGATAGGGTCAAGTAGTTGAAAGCGTACGGAAATACGGAAAAAATGGCCACCAATCGAATTCAAATGCTTTTTATTGAACAATACAGACGATACGGGTATAGAGCATCGCAGTTCCCGCCCACTTCCTGGTTTTTCCTGGTGCCGGAAGAAAAAACTCAATGCATTTTTCCATTGACATTTCCAAAAATATTTATATCTATTAATTTAAGCCTCGAATCAAGCCATCATGACATGACATGAATCATGACCATAAAAAGTTTGATTCTGTGATTTTTTTTTGTTGAAAACAGCAAAACAAAGGGTATTTATTAAATATAGTATATCATATAATTAAATATAAAATAAAAAAAAATCACAGAAAAAAACGTTTTATGGTCATGATTCATGTCATGTCATGATGGCTTGATTCGAGGCTTAAATTAATAGATATAAATATTTTTGGAAATGTCAATGGAAAAATGCATTGAGTTTTTTCTTCCGGCACCAGGAAAAAACAGGAAGTGGGCGGGAACTGCGATGCTCTATTGCTGAGTGCCCGAGTAGACCTGTAACATCCATGGCCATGGAGTAAGCACTTAATATTTAAAATCTGAACGTTTATGTAGATGTACAGGTTGTAAATGGAGAAAGTGCAAAAACCAGGTTGAAGTTCGGCCGTGACGCTCGTGACGGACGAGCGTTGTGTGATCCATGGCTAATACACTAATATAACTGCACGTTTACGATACTAACAAGTTGGATAACATTTTAATTCCATAAACTAATTAAACTTACCTGTTATTTAGTAGAGTAGAAGCATGGAAGCAACCTGTTTGTAAATAAATGTTCGCTTAGCAGACGGACGTCAGTTTCTCCGCCTCCTTGGTCTGTTCAAACTAATAAGCTCCGCCTTGAGCTGCGTGACGTAATGTCGCACTGTCGGTTTGTGGTTCTCAACCTGTGGGTCGGGACCATAGTTCGGGATCCCAGGGGGATCCCCACATGATTGGTGGGGGGGGGGGGTCCCCAGATGACAGTGAAGTGACAATTTAAGTAATTTAATACCTAAAAAAAAAAAAAATTACTGCATCAAAAGTAATCAACAAACTGTACTAAAAAAACTGGTCAAACTTGGCCAAATTGTCAAATAATATAAGAAAGAGGCAAAAATAGCCCATCGAGGCGTTGTGAGCTTGTTGATCGGCTATTTTCAAAATATTGATCTGTGGAACAGAGTCAAACTAAATGCCTCAACTCATTACAAGTGCATATCAGGGTTGGGGGTCCCCAGTTAAAATATGATTATTTTGGGGGGTCGTGGCCTGAAAAGGTTGAGAACCACTGCTGTAAGTAACAGTATAGGTGGGCACTGCATGGGATATCTGCACACCTCAATGTAAAATTGTCTATTTTGTCCAAAATGTAAAAAATAATAAAAATTTGGAAAACGTTTTTAAGTAAAATAAAGTATACATGATTAGAACATTCTTAAACATTCGACAATTAAGGTCTAATATTTCTATAATTGCTACAAATTGCTACAAAACCTGTATAGCAGTCATTTTGGGGCATAAACAAGAAGTTGAAGGATAAAACTACTAATGATGATAATAACTGATAATGATGATGATGTTCACATCATGTAAAACATTTTAAATTGTTGTGCCTCTAGTAGAAGGCAGTGGAAAACAGAAAGGTCTTTAGTTGTGTTTTAAAATAAATAAGAGTGGCAGCAGATCTAATTAAACAATATTGTCTTTATATTATATCTTCCACAATCCACAAACCACAATCTACATTGAATGGAAATACGTACAATAATGAATACATTTTCATATATAACTTTGGACTGATATGCACATACAGTATTACCTTGCAAATAAAAAAGGGAGATAGGTATATGAGCTATATATATAGGCATTATGTATGACATATATGCAAAAAGTCAAATATATATTAGCTATATATGTAGGCATATATGTAGGTATTTGTGACATATATGCAAATATATGAACCTGATTGTAGCATATATGTGGACATATATAAGCTATATATGAGACATATATTCCCTATATATCAACATATATGCACATATATGAACCTGGATATGACATATAAGTGGCATATATTCTGCATATACCTGCCATATATTGGCATATATGTTTATATATTTCCTTTCCGTGTGAGTGAGTGATGGGTGACTAGACTACTTATTGGAGAATATTAAAAGTAATGAAGTAGGAAGCTCCTTGAATGCATCATATATTAATGAGTTATTATGATACTGTAATGTTGTGTTCAAACAGAACTTTAAAATCACAGTAAAGTGAACACAGGAGGAAGTGTTGTTTGTGTTGTCTGTGTGTAGACAGACTGTAGGGTTACAGTAAATATAATGCAGGTTATTGTTAAAAGAAGGAAAGTGAGAATAATAAACTAAGCCATGAAAAGTACTGATTTATCCATAGAGGCTGAAAATAATATGCTGTGTCTCACAGCTTCTGTTGTAAGAGTCAAAAACCATTCTCATTGTTTGTATTTATGAATCAAAGTAAATTTAACATATTATATTTATGAATCAAAGTACATTCAACATACTTATGGGGTCATCAACATGTGCATACATGGATAAACATATTTGTGGCAAAACTTGTCCTAAATATTCATAATCTAATGTCGTATGTGTTTGAGTGATTCTACACTCACACATTAATATGTTGCACAAGACTTGTGGTATTGGTACTGTCCTGACAACCCGATCTCCAAGAATTTAGTATACATTGCATAGAGTGTCATTCCGTGCATAGACAACTGGAAAACCAGAAAATCTGTGCATAGCCGCCTCGCATCTCCCCCATTGTGACTAAACCATATGACTGATTAACTATCTATAATTCATCCTGTGTCTCACAGCTTCTGTTGTAAGAGTCTGAAATCATCCTCATTGTTTGATTCTAATAGGAAATTCAATATATAGTCGCTGTCGGGCCAAACCTCCTATCTCCATATTTCAACTTTCTTATTGTCTTTAAATAAATCAGTGCTATGAATACCCTTTATGTCTGTCTGTGGGTTTTACAAATATGTAACCATTGAAACGTATTAAAAAGCGCTTCTGACTAAACCTCCTAACTCTATTGGATCCTCACATTGTCAGTTAAACTCCACACAGAGCAGCAGAGTGGAAGATAAACAAACTTTAAAACGACTCAGGTTTCCGTCTGACTTCATCATTCTAATCAATGATGGACAAAAAATCTCCACATTAATGGTCAAAAACCTCCTAAATCCACTTGAGCTGGATTTGGGTAATTAATATTTTGGACGTTTCTGCCCGACAGTAGAGATATTATACTTGTGAATCAAAATAAATTCAACATGTTTTATATTTATGAATACAAAATAAATCCAACGTAATTTATATTTATGAATACAAAATAAATTCAACGTAACTTATATTTATGAATAAAAAATAAATCCAACATAATTTATGTTTATGAATACAAAATAAATACAACGTAACTTATATTTATGAATACAAAATAAATTCAACGATTTCTATTTTTTAGAAATGACAAATGACATTACTGTCATTTAATTACAATAAGTGCATTCAACATAGGTACGCAAGAAAACTACTAATCACCAGAAGTCTTAAGTGTTCTCTTCAAAAACAAGCAAGTTGCAACTAAGAGCATACCTAGCGTTAAGGTAAAAGTGCAATATATCACCTACCTACTGTCTTAAACAGATGAGACAAATAGGAAAATCAAATGAGCAAGAGCTAAAACTAAGTGTATCAAAATAAAAAAGATCCAATAAAACAAGAGCTCGTACAAATAATTGACAACAAGTAGGCAAAGAGGAATGGTCAGGGTAATGTTTCCTGAACATATTATAGTTATGAATCAAATGTGTATGGAGTAGACCTTGCATGTCCATTTTGTAAATACAATATTGAAAATAGCCGATCTACAAGCTATTTTCACTACTTTAGTACGATACTCTTATATGATGAAGTTGGGTATTAGTTTATGGGGGGGAAAAGGAGAGTTGAAATACGGAAATACAAGGTTTCTGCTCTATTTTTTAATTTTTTTTATTGAATACATTAACAGTTTGCAAAAAAAGGTGGCACAGATGTATACAAAATAATGCTAAAAGGATTCAACCCAAATAAGCCCGCAGGGCTTGTTTCCATTGAGGTCCTGTGTCTTCAATTCATCGAGACATTTAAAGACAAACAATAATATAAATGAATAAGCAAAACAAATAACATAAAAACGAGTAGTATAAAAAAGAAATATATGAACAGTAAAATGTTGGGGGGTAGGGCGGGGAAATTTCCGGTGATTTGGTAACGTTTAACCACTTAGAACCTTGTGTTGTGCGACAAATAGCAAAAATGGTTGATCTACATGCTCAAAATGTCATATTTTGTCAGCTTGTAAATCAGCTAATTTAGATATTTATGAGACTGGCTATATTTTTGGAAATAGCTGTAAAGATTTCTAAACTTGTCACCTGTCATGTCATGCCCAAAATCAGGACTCCATGTTGAAAGTGACTTAAGTATTATTACAACGGGGGAAATGATTAATAAACAATATTCCTTCTTCTCTTCCAGGGATCAACATGGAGACTAAAGATATTATCATACAGAACAAGACAAAACTTCAAGCTATTCTAATGTCAAACATTCCCTTTGTCAGCGAGTGTGTTTTTGAAGAAAAGCTTGTGACGGACCGTGAGTACGTGAAGAGCATCTCTCTGCCATCCAAGGCAGCCACTGAACTTGTGGACAAAATGATTTTCAATGGTGAAACAACTAGCAGGTCGTTCCTGCGTCTGCTACAAGACACAAAACTAACAGACGTGTTTCCTGATCTGAAGAACAGGAAGAACCTGATGGACCAACTGCAATTTGACCTTGATTCTCTACAGGACAAGAGGGAGAAATACAAAGACACTGCAAAGAAATACAAAAAAGTGGTTCCACACAACAAGAAGCAGGTTTTGGTCACAGAGAAGCAGATCAGAGCAGAGTTTAAAAATCTTCACCAGTTCCTGACAGAGGAAGAGGAGGCCAGACTGAAAGCTCTGAGGGAGGAAGAGGAGCAGAAGGAGAAGACTGTCAGCAGACAGATGCAGATCATGGAGCAGATCTCCTCTCTCTCAGACAGCATCTCTGCTGTAGAACAAGAGCTGCAGAAACACAATGTGTAATTTCTCAGCAGTTATAAACACACTCAGACCAGCGCCAGAGTCCAGTGTACACTGTCAGATCCACAGCTGGACTCAGGAGCACTGATAAATGCTGCCAAACACCTGAGAAACCTGAGCTTCACAGTCTGGGAGAAGATGAAGGAGAGGGTCAAGTTCACTCCTGTCATTCTGGACCCAAACACAGCACACCCCAAGCTCTGTCTGTCTGAAGACCTGACCAGTGTGAGACGTACAGACACAATGCAGCAGCTTCCTGACAACACAGAGAGGTTCACTTATCATGCTGAAGTTCTGGGTTCAGAGGGTTTCAGTTCAGGAAAACACAGCTGGGAGGTGGCAGTTGGTGACCATCCTGACTGGAATATAGGTTTGGCTAAAGAATCTGTTGACAGGAAGGGAAAGAAACATGTCTCACCAGAATATGGAATATGGTGTTTAAGGCAGAGGAATGGTGTCTATTATAATGGGTGTGGTAAAACCATCTCACTGCAGAGGAATCCTGAGAGGATCAGAGTTGAGCTGGACTATGACGGGGGGGAGGTGTCCTTCTACGACCCTGAAGACATGACTCACATCTACACTCATAAAGACACTTTCACAGACACACTCTACCCATATTTCTCTATTGGAGAGGCTGGTGATGCTGAAACCATTGATATCAAAATCTGTCAGGTAGAGACATGTCTCTCTGGGATGTTATCAGACACAGACTTATGGGAGGTCAGGGGGTCAGATGAGACCTCCAAAACAAAAAAGAAAAGAATATAAGCAGCAGTGAAATCAATCAGTAATATTAATCTTTTCACAGCAGACATTTTGACAGGTAAACACAGCTGAAGTTAAAGGAGCACTTAACCCATTTTCTTCATACAGGTCCTCACTCATTATATAATAAGATGACACAGGAACTGTCCATGCTGATACACCTGTGTGTGTGTGTGTGTGTGTGTGTGTGTGTGTGTGTGTGTGTTGGTGTGTGTTGGTGTAAGGATAATTCCTTTTAACAGGTCGTTCATGAAAGTCCTTGCGGTCTTGTTTCCAATGAGAACCTGTGAGCAATTGGGGTTAAGAGTCTTGCTCAGGGACAAATTTCATATCATCGGCACATATGCTGGGATAGCCTGGAATCGAACCTGGGGCAACCAGGGCCAGCTGGTTCCCTAGGCGGGCTCACTAACCACTCAGCTATGGCTGGCCGGTGTGTGTTGGTGTGTGTGGGTGTGTGTGTGCGTGTGTGCGTGTGTGTGTGTGTGTGTGTGTGTGTGTTAAAGACAGTTATATAAAGTCACTGGCACAGCATTGGGTCTGTGGTCTAATATGTATCATTGTGGGGGTCTGTGGTCTAATATCACTTTGGGGGTCTGTGGTCTAATATGTATCACTTTGGGGGTATGTGGTCTAATATGTATCATTGTGGGGGTCTGTGGTCTAATATGTATCATTGTGGGGGTCTGTGGTCTAATATGTATCATTTTGGGGGTCTATGGTCTAATATGCATCATTGTGGGGGTCTGTGGTCTAATATGTATCATTTTGGGATCCTTGACATGACAATGTTACAGCTTTATGCTCTGTTTGTTTGTTTGTTTTCTACATAGACTGGAATCAAGGCTTTCTCCTGTGTGATGCTGACCCCTAGTGGACTGAATGCAGTACTGCACTGCATGAATCATTCTCCTAGATTAAACAGACATAATTACATAAACTCTGTCTGTCTGTCTCTCTGTCTGTCTGTCTGTCTGTCTGTCTGAAGTATTTATTTATGGATGATCTGGTTGGTTTACTTTCAATTTAGATACATTTAATATCAGATCATTTATTATGATACTTATTAAGTATATTTAATATAAGCAAGTAACGGACGGACGGACGGACGGACGGACGTCCGTCCGTCTTATACTTGCTTATATTAAATATACTGAAGTATCATAATAAATGATCTGATATTAAATGTATCTAAATTGAAAGTAAACCAACCAGATCATCCATAAATAAATACTTAAGTGAGAGTAGTTTTGCCTAAATACCAGCCCTGAATGTATACTCTGCAGTATGACAGTGTCTTACTGACTACAAGTGATCTACAAATTCACAACGTCAGTGAGTTTGTAGATCAGTTCTTAAACCTGCCGTTTCTGTGGGAAGCGGAAATCCTGGTTTCTATTTACTATTCAGAGTCAACATCCGGTGTAGAGCCCGCCTACTGTATCCTGTAAATTAGTGATTGAGTTACACACTGTGACCTCTCACCCTCCTCCACCCACTCCTATTTATCTTGGCGGATGAAAACCGTTATGTCTCCATTACAGGGTGTTGTTTCTCTACAAAATACAGTGAGGATTATCATCATCAGTGAGTTGAAGTTTAAAGTGAATTCTTGGTAAGTGTTGATATTTAAACATTCTTTACATTCTAAAGGAAATGGTTGTGAAAATCTCATCAATACTTTTTAAATGTTTCCTGAACTATCTTTAGTTTAGTGTTTATAGACTTTAATTCATCCTGCTTGCTGTAAGTCTCTGAAACTATTCTCATTGTTGGTGAAGTATATCTATATATTTTATATTATGTTTTAACTCTATGAGTATATCAGGTTGATTTATACTTTAAATATAAATGGAGAAACGGTGTACCGTGAAGGGACTCCCTCTTTCTTTGGTGGTTCGACCGGGTGGGCGTGTTGCGTCCTGCACCTGCAGAGAGCACTGCTGCGTCCTGTAAAACCACGCCCACCTGGTTGAAACACCAACGACAGAGGGAGTCCCAAACATACATACGGTTGTGCACATGCGCACTAGCGCTGGAGCGTACCATAAACCATAGATATATATAAAGGCTAGATGGCTCAAGGGGACGGCGCAAGCGTAGCTCAACCGCGGCCATCTTGGGACGGTCATTCATAACATTATGTCTATGGTGCATGTACTTTGAAATAACCATAGCGTGCTCAATTTTCATCTGATTTTCAAACGGTTTGGTGTATTGTAAACACCAAAGATGTAGTTATGATACTGCATACTTATAATTATAATCATGTTTTTATTTTTATTTTATAATTTTATAATTTTATAATTTTATTACATCTTTGGTGTTTACAACACACCAAACCGTTTGAAAATCGGATGAAAATTGAGCACGCTATGGTTATTTTAAAGTATATGCTCCATAGACATAATTTTATGAATGACTGTTTCAAGATGGCCGCCATGTGGCAACGTCGTACTCCATTGGCCAGCAGCGCGGGTGAGTCATCTAGCCTTTATATATATCTATGCCATAAACGGCCAACGTGCCATGATAGATGCCACACGTTGTGAGCTTGTTGGTCTGTTATTTTTGAAAATGTTAAAATATGACCTTTATTGGAAGGTTGAGCCCCTTGAGATGAATCCATAATTCCTGAAAAGTCCTTAATTAATTATCACAGATTTACAAAAATACAATACAAACAACAGCTCTCCGAGAGAGAGAGAGAGAGAGAGAGAGAGAGAGAGAGAGAGAGAGAGAGAGAGAGAGAGAGAGAGAGAGAGAGAGAGAGAGAGAGAGAGAGAGAGAGAGAGAGAGAGAGAGAGAGAGAGAGAGAGAGAGAGAGAGATATTAAGTCACAATAATTAAGGTAATAATAAAATAAAACTTGACAGTGTGTCTTCTGGGTTTGAGTGTAAACCAGGTCAGTGACTTGTACATAAAGCAGTCTTAGGTTATGTAAGGACACCTCAAGACTAATCTTTATTACAATTATTATAAATGACATTAAGATGATTGAGATTTGTATTTATGATATCTGCACTATGTTTTGGATATGTTAATGTTATGTTAATTATGTGTGTTTACAGTAATGGCTCCTAAAAGGAGGAGACTACAGCAGAGAGATGCAGATGATCAGAACAACTCTTTGCAGAGTGATACTCATTCACTGGATGTTTTCAGAGCTCCAGGTATGTCTGTGTGCAACCATGACTGTAGTACAACGATTAAAGCATGTTTTAAAATATGCATTCATTGGTAGTCTTCAACAGGAATATTTATTTTAAAAATGCATTCATAATGCTGATATTTTTGGGCGGTGTAGCCGCCCCTATAAGTGGGGTTGGGACACCTCATTAGTACACCCTTTCCTGCACTGTGATTGGCCCATAATAGTACACCCCTCTACATTAGTACACCCCTAGCTGTACTGTGATTGGCTGACTCTATTGGCTGACTCTATTCAGCACTGTGATTGGCTAGCGAGACACATGATGAAACTAATAACCTATAAATAGGACTATGCACTTAAAAAAAAAAAATGTTGAAGTGAGCTTCCATCACTGTGATGACCACTGTGATGACCACACCGCCCACTTCACACTGGGTGTGATTTTTGGGCGGTGTAACCGCCCCTATACCCCCCCCCCCCCCCAACCCTGCGCTGTGATTGGCCACCAGTGTACCCCCCTAACCCTGCACCGTGATTGGCCAATCACAGTCTATTCAGGACTGTGATTGGCTAGTGAAACATGACACATGTGCATAGCCCTATAAATAGGACTATGCACTTAAAAAAAACACATTTATATATTTTTTAAGTTAGGGGTGTACAATGGTTGGTCCACAATATTACTTTTCTTTAAGTGAACTTCCATCACTGTGATGACCACTGTGACCACACCGCCCACTTCACACTGGGTGTGATTTTTGGGCGGGGAAACCGCCCCTATAAGTGAGGTTTGGAAATGTGTACAATTATCTTGGGCAGTGAAACCGCCCCTATAAGTGAGGTTTGGAAATTTGTACAATTATCCTGCGCTGTGATTGGCCAATCACAATCTATTCAGGACTGTGATTGGCCAGTGTCACATGACACATGTGCATAGCCCTATATAAGAAACCATAACTTTAAAAAAAACATACATTTGTTTTTTTAAAGTTATGGTTTCGTCCATCATAAAGAGTGTTTCAATAAATGTATTTATCTTTTGTACATGATTGGTTGACTCCATTCAGTATTATGATTAGCTAGCAAGACACCGCCCACTTCACACAGGGTGTGATTATTTTGAATTATTTAACCATTTTTGAAAACTTGCACCTATACTGGCATGCCCAAAATAGGTATCAGCTTGAAAGTGGTTCAGTATTACTGCAATGGGGGAAAAAATAAAATAAACAAAGTGCCTTCTTCTCTTCCAGGGATGGAGGCTACAGACATTATCACACATAACAAGATAAAACTTCAACACATTCTAATGTCAAACATTCACTTTGTCAGTGAGTGTGTTTTTGAAGAAAAAATGGTGGTGCGCCACGAATACATGGACCTGAAAAGCATTTCTCTCCCATCCAAGGCAGCCACTGAACTTGTGGACAAAATGATTTTCAAGGGTGAAACAACATGCAGGTCGTTCCTGCGTCTGCTACAAGACACAAAACTAACAGACGTGTTTCCTGATCTGAAGACAATGCCATGGTACAACCCTCCATCCACACCTTCAACTGACCCAACCACACAGTCATCTGAGGAGGAAGTCAAGGTGTTGAGTTGTGAACATCCAGAGGAGCATCAACTGTTCTGTGAGGAAGAACAGAGAGCTGTGTGTCGTATCTGTGACTCCTCTCACCACCCTGGTCACAAGCTGGTTCCTATAGAACAAGCAGTCAACAACCTGAAGGTCCAACTGAAGTCTGACCTCAGGACTCTAAAGGACAAGAGGACCAAATTCAAAAACATTAAAAATAGATACAATAATGAAGTGGTTCCACACAACAAGAAGCAGGTTTTGGTCACAGAGAAGCAGATCAGAGCAGAGTTTAAAAAGCTCCACCAGTTCCTGACAGAGGAAGAGGAGGCCAGACTGGCAGCTCTGAGGGAGGAAGAGGAGCAGAAAGAGAAGACTGTCAGCCGACAGATGGAGATAATTCAGGAGCAGATCTCCTCTCTCTCAGACAGTATCTCTGCTGTAGAACAAGAGCTACAGAAACACAATCTGTCATTTCTCAGCAGTTATAAACACACTCAGACTAGAACCAGAGTCCAGTGTATACTGTCAGATCCACAGCTGGACTCAGGAGCACTGATAAACGTGGCCAAACACATGAGAAACCTGAGCTTCACAGTCTGGGAGAAGATGAAGGAGAGGGTCAAGTTCACTCCTGTCATTCTGGACCCAAACACGGCAAACCCTGTTCTCTCTCTGTCTGAAGACTTGACCAGTGTGAGAAAGCTAGACACAAAGCAGCACCTTCCTGACAATCCAGAGAGGTTCACACATAATACTGATGTTCTGGGTTCAGAGGGTTTCAGTTCAGGAAAACACAGCTGGGAGGTGGAGGTTGGCGACCATCCTGACTGGAGTATAGGTTTGGCTAAAGAATCTGTGGACAGGAAGGGAAATAAATGTGTCGCACCAGAATATGGATTCTGGTGTTTATGGCAGAAGGATGGTGTCTATACTGATGGGTATGATAAAACCATTTCAGTGCAGAGGAATCCTGAGAGGATCAGAGTCAAGCTGGACTATGACGGGGGGGAGGTGTCCTTCTACGACCCTGAAGACATGACTCACATCTTCACTCATAAAGAAACTTTCACTGACAAACTCTACCCATTTTTCTCTATTGGAAAGGCTGGTGATGCTGAAACCATTGATATCAAAATCTGTTAAAGGGACACTTCACCCAAAAA
The DNA here is from genome assembly GCF_963280865.1 of Gymnoscopelus braueri. Classification (NCBI taxonomy): domain Eukaryota; kingdom Metazoa; phylum Chordata; class Actinopteri; order Myctophiformes; family Myctophidae; genus Gymnoscopelus; species Gymnoscopelus braueri. The sequence goes on along the minus strand of NC_137620.1, from coordinate 47,010,284 downwards.
AAACTTTGTTTCAATGGATTAGTCTGAAGTGCCCCTTTAACACATTCCCTGCCAGAGGGTTTTTTTTATTTTACTTCCCCCAGTGCCAGTGTTTAATTTTTTTTTTTTAAGGAGCCGAGATACAGGATTTTAAAGTAATAAGTTAACCAAGGAGTGAATGGAGCTAGAAATCTTTGGATCGTGATATCTCTGGTTCTGTGTGGATAAATTGAAAAAAAAAAAGACAAAAAAAAAAAAAACGGTTATACTCGTGGATGGATTATCTTGGCAGTAAACGGGTGTATTTTTCATCAACGGTTATACTCGTGATTGGCAGGTAAGACATGTCTCTCTGGGATGTTATCAGACACTTTTGGGAGGTCAGGGGATCAGATGAAAACAACAAAGGCACTCAAACAAACACAACAACAAAAACAACAACAGCTGTGAAAAAAAAATTAATGTATTCTGATGTGAAATCATTCAATATGCATCTTTTCACAGCAGACATGTTAACGTGTGGCCGTTGTACTCTGATACAGCTGGAAAACTACCAAACACACTTGTATTTGATATTGAAGGATGTTTATTTTATACTGTTATTGATTGATTGATTGACATTTTTATTAGGCAAAAATAATACGATCATATTTCACCAATTCTAGCATCCCTACACTGGCTCCCAATCACTTTCAGAATTGACTTTAAAATGTTATTAATTACCTTTAAGATCTCTGGTCTGGCCCCTTCATACATCTCCGACCTACTCGAGCCATATAAACCAGAGTGCAATTTGAGGTCCTCAGACAAAGCTCTACTCAAAATCCCATTCTCCAATAAAAAAACAAAAGGTGATCGGGCCTTCGCTTTTAGAGCCCCGACTCTCTGGAATGCCCTTCCTTTAGAGATCAGGCTTGCAGAGTCTGTGCCCCGGTTCAAATCCCTCCTGAAAACCCACTTATATACTGTAGAGTCGCTTTTATTACCTAAAGACTTTTACCCATTGTGTCCTACTGTATTGCTGCATAATTTATTTTTTCTGTTTTTGCTTTTAATGTTTTCATATTTTTCTGCTCTCCTACTGTATGATGTATTTTATATATGTGAAGCACTTTGTAACTTTGTTTCGAAAGGTGCTATATAAATAAAGCTTTATTATTATTATTATTATTATTATTATAATGTAAAACAACACAGTTACATTTGTAATACTTTTGTCTAAAAGGTCCGTCCAAACAAGTCCTTGCGGACTTGTTTCCGTTGAGGTCCTTGGTATTCAATGTTATATCGTTGTTTTCGGGCAGAAACCTCTTATCTCCATATTTCCACCTTTTAGGTTTTAATGCCCTACTCTATAATACTAGTGTCACACAAAAGTAGCAAAAATAGCCTGCAAAATCTGCAAGCTCACAGCGTGTCGCATCGCGACACGCTGTGAGCTTGTAGATCAGTTATTTTAGCTTTTTTTTTTAAGGTTTTGAAGTGAAAGTTAAAGTGAGTCTGTGGGTTTTATGAATATTGAACCAATGAAAAGTATCAACAAGATCATGTGACTAAATAATAAATACATTGAAACCATTTCCTGAAAAGTAACAGTTTTGTCATCCTGACAGAGAGCATATGTTATGACTGTTCTTCATCATTCTACTGTAGATCATTGATCTGCTTTGTGTTTATGAATGAAATATTGATCTCGAATGGAACTTGTTGTAATGATTGTTGTGTTTTCAGTGTGTAGAATACTGGACTACACACTAAATGACACAAATAATGGTGTTGTAGTTTCCACTGGAACATGATACTAATTTATTTAAGACCTGAGGCCCATTCTACAAATGCTTCTAAATCACTACTTCTCATGCTTTCAAGATTTGTAAAAATCTGCAGCGCGGCATATATATATATATATATATATATATATATATATATATATATATATATATATATATATATATATATAAAATCTCTATCAATGTGTCGTCACGGCATCAGACGCAAACAAATCAGTCAGATCCATATATGGGCATAAAATGGGGCATGCCCAACATGGGCATAAACTGATCTTCCTTCTTTCTTTTTTTGTATATATTATCATTGGCATTCATATATCCACAATGTAATCAACATAATACTATTATACAAATTATACAAAGTATTTATTAATATGATTTCAATGTTATTACCACTTGTGATAATGAGTCTATCCTTATTGTTAAGATGTATACTTAAAATAAATCAGAAGTTTTTCAAAATAATTTGTAATTCTTTTTTGGGTGGTTAAGTGGCTCAGAGGTTAATAATGCAACATTTGTTTTAAAACGTGCAGCACATTGGAATAGACACTATGGCACATTAGAAGTGCATACATTTAGTATACATTTAGGGCTAGGCCAATGTGTTCCTGGTAAAATTATTATTTTCAATGTTTCATGGCAAAAATTAAATATTGATGAAAATGTCCATCACGAGCTGCCATGGTGATGACCCCAGCTTAACCTGATGTGACGACAAAGTAGATTTTTGATCACACTATAACCACAGAGAGACAGCCCACCCCCGCAAGAGCACCAGCAAGAGCCTGCTGAACCCTGTTGCAGGAAGAGACATGGCAGCCAACACCAGTCAGAACCAGGAGCCATGCTCCAGACACAGCTAGGCAGGGAAATAAATAAAAACCAAGCTATGATGACTAAAACTAAGACTAAATATATTGACGATTTCGTCAACAAATAACAACAAAAAACTAGACTAAAATGTTAGTGAGGGACTAGTGGAGAAGAGAACATTTTATGTTTGGTTGCGCTCGGGTTTTACGCTCTGAAAATGGCAGAACTACAAGCTCACAACATGCGTTGTAAAAAATAAATAAAAAGAAATAAATAAAAAGAAAATAAACACTGTTTCTTGCAACGTCATAAACACTGTTTCTTGCAACGTCATCCACCTCCGCTCCATGTCGGTGGATATTCACCCTGTCGGGATTTAATTTTCAATAATGACCACCTCACCGTACATTATCCCTTACATAATATATATATAAACCACTGGTCTGTTACTGCGTGTAACAGTTAATATTCACAGTTAGATGTTCATTCACTGTTCCCACCACTAGATGTCACCCTCAACACATGTACAGTATCACATTCACTCACACATATAGATATACAGACTCTCTTCTCTCCTCTACTCTCCTCTCCTTTCCTCTCCTCTCCTCTCCTCTCCTGGGTGTGACACAAAGGGTGTCTAAAACATTTAAAACCATTGCACATTGAACCTGTCCATAACAATCTAATCCAAGTTTTATTGTTTATAATCATCCTATTAAATATTAACCAACATCATCTACTCACAATCACTCATGTCATTCCTTCAAGTGTTGTTAATATTTATGTTTTTCTTTTAAATGTTCTTATTCTGAAGAAAAGGGTCTTTCCAGCTAAGTTCATCTACATTAATTACATGAATTCAAAGAAGTATTGAAAACACTGTAAGGTTTTATTTTCTCTTTCTTCAGACTGCTCCCCGGGCCAGTGTAATAACTGGATGTAGAGCCAGTGTAATAACTGGATGTAGAGCCAGTGTAATAACTGGATGGAGAGCCAGTGTAATAACTGGATGTAGAGCCAGTGTAATAACTGGATGTAGAGCCAGTGTAATAACTGGATGTAGAGCCAGTGTAATAACTGGATGGAGAGCCAGTGTAATAACTGGATGGAGAGCCAGTGTAATAACTGGATGGAGAGTCAGTGTAATAACTGGATGGAGAGTCAGTGTAATAACTGGATGGAGAGCCAGTGTAATAACTGGATGGAGAGCCAGTGTAATAACTGGATGGAGAGCGCACTACAAATACTGAGCCTCTGAACCTATGAACCTATAAAGTTTATCATCTGAGATTTGCTGATCAGTGGTGCACAGTAACGGAGTAAACGTATAGAGTACTGTACTTAAGTACAGATTCTGAGGATCTGTATTTTACATGAGTGTTGGATTTGTTTTGGTACTTATTACTCTTACTTGAGTACATTTCCGAGACAAACATTTTACTTTTACTCGAGTACTTTTAGGTTGGCTGTTTTCTTTTGTTCTTCCCTAAAATACAATTGGCCACACTTCTGCTCACACTAGCCGTGTTTCTGTACTTTAAGTATTTTTAAAAGCATGTACATTTACTGTTACTTGAACTTTAAGTATTTTGCAAATCATGTACTTTTGAGTACTTAAGTATATTTAAAAGCAATTACCTTTTTACTCTTACTTGAGTAACATTTTGACTGAGCTACTTTTACTTGTAGTAGAGTAAATTTGACCAGGAGTATCTGTACTCTTACTCAAGTACTGGGGTCGAGTACTTCGTCCACCTCTGATGCTGATACCAGTATTTACAGTACTCTAAATCATCTACCCTCATGAGAAACTGTTGTCAGTCTTGACATGTCCTGCGTCTCCATTACAGGGTGTTGTTTCTCTACAGAACAATACATACTCATAGTGAGGATTATCATCATCAGAAAGTTGAAGTAATTGGTAAGTGTTGATATTTAAACATTCTTTACATTCTAAAGGAAATGGTTGTGAAAATCTCATCAATACATTTTAAATGTTTCCTGAACTGTCATGTGTGTTTATAGACTTTAACACTTCCTGTGTCTCACAGCTTCTGTTGTAAAGAGAGTCTGAAATCATCCTTATTGTTTGATTCTAATAGGAAATTCAATATATCGTCACCGTCGGGCGCAAACCTCCTATCTCCATTGTTCAACCTTTTTATTTTCTTTACAGGCAGGATTAGAGATCTGTGTGAGTGAGTGCACAAACTCCCCCCTCCCCTCTCTGACAGGTATCAAAGTGATTGCTGTCTTTGATGCATTCATTGATTAGAGAGAACACTAACGAGTTTGACACGTTTATGGCCCAATCAATCCACTCCTGCACAACCCCTCTGAAATTCAAAGGGATCAATTAAGAGCTCCGGCAGAGCCCCCCCCCCCCCCCCCCTCACAGACTGTTCAGTCCCTGCAAAGGGATGAATGTCAACATAAACAGTTACATTTAGGCTCAAAGTTACCTAGTCTACCTTTAAATAAATCAATGCTATTGAATATCCTTCATGTCTGTCTGTGGGTTTTACACATATCGACCCAATGAAATGTATTAAAAAGCACTTCTGACTAAACCTCCTAACTCCATTGGATCCTCACATTGTCAGTCAAACCTCCTAACTCCACACAGAGCAGAGTGCAGAGTGGAAGATAAACAACCTTTAAAACCACTCAGTTTTCTTTCTGTCTGACTTCATCATTCTGATCAATGATGGACAAAAACCTCCACATTAATGGTCAAGGACCTCCTAACTCCACTTGAGCTGTATTTGGGTAAAGTGATGATAATATAAAATCACCATAAAGTATTGTTTTCATTTCCTAAAAAGTCTATATTTTGGACATAGTTGGTTTCTGCCTGACAGCAGAGATATTATACTTGTGAATCAAAATAACACATTATACACATTATGCATTATACTACTAATTTATATTTATGAATACAAAACAGAAGCAGAAAAAGGCACGGTGGCAAAGATTTATACAAAATAATGCTAAAAGGATTAAACCCAAAATAAGCCCTCAGGGCTTGTTTCCATTGAGGTCCTGTGTATTCAATTCATCGAGACATTTAAAGACAAACAAACAATAATATACATTAATAAGCAAAACATCATATATACGAGTAGTAATAAAAAAGAAAGAAATATGTACAGTAAAATATTGGGGGGTGGTGGGGGTCATTTCTGGTGATTTGGTAACATTTAACCACTTAAAACCTTATTAATGTGTTGTGCGACAAATAGCAAAATTGGTTGATCTACATGCTCACAATGTCATATTTTGTCAGCTTGTAGATCGGCTAATTTCGATATTTATAAAAAAGTTTTATTTTTGTGAATAGCTGAAAAGATTTCTAAACTTTTCACCTATCATGTCATGGCCCAAAATAAGGACTCCATGTTGAAAGTGACTGAAGTATTATTACAACGGGGGAAATGGTTCATAAACAATGTTCCTTCTTCTCTTCCAGGGATCAACATGGAGGCTAAATATATTATCATAAAGAACAAGACAAAACTTCAAGGTATTCTAATGTCAAACATTCACTTTGTCAGTGAGTGTGTTTTTGAAGAACAGCTTGTGACGGACCGTGAGTACAACGACCTGAAGAGCATCTCTCTGCCATCCAAGGCAGCCACTGAACTTGTGGACAAAATGATTTTCAAGGGTGAAACAACTAGCAGGTCGTTCCTGCGTCTGCTACAAGACACAAAACTAACAGACGTGTTTCCTGATCTGAAGGACAGGAAGAACCTGATGGACCAACTGAAGTCTGACATTAATTATCTACAGGACAAGAGGGAGAAATACAAAACAACTGCAAAGAAATACAATAAAGTGGTTCCACACAACAAGAAGCAGGTTTTGGCCACAGAGAAGCAGATCAGAGCAGAGTTTAAAAAGCTTCACCAGGTCCTGACAGAGGAAGAGGAGGCCAGACTGGCAGCTCTGAGGGAGGAAGAGGAGGAGAAGGAGAAGACTGTCAGCAGAAAGATGGAGATCATCCAGGAGCAGATCTCCTCTCTCTCAGACAGCATCTCTGCTGTAGAACAAGAGCTGCAGAAACACAATGTGTCATTTCTCAGCAGTTATAGATACACTAAGACCAGCGCCAGAGTCCAGTGTACACTGTCAGATCCACAGCTGGACTCAGGAGCACTGATAGACGTGACCAAACACCTGAAAAACCTGAGCTTCACAGTCTGGGAGAAGATGAAGGAGAGGGTCAAGTTCACTCCTGTCATTCTGGACCCAAACACAGCATCCCCCTGGCTCTGTCTGTCTGAAGACCTGACCAGTGTGAGACATACAGACACATGGCAGCAGCTTCCTAACAACCCAGAGAGGTTCACTAAGTATACTAATGTTCTGGGTTCAGAGGGTTTCAGTTCAGGAAAACACAGCTGGGAGGTAGAGGTTGGCGACCATCCTCACTGGTTTATAGGTTTGGCTAAAGAATCTGTTGACAGGAAGGGAGAGAAATGTGCCACATCACAATATGGAATCTGGTGTTTAAAGCAGAAGGATGGTGTCTATCGTAATGGGTGTAGTAAAACCATCTCACTGCAGAGGAATCCTGAGAGGATCAGAGTTGAGCTGGACTATGACAGGGGGGAGGTGTCCTTCTACGACCCTGAAGACATGACTCACATCTACACTCATAAAGACACTTTCACTGACAAACTCTACCCATATTTCTGTCTTGGAGAGGCTGGTGATGCTGAAACCATTGATATTAAAATCTGTCAAGTAGAGACACGTCTCTCTGGGATGTTATCAGACACAGACTGTTGGGAGGTCAAGGGGTCAGATGGCACCTCCAAAGCAAAAACAAAAAAACTGTAAGCAGCAGTGAAATTAATCAGTAATATTCATCTTTTCACAGCAGACATTTTGACGGGTAAACACAGCTTAAGTTGAAGGAGCACTTCACCCATTTTCAACCCTACCTTCATACAGTTGGTTCTCACTCATTATAGAATAAGATGACACAGGAACTGTCCATGCTGACACACCTCTGTGTGTGTGTGTGTGTGTGTGTGTGTGTGTGTGTGTGTGTGTGTGTGTGTGTGTGTGTGTGTGTGTGTGTGTGTGTGTGTGTGTGTGTTTGTAACCCTGATACATCTGGACTAACTATCAAACACACTTTGATTTGACATTGAAGAATATTTGTTTTATACTGTTATATCGTTGTTGTCGGGCAGAAAACCTCATATCTCTGTATTTAAACTTTTAGCATTGTTAATAAATGCCCTACTTTGTCATACTACAGTGTCACGCACAAGTAGCAAAAATAGCCGATCTACAAGCTCACAACGTGTCGCATCGCGACACGTTGTGAGCTTGTAGATCGACTATTTTCCGAAGCGGTTAAGTTAAAGTGGTTTAAGTGAGTCTGTGGGTTTTATGAATATTGAACCAATGAAAAGGATCAACAAAATCATGTGACTAAATAATAATGAATATTGAAACAGTTTATTTTTCAGTTTTGGACGTACAAGGTTTCCTCCTGACAGAGAGCAGAATGCTGTCCGGCAGAAACCAGCTAACTCCATTTTTTTCCGCTTTTGCATTTATTTCCATAAATCAGGGCCATTGAACACCCTTTACGTCTGTGTGTTGATTAAAAACATATTGAATCAATGAAAAGTATTCAAAAGTGCTTCTGACAAAAGCAGCTAACTCCATTGGATCCTCAAACTTTCCGCTAAACCAGCTAAGTCCACCAAAGGGGGGTGGAGTTAGCTGGTTTTGCTGACTCCAGGCTCCACCCCCTTTTGACCTCCAACCTCATTGTGAGCATGGAGGTCCATTCAGCTGTTCTTATCAATGATGAACAAAACCTCTTAACTCCACTTTTTGTTTTGTTTTTGTCATTTCCTTAACAATGAACATTTTGGAGTTTAGCTGGTTGCTGCCGGACAGCAGAGATATGTTATGACTATAAGATATGAATGTTCTTCATCATTCTACTGCAGATCATTGATCAGCTTTGTGTTTATGAATGAAATATTGATCTGGAATGGAACTTGTTGTAATGATTGTTGTTTTCAGTGTGTATATATATATTTTTAAAGGTGACAACGCTCACCTTTAAAACGCTCACCTTTAAAAAGCTCACAACGCCTCGAGGCGTTGTGAGCTTGTAGATCCTCTTACTCTTCTCTTATATGGGGTCCGTGGCATAAAATGGGGTCTTGGGTCTAATATTTGTATCATTTGGGGGTCTTTGGTCTAATATGTATCATTTGGGGGTCTGTGGTCTAATTTGTATCATTTGGGGGTCTTTGGTCTAATATGTATCATTTGAGGGTCTTTGGTCTAATATTTGTATCAATTTGGGGGTCCATGGTCTAATATGTATCATTTTGGGGGTCAGTGGTCTAATATGTATCATTTTGGGGGTCTGTGGTCAAATATGTATCAATTTGGGGGTCTGTGGTCAAATTTGTATCAATTTGGGGGTCTATGGTCTAATATGTATCATTTGGGGGTCCGTGGTCTAATTATGTATCATTTTGAGGTCCTTGACATGAAAACATTTCATAATTGTTTTCTACTGGAATCAAGGCTTTCTCCGGTGTGATGCTGACCCCTAGTGGACTGACGTTATCACTGCATGAATAATTCTCCTACATCAAACAGACATAATTAGGCCTACTGTACAGAATAATTAAACAGTGATATAAAAACAAAATATCTGAAATACACACTTGAATAAAAGTCTATCTATCCATATGTCTGTCTGTCTGTCTAAATATCACCCATACTACACTATCAAATGCAATTTGTTTTATTAAATATACTGATACCATAAGTATTAAATGATATTAAATGTATCTAAATTGAACGTAAACCAACCAATGATCCATAAATAAATATGTAATTAAAGTAGCGATAGTAGTTTTACTTAAATAGGCCTACCAGCCCTAAATGTATACTCTGCAGTATGACAGTGTCTTACTGACTAGAAGTGATCTACAAACTCACAACGTCAGTGAGTTTGTAGATCAGTTCTTAAACCTGCCGTCTCTGAGGGAAGCGGAAAGCCTGGTTTCTATTTTCTGTTCAGAATACACATCCGGTTTAAAGCCCGCCTACTGTATCCGGTCATTTCCCCGACCAATACATCAACAAAAACAATCTGTTTCCGTATCCGTTCTGAACCGGATATGCAAAGTGCTGACTGAATGTACTCCAGTCTATTCTCCGCCTCCCAAGGCTGTGTAAAGAAGGAGCAAAGCAGACATGTTGTGATTCTAAACCACTGGGAGGTTTGATGGAATCCATTGAAAACAACGACAGTCACGTGGACAAGTGTTTAAAGAAACAATGTATTTTATTTTGTTAATTGAGACCGTTGGAAATTAAAACGGTTCAGGAAAATGAGTGATTCTGTACACTGTGACCTCTCCTTCTTTAATGTACTCCTTGCCACCATGTGACCTACCTGTAGAAAACCGTTGCGTCTCCATTACAGGTTGTTGTTTCTCTACTGAACAGATAGAGAGGATTATCATCATCAGTGAGTTGAAGATTGATTGATTGATTGATTGATTGATTGATTGGTTGATTACTTAATTAACAGTTTGCAACAAAAAAAAGCACAGAGGTACAGTTCCATACAAAAGGATGCTAAAAGGATAAACCCAAGAAAGCCTTCAGGCTTGTTTCCATTGAGGTCCTGTGTACTCAATTCATCGAAAAACTCCAAGTTTAACGTGAACTGGTAAGTGTTGATATTTAAACATTCTTTAAACATTCCAAAGGAAATGTTTGTGAAAATCTCATTTTAAATGTTTCCTGAAATGTCATGTGTGTTTATAGACTTTAACACTTCCTGTGTCTCACAGTTTCTGTTGTAAGAGTCTGAAATCAATATCATCCTCATTGTTTGATTCCACTAGGAGATTGAACGTATTATACTTGGGGATGTTGTATTATACAATATTTGGTAACTCTTTAACATTTGACTTAAGCCTATGTACTGATCCCTAAGTACTTCGACATGTATTGAAAATAGCCGATCTACAAGCTCACAGCGTGACACGATGTGATGTGCTGCGAGGTTGTAGATTGTCTATTTTCATTACATTTTGGGCAGAAATGTTTGAAATGTTTTCCTATAATGGCATATCCAAAATGGGGACGCTGAAAATAAGGAAGTTGAAAGTGGTTAAGGGTATAGGTACCCTCCTGGTCTCTATACCACCTCCCCCATGACAGCCGGGGCGCCTGATGGAGGGGAAAGGAACTGGTTGGAATAACGTGTTCCTTCCACGCGCTACGTCCTACCGGGGAAACTCTCCCCTGTCATGTGACAAGAAGGTCCAGTTGGCTCTCATGCATTGAAGGAGGCATGAGCTCGGCTCTGGGCTCCCTAGGCTTGGCGGGGGGGAGTGTAGCGCCCAGGATCACTTAGACAATTGGCACTGGGTAAAAAAGGGTTGCAAAATCGTGCGATAAAAAAGAAAAAAAAAGAAAGAAAGTGGTTAAGAATTAAATCCTATGGGCTGGGGGGCGGAGCCTGTCAGCAGGGAGTGTTGGGCGGGAGGAGTAGGACGAAGGCCCTACGTCCTCCCGGTGGAGGCTCCTAACTGGCAGGTGAGTCAGTAGAATACGACAGAAGTGACAACACAGAAATGTGTGTGGGGGGGGGGGGGGGGATTAATTGGCACAACGACTAAATTGTGGAGAAAAAAGGGGGTGAAAATAATTGGCTACTATAAATAAAAAAAATCAAACAAAATTAAACAATGTTCCTTATTCCAGTGGTTTTCAACCTTTTTCATGCCAAGGACCCCTAAATTGATATACATTTGGCCACGGACCCCCATTTGAAAATGTGTTGTGCCAGGGACCCCCAGAAGCAAAGATATCAGTCAATTTGCGCTTTAAAAAATATAAATATTCAAAGATATGCATACTTTTTCAAGGTTTTTCAAAAATAGCAGATCTACAAGCTCATAGCGCGGCACTCGGTGCCGCGCTATGAGCTTGTAGATCTGCTATTTTCGAATAGCCAAAGCTAAGTGGTTAAAAATCATTGTGACGCTATGTTAACTTATTTCGCTGGGGACCCCCTGGTACCCCCCCAAGGACCACTGGTGGTCCCCGGACCACTGGTTGAAAACCACTGCCTTATTCAATCCTTCTTCTCTTCCAGAACATGGAGGCTACAGACATTATCAGACAGAACAAGACAAAACTTCAACACGTTCTAATGTCACACATTCACTTCATCATCCAGTGTGTATTTGAAGAAAAGCTACTGGTGCGTTTTGAATACATGAAGCTGAAAGCCATCTCTCTGCCATCCAAGGCAGCCACTGAACTTGTGGACAAAATGATTTTCAAGGGTGAAACAACGTGCAGGTCGTTCCTGCGTCTGCTACAAGACACAAAACTAACAGACGTGTTTCCTGGTCTGAAGACAATGCCATGGTTTAACCCTCCATCCACATCTTCAACTGACCCAACCACACAGTCAACTGAGGAGGAAGTCCAGGTGTTGTGTTGTGAACATCCATTGAAGGATACACGTTTCTGTGAGGAAGAACAGAGAGCTGTGTGTCGTATCTGTGACTCCTCTCACCACCCTGGTCACAAGCTGGTTCCTGTAGAACAAGCAGTCAACAAACTGAAGGACCAACTGAAGTCTGACCTCAGGACTCTAAAGGACAAGATGAACAAATACAACCACTTTAAAACTAGGTATGATAATGAAGTGGTTCCACACAATAAGAAGCAGGTGGAGGCCACAGAGAAGCAGATCAGAGCAGAGTTTAAAAAGCTCCACCAGGTCCTGACAGAGGAAGAGGAGGCCAGACTGGCAGCTCTGAGGGAGGAAGAGGAGCAGAAGGAGGAGATCGTTCAGATCATCCAGGAGCAAATCTCCTCTCTCTCAGACAGCATCTCTGCTGTAGAACAAGAGCTGCAGAAACACAGCGTGTCATTTCTCAGCAGTTATAAACACACTCAGACTAGAACCAGAGTCCTGTGTACACTGTCAGATCCACAGCTGGACTCAGGAGCACTGATAGACGTGGCCAAACACCTGAGAAACCTGAGCTTCACAGTCTGGGAGAAGATGAAGGAGAGGGTCACGTTCACTCCTGTTATTCTGGACCCAAATACAGCATACACTTATCTCTGTCTGTCTGAAGACCTGACCAGTGTGAGAAATACTGAGAGAATGCAGCAGCTTCCTGACAATCCAGAGAGGTTCAATAATGGTACTGATGTTCTGGGTTCAGAGGGTTTCAGTTCAGGAAAACACAGCTGGGAGGTAGAGGTTGGAGACCATCCTTGCTGGAATTTAGGTTTGGCTAAGCAATCTGTTGAAAGGAAGATACATTCATATTCCTCACCAGAATATGGAATCTGGTGTTTATGGCAGAAGGATGGTCGCTATAGCAATGGGTGTAGTGACACCATCTCACTACAGAGGAATCCTGAGAGGATCAGGGTTCAGCTGGACTATGACAGGGGGGAGGTGTCCTTCTACGACCCTGAAGACATGACTCACATCTACACTCATAAAGACACTTTCACTGACAAACTCTACCCATATTTCTCTATTGGAGAGGCTGGTAATGCTGAAACCATTGATATCAAAATCTGTCAAGTACCAGTGATGGAAGAAATGCTCAGGTCTTTTACTTAAGTAAAAGTACAAATACCACAGTGTAGAAATACTGTTACGAGTAAAAGTGTTTCTAGGACATTTCAGTAAACGATTAATTGTCACACAAATGATTGCGATTAACGATTGAACTGTGTTTGTGTGACATTTACATTCTCTTTGGATTTTAGTCCTCATAAACAAAGGTTGCACTGGGCAGATATATGATAAATAACTTCAACATACAAAGAAATTACTGATGTTATAACAATCAGAACCATAAAGTTGTATGTCTGAGTTATATTAAAGAAATAAAGGTCCTGTACCTGCGTTAGTAATTCTTTATACTGTAAACTGTATTGCAGACCAAAAGGAAAACCAAAAGGAGTACTTTATCTGACCCACTCTTAATCACAAACAAAAATAATTCAAGTAAACGATCACTACACTTCAAAAATACAAATGAAAACGATCAAAATCTTTAGTCCCGCAGATGCAAAGTTCTTTTAAATGTCTCCAATGAGTATTGTAATTGTAAAGTAATCCAAAAGTAATCCAACAGATATTGTCGATCTGCTCTTTTCCAAAAATCAAGTAAATCCCAAAGTCATCAAATGAAAAGGCAATGCATTGCGTAAAAAAATATATATTCCCCACCCAACCTTCAAGGCAGGAGGCCACATGGGTTGCTTTGTCCAAAAGCTCTGACTGTCTTCAGCGCTAAACCCTCAGAAATGTTCCTCGACCAAACTTCTCTCCTTCCAGCTCCCAAAGTTCTCCGGCCACACTACTCAGTGGTTTATTAATTCCTGATTTTGGTTTAGTTCAGGCTTACAAGAGTCTCCTTCTCAAACACCACCAAACACTCTTTTTTAATACCTAAAATGGAACCCCCGGCCGCCTCACTTCCTGTCTTTTTATAGCTGTTCCTGATACCTCACTTCCTGTGGAACTTTTGCTACATGTGCTGCTTTTTCCCCACAGCGCCCCCTATGAGTGAACCATGTCAACAGAAAATGAATCATAATGGCCATACCTTACACAAAACAATGTTTTGCCCCCATACACTACATTTAGGTGTTAAAGGGGCCACACCATGAATTTAATTTTTTTTTTGGGGGGGGGGGGGGTATTTTTTGGGCTCCCCAGTGTCTCTTGTACCCCAAAAAATATTTTTTTTTAACATTCAGTCATTCATTCTCATTTCAGAGATTTTCAGAATGGGCGTGTCTGAACAGGCCATTTCAGAATGGCAATGCAAGTGACATCACTTGCATTGCCATTGCATTGATGATGGCCAGACAGAATTGCTCAGTAGCCCCCCCCCCCCCCCCCTGCCCAAAAGGACGTTTTGGTATTGCAGCTGAAAGTGCTGTATAAGCCAGAGACAATTGACTTGGGATGAGTATATCTGAGTGATGATTTAGGCTCAAACCTTTTGAAAAAGGTTTGAGGGACATACACCATTATGATATTAAAAAAAAAATTAATTCATGGTGTAGATCCTTTAAATATTCAACCATATTTTAACCAATATATTCCCCTATTATCACCAAGTATGTTATGTTTCTTGTGTATCTTTTTCTTTCAATACTCATCATACCTGGACAGGAAATACATTATTTCACACATTTATGTGGCAGTGTCACAACATATTTAACACTTTTATACGACTTAAACTAAAATAGCTGATGCAATTTCTACTTTTTTATATTTGAAAATGTATGTAAATTGTTCAACATTGAGACGATTAGGCGATTATTGTAATAATTATGACAGGCCTAATCATAATATGATTAGGCCTGTCATAATTATTACAATTGCTTATAGTTAACTTATCAAAAGTAAGAGTACGCATTATGCAGAAAATGAATTTCACAATAATAAATATTACTTTAACGGATTATAGAGCAACTATTGATGTTTTAACCACATTCACCATTTTAAATAAAGATAGTTTATAGCAGATCTACATCGTGTGGCATTGCGATGCGTTTTGAGCTTGTGGATTAGTTATTTTTTTGCATATGATGAAGTGGAATGGGCTTAAGCTGTTAATATGTAGTTAATGATAGAAGGAGGGGCTTATTATATTCTTCTGTTCTGTGTGTTTATATATACTTGTGAGGTCACATTTTACATAATGGGGAGAGTTAGGTAAGATGATGAGCACATGTTTAGGCTACTCATCGTTGCTGTCAGGGTGATAAAGACCCCTAAACTATGTCGTCAGGGGCGTCAATTGGGTATGGCATATTTTATTTTTAAATCAAATAATTATGAATAGTAACCTAATGCAGGTGTAAGACCATTGTGTTTGTATTGTGTTATAATGTATAGTTTTCTATGCATTTTGAGGGTCCCCCAAAAACAATTTCTGCCAGGATAGGTGTCCCTTATTTATCTCTGGGAGTTGGCAGCCCTAACCTTGCCATACCTCAGCTTTTGCTGAACTGACGCCACTGTCGGTGGCACACACACACACACACTACTAAACTACAGTAACTACTAAAACCAATTAACTGATACATGGGTTTAAATGTAGTTACTGCACCTTTTTCTTTTATTTTTTTGCACAATTATGCTGCAATCCTTTGATCGTAGATATTTCTCTGTTACCTTGAAAATGTTGTATCTACTGTACTCTTTTATTCTCCTCTCCCTGAAACCTGTTCTTAACTGCTGTACTGTCTTTGGCAACTGAATTTCCCCTGCAGAATTAATAAAGGTCTTATATCTTATCTTATCTTATCTTATTGCACTGTATAATAAATATAGTACTTTTTAATGATACTGTCAAATAAATACAGTACTTTTTAATGATACTGTCAAATAAATATAGTACTTTTTAATGATAGGCCTACTGTAAAATAAATATAGTACTTTTTAATGATAGGCCTACTGTAAAATAAATACAGTACTTTTTAATAGATACAAGAAGAGTGGGCACCGTGATCTAAAATTGGCTATTTTTTCCAAAAGTAGCCTCATGTAAAGTATCATGATGTGAACATGTACGGTACATCATTATCAGAGATAAATGTATCCTTCAACTTCTTGTTTATGCCCCAAAAATGGGTCCCGACCCACCGTTTGGGAACCACTGCCTAACCTAAACCTAACCTCAGAACCACGCCCACCTGGGCGAAACACCTGGGAAATGAGAGAGAGTCTGGTGGTTGCACAATGTGGACAAGGTGGCGTGTAGTTGCACTATCTGGCCACAGGGTGGCATCAAAACCACAGTAACAGAGACATTACATTACAGACATCTGGGGTCCTCAACCAAGTTGAAAGAGACTCTTCAAAGAACATTTACACACTAAATGGAAACACACTTTAAAGCTGCCATCCGGGACTTGTTTTAATGAATAAAACGCTATTTTAACCAATCTTTATGATAGAGTATGTTAATACAATATAACTTATACAATCTGTATGGTAGAGTATGTTAATATACAATATAACTTATACAATCTGTATGGTAGAGTATGTTAATATACAATATAACTTATACAATCTGTATGGTAGAGTATGTTAATATACAATATAACTTATACAATCTGTATGGTAGAGTATGTTAATATACAATATAACTTATACAATCTGTATGGTAGAGTATGTTAATACTATATAACTTATACAATCTGTATGGTAGAGTATGTTAATACTATATAACTTATACAATCTGTATGGTAGAGTATGTTAATACTTGTACAGTGGTGGAAAGTAGCTATAAGTATATTTACTTACTGTAAGTAGCCTACTCTACTACAA
>NC_137620.1:46970798-46985798 GCF_963280865.1 Gymnoscopelus braueri | reverse complement strand
ATTTTTTTCCCTCATTTTGGCTGAGGACCCCGGTAGGCCAGTAGCCCCCCTTTGGGGGTCCCCGGACCTCACTGTGAGAACCACTGCCTCTCAACGCCTCACAAGAGGCGTTGTGAGCTTGTAGATCGGCTATTCTCACAATATTTATCTGTGGAACCGAGTCAAATGTAATGCCTCCTAATCCTACAATTCCAATTGCTTGTCAGTGTGGGGGGGTCCCCAGTTCAAATATGATTTATTTGGGGGTCCCAGTTCAAATATGATTTATTTGGGGGGTCCCCAGTTTCAAATATGATTTATTTGGGGGGTCCCCAGTTCAAATATTATTTGAATGAAAAAAAACAACAACAATAGCATATCTAAAAATGTTTTCTTAAATCCTAACAGTATGTGTTTTCTATATCAGTGGTGCTCCAACTTTTTCCGTGTCAAGGACCCCTGTATATGTATTTGGCCGCGGACCCCCATCTCAAAATATGTTGTTCCAGGGACCCCCAGAAGCACAGATCGGAGTTAAAAATAAATTCACTTTAAAACATAGCCTATATATAATATACATATATATATATGTATATATTCAAAGATTTGTACACATTTTCCACGATTAAAACAAAATAATAGCACACATATATATATAACAAGCTCGTAGCGCTATGAGCTTGTAGATCTGCTGTTTTTTGAACAGCCAAAGCCCGGTGTTAATGGGTTACTGTGTCATTCTTAGATAGATCAGATAGCATCTGACACCACAGGCATGTTGAGATAGACATCTGACATTCTTCCTGCCGACCAGCCAGTAGACAGAGTGGTTTATGCTGTCACTTACACTAACTAGCTGACATAACATAACAACTAGCTCTAAACTAGTGTTGATGTGAGTTTTGACGGCACATTTTGATTCAGTTTTTAAAGTCCTAGTCAGTTTTAGTCATATTTTAGTCATCTGAAATGTCTAGTTTTATTCGACTAAATATCATACGATTATAGTCTAAGCTATAGTCTAGAGTCTAACTAAACTAAAATGTGTTTCGTCGGTGCCTTGATGGCGTCATAACGGCTGATTTTATACTTGGTTGCATGCTGAAAATAGCAGATCTACAAGCTCACAACGCGTCGCGCTGCGACGCGTTGTGAGCTTGTAGATCTGCTATTTTCAGAGCGCAACACCCCGAGCGCAACCAACCATCAAATGACTTGTCTTTTAGTTCTACTGGATCTCTTCTCCTCTAGATCCCTCACTGACATTTTAGTCTAGTTTTTATTTGTTGACAAATTGTCAGTATATTTAGTCTTAGTTTTAGTCATCATAGCTTAGCTTTTATTTACTTTTCGTCAGTGAAAACGTAGGTAGTCGACAAACGTTTTTCGTCATAGTTTTAGTCGTCAAAATCAACACTTTGCTCTAAACGTGTTGCTTCGCTGAAGTAAAGGCCTTTATGAAGGAAAACCGCAAAAAGTTATAGTATGGAGATGAGAGGTTTCTGAGAGAGAGAGAGAGCTGTACCGGTGACATTTTATACAGTATAAAGTTCTCAAACGTTTCTTTTTCATGTCATTTGATGACATTTAGACGTAGAATACTGTGTTGTCGTTGGATGAGATTTTGTCCACAATTCCATCCATGCTGTATTGATGTTGGTACCAATAGGAGAGATAAACAGGCAAACGTTGATCAAAAATAACAATTATTTAATTAAGTAATAACTTATTATTATATTATTATTAATTAAGTAAATACTTAATAACTAAAGTAGTAACTTTTGACTTGGAATCCAGATTTCTTTTTTTATATTTTTGAATTGGAATCCTGAAAAGTAACATTTTTTTTAAATTTCAAATGCATTTAGTTATGCTTATGTTAACTTTATGAACTTAAATACGAATACATTGGACATAAAATAGACAATAGAACTTTAATACTAGTCATTAAGCTACTAATATAGACTGTAGTAATTAAAGCGGGTCATGTTTGCATGTTTAGGAATTGTAAACAGCTGTAATCAATAATATATCACCATTCTGATACCTGTGGGCCACATTAAAGGCAGGTACACATTGCAGGACCTTAAAGTGCTCGGGGGGTTATCTGATCGTTAAGCATTACACACTGCAGGAGTTTATTTCTTGAAATCGGCTGTCATAATATCGTTGTGGTCTTCACAACAGGATTGATCCCCGACAAGGGCTGACACACTGTAGGATAGTTCACTAGGATGCTATCTCCAGAGTCAGACCCAATACATACATTTGAGTTTATTCCAATTCATTTTAATCGACGTATCCCGTGATATGCCTCTCTCCCTCTCCCCCCTCTCTCGCTCTTTCTCTCTCTCTTTCTCTCTCTCTCGCACTTCAAGTGCGCAGAAGCGGTCAGTGACAGCGTTGCCATGTCCGCTTATTATAAGCGACTTTGGGCTTGTTTTTCTGTAGAGTTGCTTGTAAATATTGGTTGTTGCGGGGTGCATTTTTTGGGCTTATTTGTATAGTTGCTTATTTGGCCTTGTTTCCTAATGTTGTTTAAACCAGTGGTTTAAACAACACATAATATGTATTTGTCCGCAGACCCCCCTTCTGTAAATATGTTGTGTCATCATAGACCCCCATACAAGATTTGTGTGGATTTGGAAAATATTCCACAATTTTCTCAAGATTTTTCTTTGAAAATAGCTGCGACGCGTTGTGAGCTTGTAGATCGGCTATTTTCAAATATCCAATGTATTTGTAAATAGGTTTAAAGTGCTCAAGTGGCCTTTTCTTGGGCTTGTTTTCATAGACCTGGTTGCTTATTTCTCTCGCAACATCTGGCAACGCTGTTCTGACACAACGTGCACATGCTGCACACACACACACACACACACACACACACACAGAGAGAGCTCGCTCTCGCTCTCACTCTCTGTCTGTCTCTCTCTCTCTGTACAATTCCTCTAAAATAAACAGCCACCAGGCTCGCTCACTCTCTCATTTTGTTTTATAATGTTAACTTAATACAGGACTGGACGGTAATATTGCGGTAGGGACTGTTTGTTGTGGTCAGATCCAGCGACGCCCCCCTACCCACGGTGGCTGTAATGTGCTCTCATTGGCTGTAGCGTGCATCTCCTCGCAAGGTGGTCGCAGCCCCGTTCATATTGTATGATATTGTCTGCTGTCCTGTCCCAGGACAGAGCTGAATATCTAACATGGTAGTTATCTGAAAACGGTCGGAAAGCCGTCGCAGAGCGGATAATCGCGGCCATATCGTCTCGCGGTGCCTTTCACACACAGCGAGCATTATCTCGCAGATCAAAGGCCGATCTGCGTCAGATCGGGAGGTTTTGTCGGCGAGCGCCAAAAATGTCGGCGACAGCAATATCGGACCCAATCTCCTGCAGTCTGTACGGGCCCTAAGTGTAGGTGGGGGCCGCACGTGGCCCCCGGGCCGCCAGTTGCCCATGTATGGCCTACCTAAACTCAATAATCGATTAGACTGTACATTGAAACTATACACACTATAGGATGCCAGGTCAACACATAAACATAGCATCTGTGTACAGCAGGGGTCTTCAACGCTTTTCAGGCCAAGGACCCCTTATCTGAGAGACAGATGAGGCAGGGACCCCCTGGCCCACCAACCACTACATATTGTATAACATTGTGTTGCAGATTAAAATTTTTCATAGATATCATAGACTTGTCTGACAACACTTTATCATTGTGTGTGTTGTGTGTTGTGTTAGATGTGTATTTTCAGACTGTTGTGTTAACCACTTAACCCCCCTCCCCCCCCCCCAAAAAAAAACATCTTCGCTGAAAATAGCAGATCTACAAGCTCACAACGCCTCGCACCGCGAGGCGTTGTGAGCTTGTAGATCTGCTATTTTCCGCTAATGTTCCCCTCAGAACAGGGACGCTAGGGTTCAAGTGGTTAATGTAAAAAAAAAAAATCCTATCACACAAAGATTTGGCGGACCCCCCCCCCCGCCCCCTGTAGTAACTCTGAGGACCCCCTAGGGGTCCCGGACCCCCTGTTGGAAGTCCCCTGGTCTACATAATAGGATTTCTACAGTAAATTCATGAAGTGATATTATTGACCTGACCATGGCTGCTATGACAGGCTGTATATTGCAAAAGAAAAAAACCCTCTGATTCCAGGAGTTCTTAAAGCGGGGTCCCCCAGGGGTCCTTGAAGGGGGTCCCAGGGGGTCCCCATCTAAACTAGTTAATATACAGCAGTAGCATCAAAATCTACAATCGGCTATACTAGATTTTAGGCTTTGTAGATCTGCTATTTTTTTTAAAGGAGGGGATTTTTTTATGCGGTAATTATATTGAAACATTTCAGGGCGGGTTCCTGGCAGAGAATGGGGGGACGTTGTGAGCTTGTAGATCAGCTATTTTCACAATTTTTGCCTCTTTCTTAGCTAATATTTGTCACATCTTTATTATAGGTATAACTTCATAAATGCACACTACAGATACCCTGTATTCACTTATACTGGTTTTGGTTTGTTTACTGTTGAGTGAGAAAACAATGTTGGACATTAAGCTATTTAAGACAGGGATCCCATCTGTGTCATTTTAAGATCTATTTGGCTATTCAAAAATAGCAGATCTGATCTACAAGCTCATAATCCAATCCAATCCACTTTATTTATTTATAGAGCACATTTAAAACAACAGTGTTGAACCAAAGAGCTGTACGCTCAGTAAAATACTGAAATAAACAAGAGAACACACACATAGTGCACGCTATGAGCTTGTATATCTGCTATTTTTATAATAGCCAAATGTATAATGAATAGCCCCCC
Organism: Gymnoscopelus braueri; assembly: GCF_963280865.1. NCBI lineage: Eukaryota > Metazoa > Chordata > Actinopteri > Myctophiformes > Myctophidae > Gymnoscopelus > Gymnoscopelus braueri. Next base: position 46,981,008 of record NC_137620.1, on the reverse strand, counting down.
CCCTCCCCCCCCTGTGTCCCTGTATATCAGTGTAGTAGTGAATGAGCTGCCAGGCATGCAGCATGCACAGGGTTAATGCTTCTAACAGTGTGTGTGTGTGTGTGTGTGTGTGTGTGTGTGTGTGTGTGTGTGTGTGTGTGTGTGTGTGTGTGTGTGTGTGTGTGTGTTGAATCATTCTGGTTCAGCCTGTTTTACCTTTTAACCTACTGGCTCAGGTTCAGACATATCTCTCTCTCGCTCTCTCTCTCTCTATTTCTCTCTCAATGTTTGTCTCTGTCTCTCTCTCTCTCTGCAGTGTATTGAATCAGAGGTTGTTTACACACCTCAACAAAATCACAACACAGGTGATCATGTTTATTCTATTATGTATTAAATCAGTGAATAACATATGTACTGTAGGCTCTGTTATTCCATGGTTGTTCTAGTTACCTTAAATAGCTGTGTGTGTGTGTGTGTGTGTGTGTGTGTGTGTGTGTGTGTGTGTGTGTGTGTGTGTGTGTGTGTGTGTGTGTGTGTGTGTGTGTGTGTGTGTGTGTGTGTGTGTGTGTGTGTGTGTGTGTGTGTGTGTGTGTGTGTGTGTGTGTGTGTGTGTGTGGGAGACATTGTATCCATGTCTCCTTTCTGATAATGTGTGAAACTAGAAACTTTCTTCCTGGACTCTTCTGTAATCCCGTTTCTCCAGTTGCTCTTCCGCGTGTTTCTGCTGCTGGCGCCTGGCAACCGTGTGTGTGTGTGTGTGTGTGTGTGCACGCGCGTGCGTGCGTGCTGGTTATTGACAGCGATGGGAAAGTACTCAAATGTTTTACTCAAGTAAAAGTATCAATACTGCAATATGGAAATACTACAGGTGAAAGGTAAAAAAATGACTTGCGTGAAAGTACAAAAGTATTTGTATCGAAATGCACTTTAAGTACCAAAAGTAAAAGTACTCATTATGCAGAATGTCCCCATTTCTGTGTTCAAAGTGTATAACAATCATATGAAAATAGCAGATCTACAAGCGAGAGACATGTTTTTATTTTGACACTTGCTTTAGCAATGTAAACGTATGTTTTCTCATGACAATAAAGCTCCTCTCAATTGAATTGAGAGAGAGAGAGAGGGAGAGAGACATGCTCAGAGAGGAATGGCTCATTGTGAATGTGTGTGTGTGTGTGTGTGTGTGTGTGTGTGTGTGTGTGTGTGTGTGTGTGTGTGTGTGTGTGTGTGTGTGTGTGTGTGTGTGTGTGTGTGTGTGTGTGCGTTCATTAATGATTAACAGGGCTGTCTGACCAATATGAGCTCTTAACTATCTGCTTCTCTGTCTTTGATGTCAAACGTGTGTGTGTGTGTGTGTGTGTGTGTGTGTGTGCGCGTTCGCGCTCTTCTACTGTACGCCCAATTACCAGCTTTATCAGGAGTAAACGCGTATTGTAGAGTTGTGTGTGTAACTAGTGCGGTGGAAAAAGTACTAGATTTATTTAGTGAAGTAAAAGTATCAATACTGTAATGTAGAAACACTCTTGTTACAAGTATCAGTGTTAATCAAACGTTTTCATGTCAAGTGCCGCCCTAAATGATAAGTATTTGTATTTGGCCACGTTGTTCCAGGGATCCCAGAAGCAAAGATTTGAGACATTTTTCAAAAATAGCAGATCTACAAGTTCATGAGCTTGTAGATCTGCTATTTTATGGGCATTCACACAAGTGTTCCCTTGTAGTATAATTGTTCTCATTTGCCTGAGTCAGGGGTCTTCAACGTTTTTCAGGCCAAGGACCCCTTAGCTGAGACAGAGATGAAGCAGGGACCCCTTAGCTGAGAGAAAGATGAAGCAGGGACCCCTTAGCTGAGAGAGAGATGAAGCAGGGACCCCTTAGCTGAGAGAGAGATGAAGCAGGGACCCCTTAGCTGAGAGAGAGATGAAGCAGGGACCCCTTAGCTGAGAGAGAGATGAAGCAGGGACCCCTTAGCTGAGACGGAGATGAAGCAGGGACCCCTTAGCTGAGACAGAGATGAGGCAGGGACCCCTTAGCTGAGACAGAGATGAGGCAGGGACCCCTTAGCTGAGACAGAGATGAAGCAGGGACCCCTTAGCTGAGACGGAGATGAAGCAGGGACCCCTTAGCTGAGACAGAGATGAGGCAGGGACCCCTTAGCTGAGACAGAGATGAGGCAGGGACCCCTTAGCTGAGACAGAGATGAAGCAGGGACCCCTTAGCTGAGACGGAGATGAAGCAGGGACCCCTTAGCTGAGAGAGAGATGAAGCAGGGACCCTTTAGCTGAGAGAGAGATGAAGCAGGGACCCCTTAGCTGAGAGAGAGATGAAGCAGGGACCCCTTAGCTGAGACAGAGATGAAGCAGGGACCCTTTAGCTGAGAGAGAGATGAAGCAGGGACCCCTTAGCTGAGACAGAGATGAAGCAGGGACCCCTTAGCTGAGAGAGAGATGAAGCAGGGACCCCTTAGCTGAGAGAAAGATGAAGCAGTGACCCCTTAGCTGAGAGAGAGATGAAGCAGGGACCCCTTAGCTGAGACAGAGATGAAGCAGGGACCCCTTAGCTGAGACAGAGATGAAGCAGGGACCCCTTAGCTGAGACAGAGATGAAGCAGGGACCCCCACTACATATTGTATAACATTGTGTTGCATATTCAACGTTTTCATATATTTCATAGAAAGCCTCATAGACTTGATTGACAGCAAGCAACTGTCATCAGTGTTGAGAAAATGGAAATAACTCAAAGTAAAAGTACGTAGAAAAAGTACTCGAGTATGTGAGTAAATGCACTTAGTTACTTTACAGCAGCACTCTGAGAGGGAATTCCCAGAGAAATAACACACACACACACACACACACACACACACACACACACACACACACACACACACACACACACACACACACACACACACACACACACACACACACACACACACACACACACACACACACACACACACACACACACACACACACACACACACACACACACAAACACACACAAACACAAGCGTGCGAAACAGTCAGAAAACATGTGGCTTCTTTTTTGTGCCGCCTCTTTTCATCTCTCCCTCTCGCTCTCTTTTCATCCCTCGCTTTTCCTAATTCCACAGAGAGAGAGAGGGAGAGGGGGAGAGAGAGAGAATAATTTGGCAAAGTGATTAAAAACAACAGAGAATTTGAAATCGAAGCCCCACACACACACACACACACACACACACACACACACACACACACACACACACACACACACACACACACACACACACACACACAGAGCCCTGAGGGTAATCCAATTAGTTTTACACGATGACTCTGATGTTCATCTTTCTGTCGTTTCCTCTCTCTCTCTCTCCTCTCTCTAGATCTACAAGCGCAACAAACTTGTAGATCGGCTCGTTGAGCTTGTAGAGCGGCTCGTTGAGCTTGTAGATCGGCTCGTTGAGCTTGTAGATCGGCTCGTTGAGCTTGTAGATCGGTTCGTTGAGCTTGTAGATCGGTTCGTTGAGCTTGTAGATCGGCTTGAAAAAGATCGGTTGAGCTTGAAAATATAGGATTTTTTCTGTTGAACATTTTTCAACATGTAAATGATTATGATGATGAATATTTTTTTGATTATCTCAAATAACTGTGATTAGTGGATTGTATGATAACCTATTGAGGCCTCTATAGAGTGACACAGCATCATTTGCACTTGCGGGACGCTTGTGCGCATGTAAACAACACACACACACACACACACACACACACACACACACACACACAGGAATTTGATGCAACTGAGCCTTGTCTTCAGACTGCAGCGTATGAGCTGGTATGTGCGTCCAGCTGTTGTGTGTGTGTGTGTGTGTGTGTGTGTGTGTGTTTCATTTCATTTCCAATGACTTCCTGTTTGAGCTTGTTGAGAGCGCCGGAGCTAAACAATTGCCTCCCCCCCTCCCCCCCCTCCTTCCTTCCACCCCCCCTCCTGCCCCTCCCAAACCCCAGCCTGCGTTTTTCAGTTCAATTAAAAGCCACTAGAATTCACTTAGAATTCCTCTTCCAAACCAAACGGCCTCGGGAGGGAAAAGTAACTAAGTACATCTACTCTGTGGTGGGGAAAGTAACTAAGTACATCTACTCAGTGGTGGTGGGAATAGTAACTAAGTACATCTACTCAGTGGTGGGGAAAGTAACTAAGTACATCTACTCAGTGGTGGGGAAAGTAACTAAGTACATCTACTCAGAGGTGGGGAAAGTAACTAAGTACATCTACTCTGTGGTGGGAAAAGTAATTGAGTACATCTACTCAGTGGTGGGAAAAGTAACTAAGTACATCTACTCAAGCATCAAAGTAACCAAGTACGTCTACTCAGGCATCAAAGTAACGTCTACTCAAGCATCAAAGTAACTAAGTACGTCTACTCAAGCATCAAAGTAACTAAGTACGTCTACTCAAGCATCAAAGTAACTACTGTAAGTACATCTACTTCAGCATCAAAGTAACTAAGTACGTCTACTCAAGCATCAAAGTAACTAAGTACATCTTAAGCATCAAAGACATCTTATTTAGCAGGAGTCTCTACCAGAATAAAGATGGTGTCTTTTATTTATTTTTGTCCGTTTCTGAGAGTTCAGGGAAACTATGTCGTCAGAACTGAACTCTGCTTGAACCTTTTAACTTGTACACCGCAAAAATCCTCAGTGTTAATTTAACTCAGAGACAGTGTAATAAATGTAACCAAATGGACCCGTACGGGTCCATTTGGTTACATTTATTACACGCTCTGAGTTACAATCTTTTTTTTTGTTACACTCTCCAATGAATACTCCACATTTTAACCCATTAAAACCAGGAAAGCATCTCTGTCATTTCAGATTTCTTTGGCTGTTCAAAAATAGCAGATCTACAAGCTCATAGCGTGGAACTCGGTGCCGTGCTATGAGCTTGTAGATCTGCTATTTTTGTGAAAAATCGTGTGAACATTTGTGCAAATCTTTGAATATATATGTTACAGGGAAATTGGCATTCCAGGGAAATTGAAAGGGGTAGGCTTGTTTTCATCGCCCCTCAGGCAATTCTGTAGAATCAACGCTAGAGGGCAATGCAAGCCAGACATGAGCCCCACACCACACACGCACGCATGCACAAACGAGCACGCGCGCACACACACACACACACACACACACACACACACACACACACACACACACACACACACACACACACACACACACACACACACACACACACACACACACAGCACAAGGGGGCGGGCTATGTTAGTGCAGTGAGTGAAACTTGGGGCAAACGCAGTCCACACCATGGATCATTTACGATTCTGTGCCTATCGGTACATAACTCAGACGGCGCTTAAGTCGACTAGCAGACCATCGGCCGGTCGTCACGGGCACTCGCGCCTGGAGGCGCTCGGGCGCGACTCCTCGGCCTCAAGGTCTGCTAAGTCGGCGCGCCTCCGTCATGGTCCAAAACTATACTTTATCAGCGAAAAAAAAGTAGTCCGCGGTTGTTTGAAAAAGTAATGTCCGAAGCGGGAGTCAAACCCCGGCTCCCAGTGGTAGTGGGTGGGGAGTCCAATGATTATCGAAGTGCGCCACTGAGGCTTGTACTAGTGGTGTAAAGTAACAAAGTAGATTTACTCAAGTACAATTTTGAGGTATTCGTACTTTACTTGACTATTTCTCTCATATTATCCATTTTATTTTCAGCGTTCCCCTAGCGTAGCTTCCTGGTTACTATGTTGTTGTTAACTCTGCGTCGTCCTCGCATCAAAGCCCCGCCTCGCAGCACCGCCCCGCGCCTATAAAACAAGCGCTCCCCTGTCAATTTCCCTGGAATGCCATTTTCCCTGTGACATATACATATATACTTTTTTTAAGCGAACATTTTTCACTCCAATATTTGCTTCTGGGGGGTCCCTGAACAACATATTTTGAGACGGGGGTCCGCGGCCAAATACATATAATTTTGGGGGTCCTTGACGTGGAAAAGTTTGAGCACCACTGATATAGAAACATACTGTTAGGATTTAGATTTTTTTTGTAGATATGTATTTGGCCCGCGGACCCCCATCTCGAAATGTGTTGTTCCAGGGACCCCCCAGAAGCAAGATTTGAGTTACAAATGTTCGCTTTAAAAAACAATATATATATATATACATATATATATATTCGCATAGATTTGCACACATTTTCAAGATTTTTCAAAAATAGCAGATCTGCTATTTTTCAAAAATAGCAGATCTACAAGATCTAGCAGAGCTTGTAGATATTTTAGAAAAATCGTTAATTTTTTTGCAAATCTTTGAATAATATATATATATATACATTAGTATATATTAATATATAAAGCAAAAATGTTTTACTCAAATCTTTGCTTCTGGCGGGGGTCCCTGGAACAAGATATGTTGAGATGGGGGGTCCGTGGCCAAATACATACATTTTGGGTGGTCCTTGACATACGCGGCACGCCATGAGCTTGTAGATCTGCTATTTTTGAATAGCCCAAAGACATCTAACATGACACAGATGCGTTCCCGGTCTGAAATGGTTTAAAGGCATAATATGTAACTTTGCCTTGTGTTTACATAATACCACAATACATAAACAGAAACACACATCACATTACCTGCAGAAACACACATCGTCCTCTGGCTGTGTTTTGGTGTTTTCACTCTTTGTTTTGGTAGACAGGGATGTTTCTGGGGCGTCTAAGAGGGGGTGTGAGCTTGTAGATCGGCTATTTTCACAATAAATTGCGTCTTTCTCAGGTAATATTTGACAATTTGGCCAATTAAGTTAGGCCATTTTTATAGTATTCTTAGTTTTTTGCCTTTTTGTATTTGTATATATTTTTCATTTTAGAGGTATTAAAAATACCCCCCAAAAAAAAATTTAAACGAATTCCGACCCCCAGTTTGGGAACCACTGATCTAGATGGATAGATGGATAGATGGATAGATAGAGGGATAGACAGCAGTGTGTGAAGGTCTGAAGGAGTCTTAACATCGGTTTGAGAAACGGCAGTGGACGAATTGACGGACAGGTGAGAAGGGAGGGAGAGAGAGAGAGAGAGAGAGAGGCGTGTTGGAACAAGACACGAGGAAGGACGAGAGAGAGATATAGCTAATGGCTATTTCTGTTCTTTTATGTATGAATATTTCTTGAACATGGAAACGATTATGACAAAATAATAGCGATTTGACGATTATGTAATAATTGTGACAGGTACAGGCGTGTGTGTGTGTGTGTGTGTGTGTGTGTGTGTGTGTGTGTGTGTGTGTGTGTGTGTGTGTGTGTGTGTGTGTGTGTGTGTGTGTGTGTGTGTGTGTGTGTGTGTGTGTGTGTGTGTGTGTGGACTTTAACCTTATGGTCTGCTAGAGCTGACAGTCCAGGAATGTTGTACTGCTAAAGGTGGGGGTGAAGTGAACTGTCCCTTTTAAGGCAGTGGTTCCCAAACAGTGGGTTGGGACCCATTTGTGGGCCGCGAACCCATTGTTGTGGGTCGCGACTCGCAAGTAAATTATGTCCCTTTTTTTTACTTCTTATTTAAAAAACAAAAAAAAGATTTCAAAAGATTTTCACATTTTCACAATTATTCATAAACTAATCAAAATTCCCATTAAAAATACATTGAAAAAAACTCTAGAAGTAGTGAAAATAGCAGATCTACAAGCTCACAATGCGACGTGTTGTGAGCTTGTAGATCTGCTATTTTCACTAGTTTGGGACATCAAAATGTCTCCTTTGGGTCACGACCAACAAAAAGGTTTGGGAACCACCGGATTAGGGTTAGGTTTAACCACGCCCACCTGGGCCAAACACCAAAGAAAGAGGGAGTCCCCTGGAGGAACAGGAATGAACCTAGAGAAGAATGACAATCTGGGAGAATGGGGGCGATCGAGGGCGAGAGAGATGTTGAGAGAGAGAGAGAGAGAGAGAGAGAGAGAGAGAGAGAGGTCGAAAGGTCAACCACTGCCACATGTGAAGTGTGGGTGAGAGCGATTGACGTACTGAGTCATTGTAGCTCTCCACTCCTCCCTCACTTCCTCTCTCTCTGTGTGTGTCTCTCTCACTCTCTCTCTCTCTCTCTCTCTTCTCTCTCTCTCTCTCTCTCTCTCTCTCTCTCTCTCTGTCTCTCTGTCTCTCTCTCATGTTACTGTACATTTTGCTACGTTCCTCTTTTCCCTGGAACACAATATTTTGAGACGGAGGGGGTCCGTGTGGCCAAATACATATCATTTTGGGGGTCCTTGACATGACAAAGTTTAGTGCCAGGGACCCCCAGAAGCAAAGATTTGAGGTCAAAATGTTGTTTAAAATATATATATATATATATATATATTCAAAGATTTGCACAAATTTTCATGTGAATTGGTTAATACAGTGGTTTTCAACCAGTGGTCCTTGAGGGAGTGCCAGGGGGTCCCCAGTGATGCGCCGTAGCAGACCTGTCACTCTTGGTTCAATAAAACCCTAAAGTCCAGTTTATAGACGACATACACAGAAACTACCGTTCACATGCGCAAGGCATCTTTATTGACAAACAAGGGAGATTCCCTCTATACTATGTGAATAAAAGAACAGCAAATTAATGATATTAAAACAATACGACCTGATATATCACGAAGGCAATTCGCTCCACATCTAAGTCTGCATGCAAACAAGCGTTCGGTTGAGCGCCTGGAGAATTCTGAAGTTCTTATCTATTACATTCAGTATATCAACGCTGTGGCTATCAAGGCCTTCCTTCTTACTGGAGCACAGCTACTGTGCTCCACACTCTATAAAGTATAGGTTGACGGCCCAAGGTTCCACAATGGACCATCACCAGCTAAATGAGTTAACATAGCGTCACAATCATTTTAACCACTTAGCTTTGGCTATTCAAAAATAGCAGATCTACAAGCTCATAGCGCGGCACCGAGTGCCGCGCTATGAGCTTGTAGATCTGCTATTTTTGAAAAAACTTGAAAAAGTGTGCCATATCTTTGAATATTCATATTTTTTTAAAGCGAAAATTAACTGATATCTTTGCTTCTGGGGGGTCCCTGGCACAAAACGTTGTCAAATGGGGGTCCGCGGCCAAATGTATATCAATTTAGGGGTCCTTGGCATGAAAAAGGTTGAAAACCACTGGGTTAAATACATAGAACGTGTATGTTGTTATGTTAATACATAGAATGTGTATGTTGTCATCTTGGAGTGTGTTTTTTCCTGAACCTTCATTCTGATCATTTGGTACTAGGCCTGACCTTGACTAAGTCGACTAGTCGACTGGTTAGTCGCGGGGGGTCCGAGTCGACTGCGTCTCTCTTAGTCGAATCTAGTCAAAAAAGACAAAAAAAAAAACAGTCTGTAGCATCTGCCAGGGTTTTGAACGATTTTGGTACCTTTTCGCATAGCCACAGAATATTTTTCTCCAGTATGATTGATCCCAGATAATTTCTAATCACAGATGAGATTCAGGTGTGGTTTCACAAATGTCAACGAGGTCATTGTGACCTTGTTGTCATGTGTTGTTTGATGTTTGAAAATAGCTCAAAACCAGTAGTTTCAAACCAAAAAACAATGTGAATTGTTTGTCCGTTTGAATTTTAACATTGAAGTGGATGGAGCAGCAAATCTTTGGAAATTGTTATCTCCTTATTCGTTTGGAATATCGAAAGAGTGTCAATACTAAATAATTAGAGAATCTTTTTAGACTTCTTTTTTTTTTGAAAAAAGCTTTTTTTTTGTTTTGTTTTTCAGGACGTTTTTAAACGTCTTTGGCAGGCAATAGCTGAATTCCCAAAGACGTTTATAAACGTCTTTGGCAGTTAATGTGTTAATGGCCAAAAATGATTTAAATCGTTTTTTTTTTTTTTTTGTCGACTGCCAGTCGACTATTGGCAATTAGTCGCCAATTAGATTCGACTAAACAAATCCTTAGTCGGGGACAGGCCTATTTGGTACAAAGTCTGACAACATGAGCCTCATTTAAACCCATTTTACACATCTGTGTCATTATACATTTCTTTGGCCATTCAAAAATATCCGCTATACAAGCTTATAGCCGCGCTATGAGCTTGTAGATCTGCTATTTTTGAATGGCCCAAAGTATAAAAGAATGGTTGTAGCTAAAAATGTAAAATGACACACAGTGTGTGTTCCAGGAATGAATGTGTTAAATGACATGTGTGCTGCACAGGTCTGTGCATCTGGAACACTACCACTGTACGCTGTTATTATG
>NC_137620.1:46963298-46965798 GCF_963280865.1 Gymnoscopelus braueri | reverse complement strand
TACTCCTTTTTTTTATTTTTGAATAACAGGCGATGAAATGTTACTGGACAAAAATAGACACTTAAAGAGAGAATAAACCTGGGCTGATATAAATCAGACTGTAGGCTGTTACTCACAGTAAGTAACAGCCTACAGGCAGCTTGGGGACACAACTCTTTAGGAGACGTTGTGCTGTCTGCTCTCTACACCTTCCTCTGTGTGTGTGTGTGTGTGTGTGTGTGCGTGTGTGCGTGCGCGTAGCCTTCCATCTCTACAGAAGCTACAGGAACGTGACTCTAAACAGGAAGGATAGTTGTAATTAAAGACACAAATCAACTGTTTTGTCTTGAGTAGGAAACGCATTGAAGGACTGCAGTTAACATTTCTAGAGATACAGTATATACCCTACATTTTAAATGTTACATGCATTCCTCATAAAAGTAAAAGTACCTTCTTATCCCTGCATCAACATGCACGTACATGCACAACATGCACGTAAGGAAGGAATGTGTAGGGACACCCTCACGATCCACGTGCCAGTGTGTGTTGGTTCCCACAGCACTAGTTCGATGGGCGGCCATAGCTGAGTGGTTAGTGAGCCCGCCTAGGGAGCCAGAGGCCCTGGTTGCCCCAGGTACGATTCCAGGCCATGCCAGCATATGTGTCGATGAAATGAAATTTGTCCCTGAGCAAGACTCTTAACCCCTAAATTGCTCACAGGCCCTCATTGGAAACAAGCCCGCAAGGACTTTCATGAACGTCCTGTTAAAAGGAATTATCCTTATCCTTATCCTGTCTGAAAGCCTCATGTTGTCATTGGGGGTCCGTGGCCAAATACACATCATTTTGGGGGTCCTTGACATGAAAAAGATCGAGAACCACTGACATTATAGCGACATTTGTAGAATGCCCCAGAAGCAAAGATTTGAGTTACAGATGTTTGCTTTAAAAAGATGTATATTCAAAGATTTGCACAAATTTCAACGATAAAAATAAATAAAAATGCAGATCTACAAGCTCATATCGTGGCAGCTTGTATATCTGCTGTTTTTGAATAGCTAAAGACATCTAAAATGACATGGCTGCTGTCTTCTCACTCCCCCCCCCCCCCCCCCTCATACAGATGCTTGTTGGTATTGCTCGGCTATTTTCAAATGTCTGAAATATATATACTGTAGGTCTGAAGTAATGTTTTATAACAATAATCACATTCTACAAAGTAACTAGTAACTAAGGTTTTCAAATTATTGTAGTGGAGTAAAAGTATAATATTTGCAAGTAAAAATACCTCAAAATTGTACTTAAGTATAGTGCTTGAGTAAATGTACTTAGTTGCTTTACACCTGTGGTTTTCAACCAGTGGTCCGGGGACCACCAGTGGTCCTTGAGGGAGTGCCAGGGGGTCCCCAGCAAAATTAGTTAATATAGCGTCACAATCATTTTTAACCACTTATGCTTTGGCTATTCAAAAATAGCAGATCTACAAGCTCATAGCGCGGCACCGAGTGCCGCGCTATGAGCTTGTAGATCTGCTATTTTTGAAAAACCTTGAAAAAGTGTGCATATCTTTGAATATTCATATTTTTTTAAAGCGTAAATTAACTGATATTTTGCACAGCACCCATCCAGATGCTTGTTGTTAACACGTTCATCCAGGGTGGTGATGTGTTCTTCTGCACGTAGCGTTCTGTCGTAGCACCCATACATTTCTTAGGAGTTCTAAACGGTGCATGTGGTCAGTTTTATGCAAATGTTATTATGGGTGCTGTGCTGATGCACCGTGTTGCCATGTCGGTCACATAGCAACAGTATAGTGACAGTTCATTAACCCGTTCATACCGAGGAATGCATCAGTGTAACCACTTTTATACCATTATTTTATACTTTGGCCATTCGAAAAAAAATGGCAGATCTAAATGGTAAATGCTGCATTTATATAACGCTTTGATCCAACGCGCTTTACATAGATTGTGCGTTTCACACACACATTCACACACACTTTCACACACACATTCACACACATATTCACACACACTTTCACACACACATTCACACACATTCATACACCGATGACAGAGGAAACCATATAAGGCAACAACCTGCTCATCGGGAGCAATTAGGGGTTCAGCGTCTTGCTCAATAAGGACACTTTGTGAGCTTGTAGATCTTCTATTTTTTTTTTAATATTTAAAAATATGACCTATGAAAGAGGTAAATATTGTGAAAATAGCTGCTCTATGTACATGCTTGTAGATCTGCTATTTTCACAATATTTATCTGTGGAACCGAGTCAAACTAAACGTAACGCCTCAACTCCTACAATTCCAAGTTCCCCCCCTTTTTTTTTGGGGGGGGGGGGTCTTTCGATTATTTTGGGGGGTCACAGCCTGAAAAGTTTGAGAACCACTGGTGTAGTGTATGTGTGTACTGTATGTGTGTGTGCGCTTATGTGTGTGTGCTTATGTGCGTGTGTGTGTTAAAGCAGGAGATGGTCCATTCTATGCTATAATTACATGGTGTA
>NC_137620.1:46958298-46960798 GCF_963280865.1 Gymnoscopelus braueri | reverse complement strand
CTCACAACACGTCGCAACGCGCCACGTTGTGAGCTTGTATGTCTATTGCTGTTTTCGATACGCAACAACACCGCCATACGGCGAAGCACAAATGAAGCTTTACACAGCTGACTGCATCAACCAATCAGCGCTGCGTACGGGTGGTTCGCTCGGGTGTTGATAAACAGAACCGGGGTCTCGTAGTGATAGAATCTGAACCAAGCCGGACCCAAGTAACAAAAATAAAACCTGTCAAAACCCAAACTCGTATATGGGTCGTGGATATTATAAAAGCAAGCACAGTGTCTGTCTGTCTGTCTGTCTGTCTGTCTGTCTGTCTGTCTGTCTGCAATGGATGAGTGGCAAAAGTTGGTGACACACATTGCAGGCAATGCAATGGACCCTTCGCTAAGCCCCACCCACTCCACTCTGTGACTGGTGGTGCGAAGTTAGTCACACCCAGGCCTGGCAGCGCCTGGCACTCTCTGCTTCTCACCCATTGACTTGCATGTTAAATGACGGCTTTTCCCCTTAAAGGAGCTACACCATGAATTTAAAACAAATATTTGATATTTAATATCATATGGTGTATGTCCCTCAAACCTTTTTCAAAAGGTTTGAGCCTAAATCATCACTCAGATATACTCATCCCAAGTCAATTGTCTCTGGCTTATACAGCACTTTCAGCTGCAATACCAAAACGTCCTCTTGGGCAGGGGGGGGCTACTGAGCAATTCTGTCTGTTAATACAAACAAATATTTAAAAAAATTATTAAAAAAAAGGGGAAAAAATGGGGAAATTCTGCATAAAAAGAAGCATCTAAGAAAAATACAAAATCGAAAAAAAAAACACTTTGAACATTTTTGAACAATTCCACCAAGTGTTTGAGGTGCCTGTTTCACCCACTTCCGGGGGGCGGAGACAAAATCCGAGCCCGAAGTATTTGTTCGTAGACCCCCACTTAGGGGGGGTAGAAAAAGTTTCGGAGCGATTCGGGCACTTTTCATTTAACATTGGGTTTGCCATCATTAACACATCCACCGCCAAGAACGTAGTCCTACGGTCCGTTAAATCCAACTGTTAAGCGCCGAAACCGTAGTCCTACGGTCCGGGTGTTTTTTCAGTGTAACACCACCCGAAGTCGACCGGAAGTGCGATCGCGTTTTTTGTTTCCCGTCGGCCTCCATTATAAGTCGTACACAAAACCCCCTGTAAACCTATGTAGTTTTTCATCCTCGCATTTCCCATGTTAACATAAACGATCAGAACTCAAACATGGCGGCTCCGTTTGACACGCGGCTCGACGAGTAGAGACCAGGACATGTGCTCGTTGTTTACAAACAGTGGATCGTGCAATCTAAAGGATTTTAACAAGATCTATGGCGACATCAAAAAAACAAAAAAAACAACAAAAACACCTTGGCACTGGTGAGTACATTATGAGATTAGCCCTTGGCGGTGGATGTGTTAATGTTTGTGACATCATAAACATTTCCATTCTGAGATCGCCTGTTCAGACACGCCCATTCTGGAAATCCATGAAATGAGAAGGAATGACTGAATTTAAAAAAAAAAATTTTTGGGTACAAGAGACACTGGGGACCCCAAAAAATACAAAAAAACAAGAAAAAAGTGATTTTCATGGTGTAGACCCTTTAAAAATGATCGATAATTTCAGCAGCAATAGCTTCAAAATCTCTCCTAAATCTAGTCAACAAGGCCTGCAGTAGGCTATGCACTGGACAAATGTGCATGGCATTATTTCAATAAACTAAAAACACGGGAAATGTTAGAGGGAGTAATAGCCATGGATACACGACGGTCGTCTGTCTCGACCGTCATGGATGAACTTCAACCTGGTGTTTGCACTTTCTCCATTTATGGCCCGTACATCTACAGAAACGTTCATATGTCAAATATAAAGTGCTTATCCCATGGCCACGGATGTTACATTTATGTACGGGCTCTCAAAAGTACCCGTATCATCCGTATTGTTCAATACAAAGCATTTTAATCTGATCGGTGGCCATTTTCTCCATATACTTTCAACCAAGCGACCCTATCGGTTGGTAGGTGTATTGCACTCTGATAAATTATAACTCTATGAGAAAATGGCCACCGATCGGTATTAAAATGCTTTTTATCGAACAATACAGAATATACGGGTACTTTTGAGAGTCCCGTGCACCATTTTAACATCCGTGGCCATAAGGTAAGCAATTTATATTTGAAATCTGAACGTTTCTATAGATGTACGGACCGTAAATGGAGAAAGTGCAAACACCAGGTTGAAGTTGATCCATGATTGTAACAGGAGTTTTCATGTACCGCAGGGTAAGACTACAGTAGCAGTTAATAAGTAGACGAACAAATGAATGAATATACTTTAACGTGCGGAATCCGAAACAGGCAGCGATGTGATTCTGAATTTTGTTATGATTACGGGTGATTAGTGACAACACCTGGGCGAGTGAGTCGTGTAACTTTCCCGACGTTAAGCTGTGTATGTGTTCAACAACA
>NC_137620.1:46935691-46955598 GCF_963280865.1 Gymnoscopelus braueri | reverse complement strand
GTGTACATACACACTACACACTGTGTGTGTGTGTGTGTGTGTGTGTGTGTGTGTGTGTGTGTGTGTGTGTGTGTGTGTTCGCGTGTGTGCGTGTTTGTGTGTGCGTGCGTGCGCGCGTGCGTGTGTGTGCATGCTTGTGTGGGCAAACAGAGAAGAAACCACAGTACATTTTCTGTCTTTCTTTCTTTCTTTCTTACTTTCCTTCTTTCCTTCTTTCTTTCTTTCCTTCTGTGCGTGCATGCGTGCGTGCGTGCGTGCGTGCGTGTGTGCGTGCGTGTCTTTCAAATAGTGTGTGACAGACAGAGACATGGACAAAAAGAGGACATGTATATTGTGAGAGTGTACACATGGACCCTTACAGCTCCATTTGGTAACATTTGTACACTCTCAGAGTTACAGACCTGTAAGGGTCCATTTGGTTCCATGTGTACACTCTCAGAGTTACACACCTGTAAGGGTCCATTTGGTTCCATTTGTACACTCTCAGAGTTACACACCTGTAAGGGTCCATTTGGTTCCGAAATGAACACTCTGGATGTGTCAGTGTTCACAGATGTACATATATTGAATCTCATGACAGACAGACAGACAGACAGACAGACAGACAGACAGACAGACAGACAGACAGACAGACAGACAGACAGATGAATAGAACGAGTGGTTCTATTGAAATTACAGGTGTCTTTTCTTTGTTCAGGACACATTTGTAACTGAAAAGTCCTGTGTGTGTGTGTGTGTGTGTGTGTGTGTGTGTGTGTGTGTGTGTGTGTGCGCGTGTATGATTATGCATATTATGCGTGTGTTGTGCCATTGGCAGAATGCATGGTGAATATTATCATTCAAGAGCTCCTATGCAGTGTGTGTGTGTGTGTGTGTGTGTGTGTGTGTGTGTGTGTGTGTGTGTGTGTGTGTGTGTGTGTGTGTGTGTGTGTGTGTGTGTGTGTGTGTGTGTGTGTGTGTGTGTGTGTGTGTGTGTGTGTGTGTGTGTGTGTGTGTGTGTGACCCAGAAACATCCTAAATCAGGTGTAACTGAGTCCCGATGCAGATTAATCTGATCCTCACACACACACACACACACACACACACACACACACACACACACACACACACACACACACACACACACACACACACACACACACACACACACACAATCTGATGACGATCTGTCTAGCTGCTGAATAGTTAAAACGACGCCTCTACCTTCCTGTGTGTGTGTGTGTGTGTGTGTGTGTGTGTGTGTGTGTATGTGTGTGTGTGTGTGTGTGTGTGTGTGTGTGTGTGTGTGTGTGTGTGTGTGTGTGTGTGTGTGTGTGTGTGTGTGTGTGTGTGTGTGTGTGCGCGTGTGCGTGCGTGTGTGTGTGTGTGTGTCATTAAGACCTGAGGCAGATTCTACAACTGTCTTCTAAATCAGTGGTTCTCAAACCCTTTCGTGTCAAGGATCCAGAAAATCATATGTATTTGGCCTGGGACCCCCATCGGAAAATGTTTGGTGCCAGGGACCCCCATAAAAGATGATTCATGTTTCAAAAAATGCAAAATTAGTACTCATTTCTTTTAGTGAGTGGCACCAAGTGACAAGATGAGAGCTTGTACATCTGCTATTTTTGAATAGTCTAAAATCTAAAATGACACGGATGATTTTAACCACTTTAACCATTATTTTATACTTTGGCTATTCAAAAAGAGCAGACATAGAAGCTCCTAGCGCGTCACTTCGTGGGTTAGGGTTAGGGACATTGTTGAGCTTGTAGATCTGAAATGGGACATTCTGCACAATGAGTACTTTTACTTTTGGTATTTTTGGTACATTTTGATGCCAATACTTTTCTACTTTTACTGAAGTACATTTTGAATTCCGAACTTTTACTTGTAACAGAGTATTTCTACATTGCAGTATTGATACTTTTACTTAAGTATTAAAAAAAATGTGTAGTACTTTTTCCACCACTGTATTTGACCAGGAGTAATCTGTACCTTCACAGAGCAACTTTCACTTGTTCTAGCAGGGTAATATCTGACCAGGAGGAGTAATCCATACTTTTGTCTGAAGTATAGGCCTATACTGGGGTTGAGCAGCCTACTCATGTCCACCGCATGCATAGCAGACATTCCAGGCTGGGTGGAGCCAGGAGGGTGTTGGAGGAGCGGTGTAATTGATGCCAAAAAGA
This sequence comes from Gymnoscopelus braueri, assembly GCF_963280865.1. Classification (NCBI taxonomy): domain Eukaryota; kingdom Metazoa; phylum Chordata; class Actinopteri; order Myctophiformes; family Myctophidae; genus Gymnoscopelus; species Gymnoscopelus braueri. The sequence goes on along the minus strand of NC_137620.1, from coordinate 46,953,427 downwards.
ATCCTTTGCTTCCTTTTTTATGAGAATTCCATGTTGTTGCCTGGTTGTTAAAAAAGAAGTTCCTGTGGGAGCTCTGTTTGGAGCCTGACGGCTTCATTTGTGCAGAGTCGTACGCCGGTGGTGTAAAGTAACTAAGTACATTTACTCAGGTACTGTACTTAAGTAAAAAAAAATGTATTTATTATTTACTTTACTGGAGTACTTCCAATTTCCAATGCACATACTCCACTACATCTCAGAGGCAAATTTTGTACTTTTACTCCACTACAATTATTTGAAAACTTTTAGTTACTAGTTACTTTGTAGATTTTGGAACCAGTATATTATCAACACAGTATCATGGTGCTAGATAAAGGCTGGGAGAGTGTGTTATTACTGTTGTTTTATGGTCGTTTGAATTATAGTTTATAATTGGGAATCAACGGGACCGCCCTGACATGGCGACACCTGTCAATCCCAAAGACACCTGACTTACTATTTTGAGGAAATTGAAGAAAAAAATAAGAATTCATTAATTACAAACATGTGCACGGGTGCTTCGCCCGCATGTGGCCCGCACAGCAGCAGGCCAGGCCCAGTCAGGCCCAGTTTGGCCCCTCCCTAAAATGTCATTCCTGGATACGCCACTGGATGTGGGGTCCGCGGTCGGATGTAAATACATTCGGGGGTCCTTTACATGGAGACATTTGAGGACCACATGCTGTAACACACAGGGGTCTCCCAACGTTTTTCCACACCAAGGACCCCTTAAGCTGAGAGAGAGAGAGAGAGATTTCCCCCCCCCCCCCCCACTACATACTGTACTGCATTGGCTCTCAAACTGGGGTCTCCCAGGGGGTCCTTGAGGGAGTTCCAGGGGGTCCCCAGCTAAATGATGGATAGTTGGGAACCAAATGGACCCTTACAGGTGTGTAACTCTGAGAGTGTACAAATGGAACCAAATGGACCCTTACAGGTCTGTAACTCTGAGAGTGTACAAATGGAACCAAATGGACCCTTACAGGTCTGTAACTCTGAGAGTGTACACATGGAACCAAATGGACCCTTACAGGTCTGTAACTCTGAGAGTGTACACATGGAACCAAATGGACCCTTACAGGTCTGTAACTCTGAGAGTGTACAAATGAAACCAAATGGACCCTTACAGGTCTGTAACTCTGAGTGTGTACAAATGAAACCAAATGGACCCTTATGGGTCTGTAACTCTGAGAGTGTACAAATGAAACCAAATGGACCCTTACAGGTCTGTAACTCTGAGAGTGTACAAATGAAACCAAATGGACCCTTACAGGTCTGTAACTCTGAGTGTGTACAAATGAAACCAAATGGACCCTTACAGGTCTGTAACTCTGAGAGTGTACACATGGAACCAAATGGACCCTTACAGGTCTGTAACTCTGAGAGTGTACACATGGAACCAAATGGACCCTTACAGGTCTGTAACTCTGAGAGTGTACACATGGAACCAAATGGACCCTTACAGGTCTGTAACTCTGAGAGTGTACACATGGAACCAAACTCTGAGAACCAATGCATTTTCTGGACCCATGAAACCTTGAATTCATGGAGCTTTTGTTGTGTTTTTGTCACGTTCCTGCAGAGACAATAATCTAGCCTGATTATCAGACTGAAGCTCACTCAGAGAGTGGGCGGGGTCTATGGTCTGGAACCAGGCTAACAATAATCCAATATTCCATCATCTGACTGATAGAAGTTAATAGGAGACCAATCTGAACAAGAGCAAAACCATATTTAATAACGTTGTTTTTTGAATAATTGTTAGGTTTTTGATTGAGTGATTGACTGATAAATACTGTACTGTATAATATAATCAGGAATCACAGTGTTTCAAAATACAGTACAATATTTATCAGTTATAGATACAATATTATTGTATCTCGTTAACATAGTTTCTCCATGTCTCCTGACAATCTCCTGGATTGAGGACAATCCAGGAGAAACTCCTCAAATTCACCAAAACACAGGAAATTACATTTACTATGTTAAAAAAGTTTATGGGGGAGGACCCCCAGACCCCCGGCTTGGGGGGTCTGGGTATTGGTTGTGTGAGGGTGCTGGGGGTGAATCTCCTGGATTCCAAAGTTCTTACTCAGATATAATATAATATAAGTAAAAGTATAGAAATACTCTGTTACAAATAAAAGTCTTGCATTCAATATTTGACCCATATGTCAAATTACAAATTAATTACAATCAAAATATACTTTGATATACATTATGACTCCCTCTCTCTCTCTCTCTCTCTCCCTTCCTCTTTCTCTCTCTCTCCGCCTCTCCCTCGCTCCCCCTCCCTCTCTCTCCCTCCCCCTCTCTCTCTCCCTCGCTCCCCCTCCCTCTCTCTTTCTCTCTCTCTGCCTCTCTCTCCCTTCCTCTTTCTCTCTCTCTGCCTCTCCCTCGCTCCCCTCCCTCTCTCTCTTTCTCTCTCTCTCCCTCGCTCCCCTCCCTCTGTCTGTCTTTCTCTCTCTCTCTGCCTCTCTCCCTTCCTCTCTCTGTCCCTCTCTCTCTCCCCCCCCCTCTCTCTCTCCCTCGCTCCCCCTCCCACTCTCTCTCTCTCTCTCTCTCTCTCTCTCTCTCTCTCTCTCTCTCCCCGCCTTGTGCATGTTTTAGAAAAGATTCCTTCCGCGGGTGGGAGAGAGAGAGAGAGAGAGAGAGAGAGAGAGAGAGAGAGAGAGAGAGAGAGGAAGCGAAGAGAGAGAGAGAGAGAGAGAGAGCGAGGCGGAGAGAAAGTTAGAGAGAGAGAGAGAGAGAGAGAGAGAGAGAGAGAGAGAGAGAGAGAGAGAGAGAGAGAGAGAGAGGGAGGCGTGTAGGAACAAGACACGAGGAGGGACGGACGTTGGACTGAGAGAGAGAGAGAGAGAGAGAGAGAGAGAGAGAGAGAGAGAGAGAGAGAGAGAGAGAGAGAGAGAGAGGCGAAACAGTGGAACAGAATCTAAACAGACACACAACAGATGGAAAGGAGGAGAAACAACAACTAAAACATCTCTTTAACTCTCCTGTCTTCTCCTCCTTTTACAACATATAACACATATAACACATATAACACATATAACACATATAACATATAACATATAATATATATACATGATAATATTTAATAGTTTCTAAACAACAACAGGGCGCGGGCACGCGCATTAAGGCGCGCCTCCCTCAGACAGTTCCTCTCCAGTCAGAGAGCTGAAGAGAGCTGAACTAACGCTGCGCTGACACACACTTTATATCAACGTGTTTTACACTTTAACATGTCTGTCTGGACTGTTTCCTCTGTTTAAAGACTACTTATGAACCTCCAGACCGATAAAGAAGTGCTTCACACGCACACAGACTGTAGAACAGAAAGAAGAACTATTATAGTTGGAGGAGGAACAACAACTCAGTCCACAGACCAGAAGGACAGAATTTATACCATTTCTACTTTTTTTTTTTAAGGGGAGGAATTTCTATTATTTTATTTTTTTCGAGGAGAGGAATATTTTATTATTTCTTATTTTTTATTTTCTTATTGTGGAATTTATATTATTAACTTTTTTTTTTTTAACCTTTTTTTTCTGTTGTGGATCGACCGACTGGAGACCGACTCCTCCCGCTCGCCTGTAGCCGGGCTAGAGGCGTCTCTCCCGGGTCAGCCCTGCAGCCCGACCCGCTGAATACACCCCACTGCTGCTGCTGCTCGCTGTTAGCCGGGCTTCAGGCTACAGCCAGCCCCCCTCCCCCCAGGGGTTAGGGGGTCCGCCAGGGGGTCCGCCAGGGGGCCAGGGGGTCCGCCATGGCCGGGGCCAAGCCGGGGGTCCACGCTCTGCAGCTCAAACCCGTGTCCGTCCACGAGGTCCTCAAGAAGGCAGCAAGTTCATCAAATGGGACGAGGTGAGATAATATGGAAGAAGTACTCGCATGTTTAATACTTGAGTAAAAAGTATCAATACAGTCTGCATACAGTCAGTTAGAAGCCCGGAATTCAAAATGTACTCGAGTAAATATATTGGAGTAAAAGTACTTGAGTAAAGTTCATCAAATGGTGGACGAGGTGAGACTGAGAGAGAGACGATTTAGGCAGTGATGGAAGAAGTACTCGCATGTTTATATTGAGTAATAAAAAGTAAAAGTACTTGAGTACATGTACTCAGTTACTTTACACCACTGCAGTTCAGGCAGAGAGATACCTCGAGTAAAAGAGTACTTTGCTCTCATCCAGACTCGAGTGATTTAGTAACTACTAACTATCTGCTATTTTCAAAACCATATCTTCTGTATACATGGGGTCAGGGTGTATATTAAATATGATTTTTTCCCTCATTTTGCTGGGGACCCCGGTAGCCCAGTAGCCCTCTTTGGGGTCCCCGGACCTCACTGTGAGAACCACTGCCTCTCAACGCCTCACAAGAGGCGTTGTGAGCTTGTAGATCGGCTATTCTCACAATATTTATCTGTGGAACCGAGTCAAATGTAATGCCTCCTAATCCTACAATTCCAAGTGCTTGTCAGGTTGGGGGGGTCCCCAGTTCAAATATGATTTATTTGGGGGGTCCCCAGTTCAATAGCAGATCTGCAAGCTCATAACGTGGCACTGAGTGCCGTGTTATGAGCTTGTAGATATGCTATTTTGAAAAATCTTGAACATTTGTGCACATTTTTGAATATATATATATATATATATATATATATATATATATATATATATATTTTTTTTTAAAGCGATCATTTGTAACTCAAATCTTTGCTTCATGGGGGTCCCTGGAACAAAACATTTTGAGATGGGGGTCCGCAGCCAAATACATATCTAAAAATGTTTTCTTAAATCCTAACAGTATGTGTTTCTATATCAGCGGTGCTCCAACTTTTTCCGTGTCAAGGACCTCCCAAAATGTATATGTATTTGGCTGCGGACCCCCATCTCAAAATATGTTGTTCCAGGGACCCCCAGAAGCACAGATCGGAGTTAAAAATAAATGCGCTTTAAAACATAGCCTATATATAATATACATATATATATATGTATATATTCAAAGATTTGTACACATTTTCCACGATTAAAACAAAATAATAGCACATATATATATATAACAAGCTCGTAGCGCTATGAGCTTGTAGATCTGCTGTTTTTTGAACAGCCAAAGCCCGGTGTTAATGGGTTACTGTGTCATTCTTAGATAGATCAGATAGCATCTGACACCACAGGCATGTTGAGATAGACATCTGACATTCTTCCTGCCGACCAGCCAGTATACAGAGTGGTTTATGCTGTCACTTACACTAACTAGCTGACATAACATAACAACTAGCTCTAAACTAGTGTTGATGTGAGTTTTGACGGCACATTTTGATTCATTTTTTAAAGTCCTAGTCAGTTTTAGTCATATTTTAGTCATCTGAAATGTCTAGTTTTATCCGACTAAATATCATACGATTATAGTCTAAGCTATAGTCTAGAGTCTAACTAAACTAAAATGTGTTTCGTCGGTGCCTTGATGGCGTCATAACGGCTGATTTTATACTTGGTTGCATGCTGAAAATAGCAGATCTACAAGCTCACAACGCGTCACGCTGCGACGCGTTGTGAGCTTGTAGATCTGCTATTTTCAGCGCAACCAACCATCAAATGACTTGTCTTTTAGTTCTACTGGATCTCTTCTCCACTAGATCCCTCACTGACATTTTAGTCTAGTTTTTATTTGTTGACGAAATTGTCAATATATTTAGTCTTAGTTTTAGTCGTCATAGCTTAGTTTTTATTTACTTTTCGTCAGTGAAAAAGTAGGCAGTCGACAAACATTTTTCGTCATAGTTTTAGTCGTCAAAATCAACACTTTGCTCTAAACGTGTCGCTTCGCTGAAGTAAAGGCCGTTAATTTATGAAGGAAAACCGCAAAAAGTTATAACATGGAGATGAGAGCTTTTTGAGAGAGAGAGAGAGCTGTACCGGTGACATTTTATACAGTATAAAGTTCTCAAACGTTTCTTTTTCATGTCATTTGATGACATTTAGACGTGGAATATTGTGTTGTCGTTGGATGAGATTTTGTCCACAATTCCATCCATGTTGTGTTGATGTTGGTACCAATAGGAGAGATAAACAGGCAGACGTTGATCAAAAATAACAATTATTTAATTAAGTAATGCAGGTGTTTAACAATAATTGAACTCTTGGGAGCGTAAAATGAGATTTCATTTTACGCTCTCAAGAGTTAAAGCTCTATAAGGGTCCATTTGGTTACCTGGAACCCCCTCAAGGACCACTGGTGGTCCCCCGGACCACTGGTTTGAGAACCACTGCTCCATAGGATGCCAGCCTGAATCTATTATGAACCTGGCATCGGTTCTACCTCAGGGCTGATGCAACTTTGATGAAGGAGAGGGGCCACTGTATTTCCTCACTCACTCCAGAGGGGCCACATTGCATATATACTGTCTACTGTCGGGCAGACACCTACGTATCTTTCTTAAATTAATGCTGTACTTACTTCGCCATTCTTTGTCACACAAAAGTAGCAAAAATAGCCGATCTACAAGCTCAAAACGCGTCGCGCTACTTTTGATTTGGAAACCAGATTTTTTTTAAAATATTTTTGAATTTGAATCCTGAAAAGTAACATTTTTATTTAATTTCAAATGCATTTAGTTATACTTACGTTAGCTTTATGAACTTAAATACGAATACATTGGACATAAAAAAGACAATAGAACTTTAATACTAGTCTTTAAGCTACTAATATAGACTGAAGTAATTAAAGCGGGTCATGTTTGCATGTTTAGGAATTGTAAACAACTGTAATCAATAATATATCACCATTCTGATACCTGCGGGCCACATTAAGTGTAGGTGGGGGCCGCATGTGGCCCCTGGGCCGCCAGTGGCCCATGTATGGCCTACCTAAACGGTATAATTTCTACAAAAAAATCAATAATCGATTAGACTGTACATTGAAACTATACACACTATAGGATGCCAGGTCAACACATAAACATAGCATCTGTGTACAGCAGGGGTCTGCAACGCTTTTCAGGGCCAAGGACCCCTTATCTGAGAGACAGATGAAGCAGGGACCCCCTGGCCCACCAACCGCTACATATTGTATAACATTGTGTTGCAGATTAAACTTCATAGATATCAGAGACTTGTCTGACAACACTTTATCATTGTGTGTTGTGTTAGATGTGTATTTTCAGACTGTTGTGTTAACCACTTAACCCCCCTCCCCCCCCCCCAAAAAAACATCTTCGCTGAAAATAGCAGATCTACAAGCTCACAACGCCTCGCACCGCGAGGCGTTGTGAGCTTGTAGATCTGCTATTTTCCGCTAATGTTCCCCTCAGAATAGGGACGCTAGGGTTCAAGTGGTTAATGTAAAAAGAAAAAATCCTATCACACAAAGATTTGGCGGACCCCCCCCCCGCCCCCTGTAGTAACTCTGAGGACCCCCTAGGGGTCCCGGACCCCCTGTTGGAAGTCCCCTGGTCTACATAATAGGATTTCTACAGTAAATTCATGAAGTGATATTATTGACCTGACCATGGCTGCTATGACAGGCTGTATATTGCAAAAACAAAAAACCCTCTGATTTCAGGAGTTATTTAAGTGGGGTCCCCCAGGGGTCCTTGAAGGGGGTCCCAGGGGGTCCCCATCTAAACTAGTTAATATACAGCAGTAGCATCAAAATCTACAGTCAATCGGCTATACTAGATTTTAGGCTTTGTAGATCTGCTATTTTTTTAAAGGAGGGGATTTTTTTATGCGGTAATTATATTGAAACATTTCATGGGGGGTTCCTGGCAGAGAATATGGGGGGGGGGGTCGTTGTGAGCTTGTAGATCAGCTATTTTCACAATATTTGCCTCTTTCTTAGCTAATATTTGTCACATCTTTATTATAGGTATAACTTCATAAATGCACTCTACAGATACCCTGTATTCACTTATACTGGTTTTGGTTTGTTTACTGTTGAGTGAGAAAACAATGTTGGACATTAAGCTATTTAAGACAGGGATCCCATCTGTGTCATTTTAAGATCTATTTGGCTATTCAAAAATAGCAGATCTGATCTACAAGCTCATAGTCCAATCCAATCCACTTTGTTTATTTTTAGAGCACATTTAAAACAACAGTGTTGAACCAAATAGCTGTACACTCAGTAAAATACTGAAATAAACAAGAGAACACACACATAGTGCCGCGCTATGAGCTTGTATATCTGCTATTTTTGAATAGCCAAATGTATAATGAATAGCCCCCCCCCCTGTGTCCCTGTAGTAGTGAATGAGCTGCCAGGCATGCAGCATGCACAGGGTTAATGCTTCTAAGTGTGTGTGTGTGTGTGTGTGTGTGTGTGTGTGTGTGTGTGTGTGTGTGTGTGTGTGTGTGTGTGTGTGTGTGTGTGTGTGTGTGTGTGTGTGTGTGTGTGTGTGTGTGTGTGTGTGTGTGTGTGTGTGTGTATCATTCTGGTTCAGCCTGTTTTACCTTTTAACCTACAGGCTCAGGTTCAGACATATCTCTCTCTCTCTCTATTTCTCTCTCAAATTGAGAGAGAAATAGAGAGAGAGAGACAGAGATAAACATTGAGACTCTCAATGTTTATCTCTCTCTCTCTGCAGTGTATTGAATCAGAGGTTGTTTACACACCTCAACAAAATCACAACACAGGTGATCATGTTTTATTCTATTAATTATTAAATCAGTGAATAACATTATGTACTGTAGGCTCTGTTATTCCATGGTTCTAGTTACCTTAAATAGCTGTGTGTGTGTGTGTGTGTGTGTGTGTGTGTGTGTGTGTGTGTGTGTGTGTGTGTGTGTGTGTGTGTGTGTGTGTGTGTGTGTGTGTGTGTGTGTGTGTGTGTGTGTGTGTGTGTGTGTGTGTGTGTGTGTGTGTGTGTGTGTGTGTGTGTGTGTGTGTGTGTGTGGAGAGACATTGTATCCATGTCTCCTTTCTGATAATGTGTGAAACTAGAAACTTTCTTCCTGGACTCTTCTGTAATCCCGTTTCTCCAGTTGCTCTTCCGCGTGTTTCTGCTGCTGGCGCCTGGCAACCGTGTGCGTGTGTGTGTGCGCGCGCGCGCGTGCGTGCTGGTTATTGACAGCGGTGGGAAAGTACTCAAATGTTTTACTCAAGTTAAAAGTATCAATACTGCAATATGGAAATACTACAGGTGAAAGTACGGAATAAAAAAATGACTTGAGTGAAAGTACAAAAGTATTGGTATCGAAATGCACTTTAAGTACCAAAAGTAAAAGTACGCATTATGCAGAATGTCCCCATTTCTGTGTTCAAGGTGTATAACAATCGTATGAAAATAGCAGATCTACAAGCGAGAGACATGTTTTTATTTTGACACTTGCTTTAGCAATGTAAACGTATGTTTTCTCATGACAATAAAGCTCCTCTCAATTGAATTGAGGGAGAGAGACATGCTGAGAGAGGAATGGCTCATTGTGTGTGTGTGTGTGTGTGTGTGTGTGTGTGTGTGTGTGTGTGTGTGTGTGTGTGTGTGTGTGTGTGTGTGTGTGTGTGTGTGTGTGTGTGTGTGTGTGTGTGTGTGTGTGTGTGTGTGTGTGTGTGTGTGTGTGTGTGTGTGTGTGTGCGTTCATTAATGATTAACAGGGCTGTCTGACCAATATGAGCTCTTAACTATCTGCTTCTCTGTCTTTGATGTCAAACACACGTGTGTGTGTTTGTGTGTTCATGTCAAGTGCCGCCCAAAATGATTTGTATTTGTATTTGGCCACGTTGTTCCAGGGATCCCAGAAGCAAAGATTTGAGACATTTTCCAAAAATAGCAGATCTACAAGTCTGCTATTTTATGGGGATTCACACAAGTGTTCCCTTGTAGTATAATTGTTCTCATTTGCCTAAGTCAGGGGTCTTCAACGTTTTTCAGGCCAAGGACCCCTTGGCTGAGACGGAGATGAAGCAAGGACCCCTTAGCTGAGACAGAGATGAAGCAGGGACCCCTTAGCTGAGACAGAGATGAAGCAGGGACCCCTTAGCTGAGACAGAGATGAAGCAGGGACCCCTTAGCTGAGACAGAGATGAAGCAGGGACCCCTTAGCTGAGACAGAGATGAAGCAGGGACCCCTTAGCTGAGACAGAGATGAAGCAGGGACCCCTTAGCTGAGACAGAGATGAAGCAGGGACCCCTTAGCTGAGACAGAGATGAAGCAGGGACCCCTTAGCTGAGACAGAGATGAAGCAGGGACCCTTTAGCTGAGAGAGAGATGAAGCAGGGACCCCTTAGCTGAGACAGAGATGAAGCAGGGACCCCTTAGCTGAGAGAAAGATGAAGCAGTGACCCCTTAGCTGAGACAGAGATGAAGCAGGGACCCCTTAGCTGAGACAGAGATGAAGCAGGGACCCCTTAGCTGAGACAGAGATGAAGCAGGGACCCCTTAGCTGAGACAGAGATGAAGCAGGGACCCTTTAGCTGAGACAGAGATGAAGCAGGGACCCCTTAGCTGAGACAGAGATGAAGCAGGGACCCCTTAGCTGAGACAGAGATGAAGCAGGGACCCCTTAGCTGAGACAGAGATGAAGCAGGGACCCCTTAGCTGAGAGAAAGATGAAGCAGTGACCCCTTAGCTGAGAGAGAGATGAAGCAGGGACCCCTTAGCTGAGACAGAGATGAAGCAGGGACCCCTTAGCTGAGACAGAGATGAAGCAGGGACCCCTTAGCTGAGACAGAGATGAAGCAGGGACCCTTTAGCTGAGACAGAGATGAAGCAGGGACCCCTTAGCTGAGACAGAGATGAAGCAGGGACCCCTTAGCTGAGACAGAGATGAAGCAGGGACCCCTTAGCTGAGACAGAGATGAAGCAGGGACCCCTTAGCTGAGAGAAAGATGAAGCAGTGACCCCTTAGCTGAGAGAGAGATGAAGCAGGGACCCCTTAGCTGAGACAGAGATGAAGCAGGGACCCCTTAGCTGAGACAGAGATGAAGCAGGGACCCCTTAGCTGAGACAGAGATGAAGCAGTGACCCCTTAGCTGAGACAGAGATGAAGCAGGGACCCCTTAGCTGAGACAGAGATGAAGCAGGGACCCCTTAGCTGAGACAGAGATGAAGCAGGGACCCCTTAGCTGAGACAGAGATGAAGCAGTGACCCCCACTACATATTGTATAACATTGTGTTGCATATTCAACGTTTTCATATATTTCATAGAAATCCTCATAGACTTGATTGACAGCAAGCAACTGTCATCAGTGTTGAGAAAATGGAAATAACTCAAAGTAAAAGTACTCGAGTATGTGAGTAAATGCACTTAGTTACTTTACAGCAGCACTCTGAGAGGGAATTCCCAGAGAAATAACACGCACGCACGCACACACACACACACACACACACACACACACACACACACACACACACACACACACACACACACACACACACACACACACACACACACACACACACACACACACACACACACACACACACACAGAGCCCTGAGGGTAATCCAATTAGTTTTACACGATGACTCTGATGTTCATCTTTCTGTCGTTTCCTCTCTCTCTCTCTCCTCTCTCTAGATCTACAAGCGCAACAAGCTTGTAGATCGACTCGTTGAGCTTGTAGAGCGGCTCGTTGAGCTTGTAGATCGGCTCGTTGAGCTTGTAGATCGGCTCGTTGAGCTTGTAGATCGGTTCGTTGAGCTTGTAGATCGGTTCGTTGAGCTTGTAGATCGGCTTGAAAAAGATCGGTTGAGCTTGAAAATATAGGATTTTTTCTGTTGAACATTTTTCAACATGTAAATGATTATGATGATGAATATTTTTTTGATTATCTCAAATAACTGTGATTAGTGGATTGTATGATAACCTATTGAGGCCTCTATAGAGTGACACAGCATCATTTGCACTTGCGGGACGCTTGTGCGCATGTAAACAACACACACACACACACACACACACACACACACACACACACACACACACACACACACACACACACACACACACACACACACACACACAGGAATTTGATGCAACTGAGCCTTGTCTTCAGACTGCAGCGTATGAGCTGGTATGTGCGTCCAGCTGTTGTGTGTGTGTGTGTGTGTGTGTGTGTTTCATTTCATTTCCAATGACTTCCTGTTTGAGCTTGTTGAGAGCGCCGGAGCTAAACAATTGCCTCCCCCCCTCCCCCCCTCCTTCCTTCCACCCCCCCTCCTGCCCCTCCCAAACCCCAGCCTGCGTTTTTCAGTTCAATTAAAAGCCACTAGAATTCACTTAGAATTCCTCTTCCAAACCAAACGGCCTCGGGAGGGAAAAGTAACTAAGTACATCTACTCTGTGGTGGGGAAAGTAACTAAGTACATCTACTCAGTGGTGGTGGGAATAGTAACTAAGTACATCTACTCAGTGGTGGGGAAAGTAACTAAGTACATCTACTCAGTGGTGGGGAAAGTAACTAAGTACATCTACTCAGAGGTGGGGAAAGTAACTAAGTACATCTACTCTGTGGTGGGAAAAGTAATTGAGTACATCTACTCAGTGGTGGGAAAAGTAACTAAGTACATCTACTCAAGCATCAAAGTAACCAAGTACGTCTACTCAGGCATCAAAGTAACGTCTACTCAAGCATCAAAGTAACTAAGTACGTCTACTCAAGCATCAAAGTAACTAAGTACGTCTACTCAAGCATCAAAGTAACTACTGTAAGTACATCTACTTCAGCATCAAAGTAACTAAGTACGTCTACTCAAGCATCAAAGTAACTAAGTACATCTTAAGCATCAAAGACATCTTATTTAGCAGGAGTCTCTACCAGAATAAAGATGGTGTCTTTTATTTATTTTTGTCCGTTTCTGAGAGTTCAGGGAAACTATGTCGTCAGAACTGAACTCTGCTTGAACCTTTTAACTTGTACACCGCAAAAATCCTCAGTGTTAATTTAACTCAGAGACAGTGTAATAAATGTAACCAAATGGACCCGTACGGGTCCATTTGGTTACATTTATTACACGCTCTGAGTTACAATCTTTTTTTTTGTTACACTCTCCAATGAATACTCCACATTTTAACCCATTAAAACCAGGAAAGCATCTCTGTCATTTCAGATTTCTTTGGCTGTTCAAAAATAGCAGATCTACAAGCTCATAGCGTGGAACTCGGTGCCGTGCTATGAGCTTGTAGATCTGCTATTTTTGTGAAAAATCGTGTGAACATTTGTGCAAATCTTTGAATATATATGTTACAGGGAAATTGGCATTCCAGGGAAATTGAAAGGGGTAGGCTTGTTTTCATCGCCCCTCAGGCAATTCTGTAGAATCAACGCTAGAGGGCAATGCAAGCCAGACATGAGCCCCACACCACACACGCACGCATGCACAAACGAGCACGCGCGCACACACACACACACACACACACACACACACACACACACACACACACACACACACACACACACACACACACACACACACACACACACACACACACACACACACACACACACACACACAGCACAAGGGGGCGGGCTATGTTAGTGCAGTGAGTGAAACTTGGGGCAAACGCAGTCCACACCATGGATCATTTACGATTCTGTGCCTATCGGTACATAACTCAGACGGCGCTTAAGTCGACTAGCAGACCATCGGCCGGTCGTCACGGGCACTCGCGCCTGGAGGCGCTCGGGCGCGACTCCTCGGCCTCAAGGTCTGCTAAGTCGGCGCGCCTCCGTCATGGTCCAAAACTATACTTTATCAGCGAAAAAAAAGTAGTCCGCGGTTGTTTGAAAAAGTAATGTCCGAAGCGGGAGTCAAACCCCGGCTCCCAGTGGTAGTGGGTGGGGAGTCCAATGATTATCGAAGTGCGCCACTGAGGCTTGTACTAGTGGTGCAAAGTAACAAAGTAGATTTACTCAAGTACAATTTTGAGGTATTCGTACTTTACTTGACTATTTCTCTCATATTATCCATTTTATTTTCAGCGTTCCCCTAGCGTAGCTTCCTGGTTACTATGTTGTTGTTAACTCTGCGTCGTCCTCGCATCAAAGCCCCGCCTCGCAGCACCGCCCCGCGCCTATAAAACAAGCGCTCCCCTGTCAATTTCCCTGGAATGCCATTTTCCCTGTGACATATACATATATACTTTTTTTAAGCGAACATTGTTCACTCCAATATTTGCTTCTGGGGGGTCCCTGAACAACATATTTTGAGACGGGGGTCCGCGGCCAAATACATATAATTTTGGGGGTCCTTGACGTGGAAAAGTTTGAGCACCACTGATATAGAAACATACTGTTAGGATTTAGATTTTTTTTGTAGATATGTATTTGGCCCGCGGACCCCCATCTCGAAATGTGTTGTTCCAGGGACCCCCCAGAAGCAAGATTTGAGTTACAAATGTTCGCTTTAAAAAACAATATATATATATATATACATATATATATATTCGCATAGATTTGCACACATTTTCAAGATTTTTCAAAAATAGCAGATCTGCTATTTTTCAAAAATAGCAGATCTACAAGATCTAGCAGAGCTTGTAGATATTTTAGAAAAATCGTTAATTTTTTTGCAAATCTTTGAATAATATATATATATATACATTAGTATATATTAATATATAAAGCAAAAATGTTTTACTCAAATCTTTGCTTCTGGCGGGGGTCCCTGGAACAAGATATGTTGAGATGGGGGGTCCGTGGCCAAATACATACATTTTGGGTGGTCCTTGACATACGCGGCACGCCATGAGCTTGTAGATCTGCTATTTTTGAATAGCCCAAAGACATCTAACATGACACAGATGCGTTCCCGGTCTGAAATGGTTTAAAGGCATAATATGTAACTTTGCCTTGTGTTTACATAATACCACAATACATAAACAGAAACACACATCACATTACCTGCAGAAACACACATCGTCCTCTGGCTGTGTTTTGGTGTTTTCACTCTTTGTTTTGGTAGACAGGGATGTTTCTGGGGCGTCTGAGAGGGGGTGTGAGCTTGTAGATCGGCTATTTTCACAATAAATTGCGTCTTTCTCAGGTAATATTTGACAATTTGGCCAATTAAGTTAGGCCATTTTTATAGTATTCTTAGTTTTTTGCCTTTTTGTATTTGTATATATTTTTCATTTTAGAGGTATTAAAAATACCCCCCAAAAAAAAATTTAAACGAATTCCGACCCCCAGTTTGGGAACCACTGATCTAGATGGATAGATGGATAGATGGATAGATAGAGGGATAGACAGCAGTGTGTGAAGGTCTGAAGGAGTCTTAACATCGGTTTGAGAAACGGCAGTGGACGAATTGACGGACAGGTGAGAAGGGAGGGAGAGAGAGAGAGAGAGAGAGAGAGGCGTGTTGGAACAAGACACGAGGAAGGACGAGAGAGAGATATAGCTAATGGCTATTTCTGTTCTTTTATGTATGAATATTTCTTGAACATGGAAACGATTATGACAAAATAATAGCGATTTGACGATTATGTAATAATTGTGACAGGTACAGGCGTGTGTGTGTGTGTGTGTGTGTGTGTGTGTGTGTGTGTGTGTGTGTGTGTGTGTGTGTGTGTGTGTGTGTGTGTGTGTGTGTGTGTGTGTGTGTGTGTGTGTGTGTGTGTGTGTGTGTGTGTGTGTGTGTGTGTGTGTGTGTGTGTGTGTGTGTGTGTGTGTGTGTGTGTGTGTGTGGACTTTAACCTTATGGTCTGCTAGAGCTGACAGTCCAGGAATGTTGTACTGCTAAAGGTGGGGGTGAAGTGAACTGTCCCTTTTAAGGCAGTGGTTCCCAAACAGTGGGTTGGGACCCATTTGTGGGCCGCGAACCCATTGTTGTGGGTCGCGACTCGCAAGTAAATTATGTCCCTTTTTTTTACTTCTTATTTAAAAAACAAAAAAAAGATTTCAAAAGATTTTCACATTTTCACAATTATTCATAAACTAATCAAAATTCCCATTAAAAATACATTGAAAAAAACTCTAGAAGTAGTGAAAATAGCAGATCTACAAGCTCACAATGCGACGTGTTGTGAGCTTGTAGATCTGCTATTTTCACTAGTTTGGGACATCAAAATGTCTCCTTTGGGTCACGACCAACAAAAAGGTTTGGGAACCACCGGATTAGGGTTAGGTTTAACCACGCCCACCTGGGCCAAACACCAAAGAAAGAGGGAGTCCCCTGGAGGAACAGGAATGAACCTAGAGAAGAATGACAATCTGGGAGAATGGGGGCGATCGAGGGCGAGAGAGATGTTGAGAGAGAGAGAGAGAGAGAGAGAGAGAGAGAGAGAGAGAGGTCGAAAGGTCAACCACTGCCACATGTGAAGTGTGGGTGAGAGCGATTGACGTACTGAGTCATTGTAGCTCTCCACTCCTCCCTCACTTCCTCTCTCTCTGTGTGTGTCTCTCTCACTCTCTCTCTCTCTCTCTCTCTTCTCTCTCTCTCTCTCTCTCTCTCTCTCTCTCTCTCTCTCTCTCTCTCTCTCTCTCTCTCTCTCTCTCTCTGTGTCTCTCTCTCATGTTACTGTACATTTTGCTACGTTCCTCTTTTCCCTGGAACACAATATTTTGAGACGGAGGGGGTCCGTGTGGCCAAATACATATCATTTTGGGGGTCCTTGACATGACAAAGTTTAGTGCCAGGGACCCCCAGAAGCAAAGATTTGAGGTCAAAATGTTGTTTAAAATATATATATATATATATATATATTCAAAGATTTGCACAAATTTTCATGTGAATTGGTTAATACAGTGGTTTTCAACCAGTGGTCCTTGAGGGAGTGCCAGGGGGTCCCCAGTGATGCGCCGTGGCAGACCTGTCACTCTTGGTTCAATAAAACCCTAAAGTCCAGTTTATAGACGACATACACAGAAACTACCGTTCACATGCGCAAGGCATCTTTATTGACAAACAAGGGAGATTCCCTCTATACTATGTGAATAAAAGAACAGCAAATTAATGATATTAAAACAATACGACCTGATATATCACGAAGGCAATTCGCTCCACATCTAAGTCTGCATGCAAACAAGCGTTCGGTTGAGCGCCTGGAGAATTCTGAAGTTCTTATCTATTACATTCAGTATATCAACGCTGTGGCTATCAAGGCCTTCCTTCTTACTGGAGCACAGCTACTGTGCTCCACACTCTATAAAGTATAGGTTGACGGCCCAAGGTTCCACAATGGACCATCACCAGCTAAATGAGTTAACATAGCGTCACAATCATTTTAACCACTTAGCTTTGGCTGTTCAAAAATAGCAGATCTACAAGCTCATAGCGCGGCACCGAGTGCCGCGCTATGAGCTTGTAGATCTGCTATTTTTGAAAAAACTTGAAAAAGTGTGCCATATCTTTGAATATTCATATTTTTTTAAAGCGCAAATTAACTGATATCTTTGCTTCCGGGGGGTCCCTGGCACAAAACGTTTTCAAATGGGGGTCTGCGGCCAAATGTATATCAATTTAGGGGTCCGCGGCATGAAAAAGGTTGAAAACCACTGGGTTAATACATAGAATGTGTATGTTGTTATGTTAATACATAGAATGTGTATGTTGTCATCTTGGAGTGTGTTTTTTCCTGAACCTTCATTCTGATCATTTGGTACAAAGTCTGACAACATGAGTCTCATTTAAACCCATTTTACACATCTGTGTCATTTTACATTTCTTTGGCCATTCAAAAAATATCCGATATACAAGCTTATAGCCACGCTATGAGCTTGTAGATCTGCTATTTTTGAATGGCCCAAAGTATAAAAGAATGGTTGTAGCTAAAAATGT
>NC_137620.1:46903191-46930691 GCF_963280865.1 Gymnoscopelus braueri | reverse complement strand
CATAAAATAAATATTGAGAATCACTTTACTAGAACACTTTTTCTTCTTTTTGAATAACAGGTGATGAAATGTTACTGGACAAAAATAGACACTTAAAGAGAGAATAAACCTGGGCTATTATATATAAATAAATATTTATATAACTAATAATATTTATATATGTGTTATGTTTATATATATATGCTATGATATAAATCAGCCTGTAGGCTGTTATTCACAGGTCATGGTGACCTGTGAATAACAGCCTACAGGCAGCTTGGGGACACAACTCTTTAGGAGACGTTTTGCACTCTGCTCTCTACACCTTCCAAACTGTGTGTGTGTGTGTGTGTGTGTGTGTGTGTGTGTGTGTGTGTGTGTGTGTGTGTGTGTGTGTGTGTGTGTGTGTGTGTGTGTGTGTGTGTGTGTGTGTGTGTGTGTGTGTGTGTGTGTGTGTGTGTGTGTGTGTGTGTGTGTGTGTGTGTGTGTGTGTGTGTGTGTGTGTGTGTGTCCCATCTCCACAGAAGCTACAGGAACGTGACTCTAAACAGGAAGGATAGCTGTAATTAACTCTTTCAGTGCCACAATACGTCAAATACGTCATGAGGCCTGACGCCCCGTGTGCCACACTACGTCAAATACGTCATAAAAAAAAATCTTTTTTTTTTTGCTCAGAACCCAAGATATGATGATTTGAAGATTTGCTGCTCCATTCACTTCTTGTTTAACTTTTGACTGAAAAAGGCTGTATCTCGGCTCCTAAGCACTTTTTTTTTACAATTAATTTTGGTTGTGGCACTCAGAACCAAAATTCCATAAATAAGCATGGCACTGAATGAGTTAAAGACACAAATCAACTGTTTTGTCTTGAGTAGGAAACACATTGAAGGACTGCAGTTAACATTTCTAGAGATACAGTATATACCCTACATAAAATGTTACATACATTCCTCATAAAAGTAAAAGTACCTTCTTATCCCTGCATGTACATGCACTACATGCATGTACATGTACGTACATGCACGTACATGCACGTACATGCACTACATGCACGTAAGGAAGGAATGTGTAGGGACACCCTCACGATCCACGTGCCAGTGTGTGTTGGTTCCCACAGCACTAGTTCGACTGTCTGAAAGCCTCATGTTGTCATTGGGGGTCCGTGGCCAAATACACATCATTTTGGGGGTCCTTGACATGAAAAAGACCGAGAACCACTGACACTATAGCGACATTTTTGTAGAATCCCCCAGAAGCAAAGATTTGAGTTACAAATGTTTGCTTAAAAAATATGTGTATATTCAAAGATTTGCACAAATTGTAACGATAAAAATAAATAAAAATGCAGATCTACAAGCTCATATCGTGGCAGCCTGTATATCTGCTGTTTTTGAATAGCCAAAGACATCTAAAATGACAGGGCTGCTGTCTTCTCACTCACACCCCCCCCCCCCCTCATACAGATGCTTGTTGGTAATGCTCGGCTATTTTCAAATGTCTGAAATATATATACTGTAGGTCTGAAGTAATGTTTTATAACAATAATCACATTCTACAAAGTAACTAGTAACTAAGGGTTTCAAATTATTGTAGTGGAGTAAAAGTATAATATTTGCAAGTAAAAATACCTCAAAATTGTACTTAAGTATAGTGCTCGAGTAAATGTACTTAGTTGCTTTACACCTGTGGTTTTCAACCAGTGGTCCGGGGACCACCAGTGGTCCTTGAGGGAGTGCCAGGGGGTCCCCAGCAAAATTAGTTAATATAGCGTCACAATCATTTTTAACCACTTATGCTTTGGCTATTCAAAAATAGCAGATCTACAAGCTCATAGCGCGGCACCGAGTGCCGCGCTATGAGCTTGTAGATCTGCTATTTTTGAAAAACCTTGAAAAAGTGTGCATATCTTTGAATATTCATATTTTTTTAAAGCGAAAATTAACTGATATTTTGCACAGCACCCATCCAGATGCTTGTTGGTAACACGTTCATCCAGGGTGGTGATGTGTTCTTCTGCACGTAGCGTTCTGTCGTAGCACCCATACATTTCCTAGGAGTTCTAAACGGTGCATGTGGTCAGTTTAATGCAAATGTTCTTATGGGTGCTGTGCTGATGCAACGTGTTGCCATGTCGGTCACATAGCAACACGCAGTATAGTGACAGTTCATTAACCCTTTCATACCGAGGAACGCATCAGTGTAACCACTTTTATACCATTATTTTATACTTTGGCCATTAAAAAAAAATGGCAGATCTAAATGGTAAATGCTGCATTTATATAACGCTTTGATCCAACGCGCTTTACATAGATTGTGCGTTACATTCACCCATTCACACACACATTCACACACATTCACACACACACACACACACACACCGATGACAGAGGAAACCATGCAAGGCACCAACCTGCTCGTCGGGAACAATCAGGGGTTCAGCGTCTTGCTCAAGGACACTTCTACACTGACTCTGGGGGAGCCCGGGATCGAACTGGGAACCTCACGGTTCCCACCCGGCCCGCTCTACCCCTGAGCCACTGCCGCCCCGATCTACAAGCTCATAGTGCGGTACAGAGTGCCGTGCTATGCTAAGCTTGTAGATCTTCTATTTTTTTTTTTTATATTTAAAAATATCATATAAGAAAGAGGTAAATATAGTGAAAATAGCTGCTCTACGTACATGCTTGTAGATCTGCTATTTTCACAATATGTATCTGTGGAACCGAGTCAAAATAAATGTAATGCCTCAACTCTTACAATTCCAAGTGCTTGTCAGGGGGGGGGGGGGGGGGGGGGTCCCCAGTTTAAATATGATTTTTTTCTTTTTTGGGGGGGGAGGGGGTGTTTTGATTATTTTGGGGGGTCACAGCCTGAAAAGTTTGAGAACCACTGGTATTGTGTGTGTGTGTGTGTGTGTGTGTGTGTGTGTGTGTGTGTGTGTGTGTGTGTGTGTGTGTGTGTGTGTGTGTGTGTGTGTGTGTGTGTGTGTGTGTGTGTGTGTGTCTCTGTGTGTGTGTGTGTCTCTGTGTGTGTGTGTGTCTCTGTGTCTCTGTGTGTGTGTGTGTGTACGTTCCTCCCCTGTTAACCCTGTCCATGCTGTGCTGTGTTTCTCAGGAGCCTAACAGCGGGCCCCCCACCCTGATCACCCTGAAGGTGGACCCTGATGGCTTCTTCCTGTACTGGACCGGTGGAAGCAACATGGTGAGTACACACACACACACACACACACACACACACTGACACACACACACACACACACACACACACACACACACACACTGACACACACACACACACACACACACAGCCTGCTGCTGCTGTGTGCCTCACAGACAGTCAGTCGTGTAAAGCTTCATTTGCCGTATATCAGACCTACAAGCTCACAACACGTCGCAACGCGCCACGTTGTGAGCTTGTATGTCTATTGCTATTTTCGATACGCAACAACACCGCCATACAGCGAAGCACAAATGAAGCTTTACACAGCTGACTGCATCAACTAATCAGCGCTGCGTACGGGTGGTTCGCTCGGGTGTTGATAAACAGAACCCGGGGTCTCGTAGTGATAGAATCTGAACCAAGCCGGACCCAAGTGACAAAAATAAAACCCGTCAAAACCCAAACTCGTATGGGTCGTGGATATTATACGAGCAAGCACAGTGTCTGTCTGTCTGTCTGTCTGTCTGTCTGTCTGTCTGTCTGCAATGGATGAGTGGTGAAAGTTGGTGACACACATTGCAGGCAATGCAATGGACCCTTCGCTAAGCCCCACCCACTCCACTCTGGTGGTGCGAAGTTAGTCACACCCAGGCCTGGCAGCGCCTGGCACTCTCTGCTTCTCACCCATTGACTTGCATGTTAAATGACGGCTTTTCCCCTTAAAAATGCAGTAGGCTATGCACTGGACAAATGTGCATGGCATTATTTCAATAAACTAAAAACATGGGAAATGTTAGAGGGAGTAATAGCCATGGATACACGACGGTCGTCTGTCTCGACCGTCATGGATGAACTTCAACCTGGTGTTTGCACTTTCTTCATTTATGGCCCGTACATCTACAGAAACGTTCATATAAAGTGCTTATCCCATGGCCACGGATGTTACATTTATGTACGGGCTCTCAAAAGTACCCGTATCATCCGTATTGTTCAATAAAAAGCATTTTAATCTGATCAGTGGCCATTTTCTCCATATACTTTCAACCAAGCGACCCTATCGGTTGGTAGGTGTATTGCACTCTGATACATTATAACTCTATGAGAAAATGGCCACCGATCGGATTAAAATGCTTTTTATTGAACAATACAGAATATACGGATACTTTTGAGAGTCCCGTGCATCATTTTAACATCCGTGGCCATAGGGTAAGCAATTTATATTTGAAATCAGAACGTTTCTATAGATGTACGGACCGTAAATGGAGAAAGTGCAAACACCAGGTTGAAGTTGATCCATGACTGTAACGGGAGTTTTCATGTACCGCAGGGTAAGACTACAGTAGCAGTTAATAAATAGACGAACAAATGAATAAATATACTTTAACGTGCGGAATCCGAAACAGGCAGCGATGTGATTCTGAATTTTGTTATGATTACGGTGATTAGTGACACCACCTGGGCGAGTGAGTCGTGTAACTTTCCCGACGTTAAACTGTGTATGTGTTCAACAACACAACCATGCAGCCTTGCAGTTTAAACGCAGATTTCAGCTTGGGAAAATAACCCTCCAACGGTTTTGGGTACGTGGAATCTGTTGCTGCCTGGTTCATAGTCATTAGTCACCATTGCGTTATCGTGGTATTATTCCTGTTCTTGCTATTATGTTGCAAATTATTGTGTGTGTGTGTGTGTGTGTGTGTGTGTGTGTGTGTGCGGGTGAAATAACACTGACAGCTATGGCAGGTGACGAAAGCTTGCCAGACCTGTGCCAGGCTAACAACGGTTTCTAAGCTGGCATTGGACAATCGCTTTTGGGGTGGGGTTTAGCGAAGGGTCCATTGGTGACACGCGCACGCACGCACACACACGCACACGCACGCACGCACGCACGCACGCACGCACGCACGCACGCACGCACGCACGCACGCACGCACGCACGCACGCACGCACGCACGCACGCACGCACGCACACACACTCTGCTGTCCGGTCCTAAGTGCACAAATGACATCAACATCAACTCTAGTTAAGGACGTTAATGACGTTTGTGCAACGTCTCAAATATCTGACTGACTGACTGACTGGCACACATTAACTCTATCAATTCACTCTCTCTCTCTGTCTGTCTCTGTGTCTCTCTCTCTCTCTCTCTTTATTGACATGAGAAACATAATATGTTTACATTGCCAACGCGAGTGTGAAAATGAAGCTATCGAAACTAAGAAATGTACAGTATGTATGAAGACATGTGTTGACATAGCTGTGTGGCATGCAACTTTGCAATCTCTCTCTCTCTCTCTCTCTCTCTCTCTGTATCTCTCTATCTCTCTCTCTGTATCTCTCTATCTCTCTCTCTCTCTGTCTCTCTCTCTCTCTCTCTCTCTCTCTCTACATATCATGTTATCTGCTCCAGCATTTCACTCTTCCCAGATGTCATCCCTCTCTCCGTTTCTCTCCCTCCCTCTCATCTGTCTGTTCCGTTCTACACTCTCATGTTCACTGGATGGTTGTTTCCACACACACACACACACACACACACACACACACACACACACACACACACACACACACACACACACATGCACGCTTACAGGTGGCTAGCCTTGCCGTAGAGCCAACAGTGCCGCGCTATGAGCTTGTATATCTATTATTTCTCAATAGCAAAGTATCAAATAATGGTTTAAGTGGTTACACAGATGCCTTCCCGGTGTGAATGGTTTAAACTCTTTCGACGTGACTTTTAGAAGTTTGTGGATTTGTGTTTATTTTGCTCCATGTCTAACATGGAGACAGACAACATATGTGACATGTTAAAACATGTCCAACATATAAATAGTCTAAAGACACAGAGATTGAGATGTTTTATTGCAATTTGAGTGCTTTTTGGAGTGAACAGTTAATGTTCACCATAATAACAAAGCTCAAATAGCCAATCTAGAAGCTACTGTAGCACAGTGCGTTGTGACACAACGTGGTAGCTTGTAGATCGGCTATTTTTTGCTTTTTGTCACCATGAAGTGCAGTACAGCTATATAGGTCTTATAAAGAGATAGTTTACTTTCAAACATCCGTCCTTTGGTTCTGGTGAATGATATTGTCCTTCTAATGCGTGAGGGGGCTGTGTTTTTACAATGACTTTTTTCATAGTTTCTTTATTATTCTTTAAGAAAATGTAAAAATAAAATAAAAAAAATTAGAAGGACAATATCAGTCACTAGAACCAAGGACAGGGGTTTTCAATGAATCTAACATGGTTAAAATGGAGTTTGAAGTTACAATGGGTTTGTATAGGAAGGGGGCGTGTCTGATAAAATGAATATCAAATATCTAAATACTGAATCGAGCAACTAATAAACTGTGTGTGTGGTTAAACACAGAAGTCTGAGTAGACCATACAATGACCCCAGACATGTTTGAAAGTGAAATATCACTCCATCTATCACTCTATCCTCTGTCTAGCACTCCCTTCTATCACTCCATCCTGTGTTCTCTCTCTCTCTCTCTCTCTCTCCCTCCGTTATATCAGTCCGTTCCGTGTTCTCTCCCTCTCCTGTGGCCTCTGTATGTCCATTAATCTATCCCTCAATTATTCTTTACTCTCCTTCCCCCCATCCTGTGATGTCTGTGTTGTCTCATTCTGTCTGTCTGTCTGTCTGTCTGTCTGTCTGTCTGTCTGTCTGTCTGTCTGTCTGTCTGTCTGTCTGTCTGTCTGTCTCTCTGACACTGTATGTCTGTCTCGCTCTCTCTCTCTCTCTCTCTCTCTCTCTCTCTCTCTCTCTCTCTCTCTCTCTCTCTCTCTCTCATAAGGCATGTGTCTCTCTCTCTCTCTCTCTCTCTCTCTCTCTCTCTCTCTCTCTCTCTCTCTCTCATATAAGGCATGTATGGTATGTCATGCATGTTGATCTATCCAGACAGACAGTGTTGTCTCATACTGTAATGAACATGTGTGTGCATGCCCTGATGGAAAGAAACCAAGTAACCGAGTACTTTTACTTGAGTACAGTACAATTATGAGGTACTTTTAAGTAATGTGAAGGTACTTTACT
Source organism: Gymnoscopelus braueri (assembly GCF_963280865.1). Taxonomy (NCBI): domain Eukaryota; kingdom Metazoa; phylum Chordata; class Actinopteri; order Myctophiformes; family Myctophidae; genus Gymnoscopelus; species Gymnoscopelus braueri. Next base: position 46,923,509 of record NC_137620.1, on the reverse strand, counting down.
ATTTCATTGATATGTTATACTTCTACTTCTTCTAAGTCAGAGGCAAACATTGCACTTTTTACTGCAGATTTTTCTTGTTGTTGAACAAAACATGCATTAAATGAGTAGTTCACCTAAAAATACAATACAATACTATGGACGATGGAGGTCGGACGAGGTAGGTATGTAGGTATGTAGGTATGTAGGTTGGTTGGTTGGCAGTTAGGTAAGTAGACACTAGACAGTCAATGAATTCTGGGTCATGTGTTTGCATGTGTTCGTCTGTTTGAGTGCCGGGAAACAAACACACACACACACACACACACACACGCACACAGACACACACACACACACACACACACACACACACACACACACACACACACACACACACACACACACACACACACACACACACACACACACACACACACACACACACACACACACACACACACACACACACACACACACACGTGCACACATGGTGATGTAATTTGTTAAAATGTGGAATTAAAATGTGCGCGTGCTTTTGCGCGCGTGTGTGTCTGTGTGTGTGTGCATGTGTCTGTGTGTGTGTGTGTGTGTGTGTGTGTGTGCGTGTGTGTGTGTGTGTGTGCATGTACACATCTACAGTAGTGGGACAGTAGGACGTTGGTAGCCTGAGGTTCATACGTGACACAGTTCTCTGACAGAGTTAGACTCTCTGCTCTTAAAGAAAGACGACCAGCAGCACACTGACTGTGTGTGTGTGTGTGTGTGTGTGTGTGTGTGTGTGTGTGTGTGTGTGTGTGTGTGTGTGTGTGTGTGTGTGTGTGTGTGTGTGTGTGTGTGTGTGTGTGTGTGTGTGTGTGTGTGTGTGTGTGTGTGTGTGTGTGTGTGTGTGTGTGTGTGAGCACTCAAATTCTTTACCTGAGGAAAAGTATCAATACCACAATGTAGAAATACTCAATGTTGGAAGTAAAAGTCCGGAATTGAACATTTACTCGAGTAAAAGTACAAACGTATTGGTGTCAAAATATGCTTAAAGTACCAAAATTCATCATGCAGAATGTCCCGTTTCAAGTTTTCAAATGTATAAAACATAGCAGATCTACATGCTCACAATGCGTGAGCTTGTAGATCTGCTATTTTCAAATGGCCCGAAATGTACATAGGGCTGAAGTGGTTAATGTGTGTTTCGTAATAATAATCAAAATCTACAAAGTAACTAGTAACTAAAGTTTCCAAATAATTGTAGTTGAGTAAAACGTACAATATTTTCCTGAGATGTAGTGGAGTAGAAGTAAAAGTACCAAAAATTGCACATACTCAAGTGCAGTACTTGAGTAAATGTACTTAGTTACTTTCCACCACTGCCATCTGGTTCCATGGGTATACGCTCTCAGAGGTAAGGGAACAGTGTGTATTTGACAGTGATAGTCATTACAGTGAGTTAGTTACATACTGTAAGGTACAAAGGTTCCATCCACTATCATGTCTATATAAGGCTGAAGACAATGGCCCTACAGTATAGATAAACACATTCCTCTGTTTATTACACCTATGAGCCAGAGAACATTATTACACCCTACAGTATCAGTGGTGTGAAGTACTTTGACTTTACTGGAGTATTTCCACTACATCTCAGAGGCAAATATTGTACTTTTACTCCACTACAATTATTTGACAACTTTAGTTACTTTGTAGATTTAGATTATTATTAAAAAACATACATTAACCACTTCAGCCCTTTTATTTACATTTCGGCCATTTGAAAATAGCCGATCGACAAGCTCACAATGCGTCGCGATGCAACGCATTGTGAGCTTGTAGATCTGCTATTTTCAAAATATTTTTTTTGGGTGGGCTACATTTGAAAACTTGTGAAATGGGACATGCCGCTTCGCGGCGCGTTGCGAACTTGTGCATCTGCTATTTTCACTACAACTTAAATGTCTAATTTTATTAATGGAAATTATTGTATTTATTTTATTTACGAAATGATTTACTTAATATGTTTGAATTCATGCAATTGTTCTATCTCTTATCAAGTATAGTTTTCCTTTTTTCCCCCTCCCCAAACAATAATTTGTGTGATAGACAACCCAGCTTCTATACCAGTGTTAATTTTGACAGCAAAGTCAAAGTCTTTTGAATATAATTCCATTTAGTTTTAGTCATATTTTAGTCATTCTGAAATGTTTTACTTTTTGCCTGTTTTAGTCGACTAAATATCATAACATTATAGTCGACTAAATCTACAGTTGATTTAGTCGACTAAAATGTATGTTGTCGGTGCCTTGGTGGCGTCATAATGGCAGATTTTTTCGCTTGGTTGCATGCTGAAAATAGCAGATCTACAAGCTCACAACGCGTCGCAGTGCGACGCGTTGTGAGCTTGTAGATCTGCTATTTTCAGAGCGCAACACCCCGAGCACAACCAAACATAAACTGACTTGTCTTTTAGTTCTACTGGATCTCTTCTCCACTAGTTCCCTCACTAACATTTTAGTCTAGTTTTATTTGTTGACGAAATTGTCAGTATATTTAGTCTTAGTTTTAGTCATCATAGCTTAGTTTTTATTTAGTTTTCATCAGTGAAAAAAGGTTGTCGACCAACATTTTTCATAGTTTCATAGTTTTAGTTGAATAAATCAACACTGTTCTCTACCCTACGATCACGGAGTGTGTCTTTTTATCTCCGTTTGAGCGAGTTGACCCTGAGGGAGTTCCATGGTTCTGTGGTTGGAGAGAGAACCAGGACAGCACAGATATCCTGCTATTATTACTGATTATAATTAATACGGCTTCATAATTAATAGAGTTTTTTTTTACACTGATGATGCTACGGCTAATTCTGGACCCATGATGGAGCCCACTTCTCTTCTTAGAGGCTCCCAACATGTTTTACATGGCATACAGTATTCTGTCTATCTCTCTCTCTCTCTCTCTCTCTCTCTCTCTCTCTCTCTCTCTCTCTCTCTCTCTCTCTCTCTCTCTCTCGCTCTCTGTCTCCACTCTCTGACCTGACCTCAGAGGTCAAATGTCAACCAGAGGTTAACCCATTAAAGGACAGACTCCTGGCTTTATATTAATTTGAGCTGTGATTTGGATTGATTTAGGGCCGGAGGAGTGGAGGCTGAACATTTTTAACTCCAAACTGTGCCTCTGGGGGTCCCTGGAAAAAACGTATTTTGAGAGGGGGGGTCCGTGGCCAAATTCATATCATTTTGACATGAATTTGGCACAGAGTGCCGCACTATGAGCTTGTAGATCTGCTATTTATTTTTTTATCGTGAAAGTTTTTGCAGATCTTTAAATATAATATGTATTTTTAAAGCGAACATTTGTAACTCAAATCTGTGCTTCTGGGGGTCCTTGGAAAACAACATTTTGAGATGGGGGTCCGCGGCCAATTACATATCTAAAAATGTTTTCTAAACAGTATGTTGCTATATCAGTGTTGCTCAAACTTTTTCATGTCAAGGACCCCCAAAATGATATGTATTTGGTCGCGGACCCTCATCTCAAAATATTTTGTTCCAGGCACCCCCCAAGAAGTACTGATCGACGTTAAAAATGTTCGCTTTAAAACATAAATTACGTACATTCAAAGTTCCCACGATAAAAAAAAATCATGAGCTATGAGCTTGTAGATCTGCTATTTTTTGAATAGCCAAAGACATCTTAAAATGACACAGATGGGTTCCCGGTCTTATTGTATTAAGAAATGACTGGTTGTGTTGAAGTGTAGGATAATATGGGTGTCTCTGCAGACAGAGCGTTGTGTTGAAGTGTAGGATAATATGGATGTCTCTGCAGACAGAGTGTTGTGTTGAAGTGTAGGATAATATGGGTGTCTCTGCAGACAGAGTGTTGTGTTGAAGTGTAGGATAATATGGGTGTCTCTGCAGACAGAGGTGTTGCGTTGAAGTGTAGGATAATATGGATGTCTCTGCAGACAGAGCGTTGTGTTGAAGTGTAGGATAATATGGATGTCTCTGCAGACAGAGGTGTTGTGTTGAAGTGTAGGATAATATGGATGTCTCTGCAGACAGAGCGTTGTGTTGAAGTGTAGGATAATATGGATGTCTCTGCAGACAGAGTGTTGTGTTGAAGTGTAGGATAATATGGGTGTCTCTGCAGACAGAGTGTTGTGTTGAAGTGTAGGATAATATGGGTGTCTCTGCAGACAGAGCGTTGTGTTGAAGTGTAGGATAATATGGATGTCTCTGCAGACAGAGTGTTGTGTTGAAGTGTAGGATAATATGGGTGTCTCTGCAGACAGAGCGTTGTGTTGAAGTGTAGGATAATATGGGTGTCTCTGCAGACAGAGGTGTTGGATGACTTGGCCCACTTTATACCGTCTCTAGTCAAAGTCATGCAAGGACATGAAGACACCTGTTTCTGACCCAGAAAAACATCACTTCAGACGGTGAGCAAGTTACATCTGACTCCTGGGAAAAAGAAGGAGGCTGGAGAGTTCCTCGTGTAAAAAAGACAAAAAAAAAGAAGACACTTTTATACGTTGTCCTCCATTTAGGACACTCAGACATGAACACACACACACACACACACACACCCACACACACACACACACACACACACACACCCACACACACACACACACACACACACACACACACACACACACACACACACACACACACACACACACACACACACACACACACACACACACACACACACACACACACACACACACACACACACACTGAATGAAAAACATTTTGTAAATGTTGAATTATGAAACTCTTAAAGGGATAGTTCAGGAAAAAAAATCTTCTATGGACCAGTCACCCCATGGAATGGAGACTTGAATTCATAATATGTTTTAGTTTTTGTGTCATTTCTAAGCCAATAATTTGATGACCAGCGGACCGGTAGGCAGCGGTTCCGGTAGGAGACACAAAGGACACAAAGCTCTCCTACCAGAACCGCTACCGGTCATCAAAAATGTTCAAGATTTTTCAAAAAATAAATAGCAGATCTACAAGCTGGTAGCGCGGCACCCGGTGCCGCATTTTTGAATGGTTAACATGAATCCAATAGTGTAGGGGTCCCTGCTTCATCTCTCTCTCAGCTAAGGGGTCCCTGCTTCATCTCTGTCTCAGCTAAGGGGTCCCTGCTTCATCTCTGTCTCAGCTAAGGGGTCCTTGGCCTGGAAAACGTTGAAGACCCCTGCCCTCCTGTCAGCTGTCTCTCTCTCTGGTGTTTCTCCTGAGTTGTCTACATCCTCCTCTCCTCTCCTGCTCCTCTCATCCTTCCTTTCCTGTCGTTTTTCCATCATTCGTCTCCATCCTTCATTCCTGTGTCACCTGTTTAACACAGAGCTCTTCCTCTGTCTTATCAACAGTCTGTCACTCCATCTGTCTCTCTCTCTCTCTCTCTCTCTCTCTCTCTCTCTCTCTCTCTCTCTCTCTCTCTCTCTCTCTCTAAATAGTGACCGGCTTTGACACTTCCCGCCTTTCCTCTCCTCTGTCCGTCCATCCATCAGTTTCTCTCTTTCTCTGTCTCTCTCTCCTTCTTTCTCAGTTCCATCTCAGTGTTTGGCCTCTCTCCTTTTTTGTATCATATTTTGAGTTCCTGGTCGCAAGAGCTTCGATGTGTGTGCGTGTGCGTGTGTGTGTGTGTGTGTGTGTGTGTGTGTGTGTGTGTGTGTGTGTGTGCGTGTTAAGGCTGCAACTAACGATTAATTCCATAATCGATGAATCGTCGTTTTTTTTAACGATTAATCGATTAATCGGATTATCGCACTTATTTAGCAATTACCTTATAATTTAGATTTTAGGTTGTTTTAGCATGTTCTATCTAACAATAAAGACAATACAGATGAATAATTAATTAAAAAGTACATGTTATACAATTTTGCTCAGCTGCTGATTAAGCTACTACCCATAAAATACATATCAAAATAAATAAAAGCCACCTTATGGTACCTTTTATCTTCTTCTGACTCCTTGATTTGATTAAAACATTTTTTTTTCGATTATCGATTATCAAATTCGTAATTAGATTTGATTAATTTAGTAATCGATTTTTAATCGATTAGTTGTTGCAGCCTTAGTGCGTGTGCGTGCGCGTGCGTGTGCGTGTGTGTGTGCGTGCGTGCGTGCGTGCGTGCGTGTGTGTGCGTAATTATTACATCATTGTCTCATCTGAAATATTTGAGTTATAGTGATTCAAAATAAAAAAATGATGACAAATATTGATCCATTTTTCAAAAATGTAGAAAAACAGCAGATCTACAAGCTTCTGGACTTCTAGATCCTAAAAGATCCTAAAAGGCAAAACGGAAATATAATTTACATGTTCAAAGAATTTGCTTGACAATTAATCATCAACTGTGTGTGTGTGTGTGTGTGTGTGTGTGTGTGTGTGTGTGTGTGTGTGTGTGTGTGTGTGTGTGTGTGTGTGTGTTTTCCTATAAAGCCTGAGTCAGTGTTGATAACAGTTAACTGTCAGTGACATGCAGACACACCCATCATGTAGTTTCCTGCTCTCTCTCTCCTCCATTCTCCCTTCAGTCTCTCTGATGCTCCATTATTTCCTGTCAGAGTGTTTATTCACATGCAACAGAACCAACTATGAGGAGTCATTGAGGACGTTCTTCATAGTAGTGCTTCCTCATCCCAGAACCCCAGCTTCACGTTTCAGCACGTTCGGCGGGCCAGCGTATTCTTGGTGCAATGCACGCCTATGTGGTCTAGAGTTCTCAACAGGCCTGAAAATTAAGGCCTGGCCCTAACTGGGCGAATAATTACCATAATTGTAGGCCCAAAAACCCGAGTCATTATGGGCTTAATGTCCTCAAAGTCACGCATTCAATACGCTTTGAACTGAGCAGATTAGACCTTCTGTTCCAGAGATAATGACCAAAACATATTGAAAACGGACACTTTAGCAGATTTTCTATATTTAAGTTCTGCCCATTTTCACCAGTTTTTCTCTTTTTATAACACGGGCTAGGAAGGTCAGACGGCGACAAACTAGATACCTGAGTAAAGTTCACTTTAAGCTGCATCCAACACATTTTTTTACCTATTCTTTCACGCAAATCTGAATTTTTAACTGTAATCTTTGCTTCTGTTGGGGTCCCTGTGGGGTCGGCGGCCAAATACATTTTGGGGGTCAAATACATATCTAAAAATGCGTTCTAAATCCTAACAGTATGTTTCTATATCAGCGGTGTTCCAACTTTTCCATGTCAAGGACCACTTTTCCCCCCCAAATGATATGTATTTGGCCACAGACCCCCATCTCAAAATATATTTTGTTCCGCCTACAGCTAATCCTCTGTGGTCTCTGTGTAGCTTCACTTCTCTGTCCTTATTTATACCTTTTTTCACACTCTTAACTGTTCACTACTTGCCCTTTTTTCCCTGTGGCTAATCCCTCCATCCATTTGTCTTCTCTCTGTCTCTGTCTCTGTCTCTGTCTCTGTCTCTCTCTCTCTCTCTCTCTCTCTCTCTCTCTCTCTCTCTCTCTCTCTCTCTCTCTCTCTCAGACAGCTGGTAGCCCTCAGGGTGACAAACTTTATTCTTCCGCAGAATATAAACGAAGCGATGACACTTCCTCTCCTCTGCACTCCATCTTTCTCTCTCTCTCTCTCTCCCTCTCTCTCTCTGCTTATCTCTCTCCCTCCCTCTCCCTCTCTCTCTCTGTCTGTCTGTCTATTTCTCTCAATTCAATTCATTTCAAAGCTGTATTGGCGTGAGAACGTACATGTTTACATTGCCAAGGAAAGCTTGGTATAGAGCTGTTGAAGCAAAAAGCTGCATTTTTTAGCAGTCACTTGGTATAAAACAGTTCTCTCTTTTTATCTCACTTTCTGTGTGTGTGTGTGTGTGTGTGTGTGTGTGTGTGTGTGTGTGTGTGTGTGTGTGTGTGTGTGTGTGTGTGTGTGTGTGTGTGTGTGTGTGTGTGTGTGTGTGTGTGTGTGTGTGTGTGTGTGTGTGTGTGTGTGTCTCTCTCTCTCTGTGTCTCTCTCTGTCTCTGTTTCTCTCTATCTGTCTCTCTATGTCTCCGTCTCTCTCCCTCCCTCTCTCTGTGTCTGTTTGTCACTTATCAGGGCATTTCCTCACTCTTTTATTTCCCTTGTCAACTTCTTCAACTTGCTTCTTAATTTGTTGCGAAAATACTTCTAATGTCTGTCTCTCTGTCTCTCTCTCTCTCTCTCTCTCTCTCTCTCTCTCTCTCTCTCTCTCTCTCTCTCTCTCTCTCTCTCTCTCTCTCTCTCTCTGTGAGCGTGGGAACAGGAAGTTATTCAGACAGGCATAAGGGGGTTCTGGGCGATCACAGTGCCCCCCCCTCCTCCCCCCTCGCTCCCCTTTCCTCTAAATTCTCTTCTCATCTTCTTTTAAACATCTGCATTACTTAAGTTACAAGAAGTAACACATTCATGTTAATGTGTATTTTAATACATTTAACCATAAACCCTTAGTTCTTAATACATCTGACCGCTGGCTCTGTACTTGGTCTGTTCTTTTTTCCTTCTACACCAAACCTCTTTGCCAAAAAATTGCCGATCTACAAGCTCACAACAACCTCGCATGTGAGCTTGTAGATCTGCTATTTGTTGGCTAATGTTTCCCTCAGAGTAGGGATGCTAGGGTTCATGTGGTTAATGTAAATCACACAAAGATTTGGAGGACCCCCCACTAGCGACTCTGAGGACCCCCTAGGGGTCCCGGACCCCCTGTTGAAGACCACTGCTATAGAGTGTTAGTTCAGTAACAGGAGTCTCCATGTCTCTACAGCTCTTTAATAAACAGAAAATACATTTACAGGTCAGGATACAGATTGTATCCAATCAGGATAGAGAACTCAGTCAGGATACAGATTAAACTAGTGGAATAGGAAGTGATGATGCTAGGACATTTTTAAACAACATTGGAACTATAAAAATGAAGCTGATGAATGGATACTCTCTAATGATTGGCTGGAATGGTGTCACCTACTGTACCTGAACATGTATTTTCTGTTTATTAACCCTTTAACTCATTCAGTGCCACATGACGTCTAAAACGTCATAAAAAAATAAAAAAAACTTTGTTGTTGTTCAGAACCCAAGATATCATGATTTGAAAATGTGCTGCTCCATTCACTTCTTGTTTAACTTCTTACTGAAAAAGGCTGTATCTCGGCTCCTGAGCACTTTTTTTTTACAATTAATTTTTGGCTCTGGCACTGGGACAACACAACCAGAAATAAGTCAGGCACTGAATGAGTTAAGACCTGAGGCGATTCTTAAAAATGTTTTCTAAATCCTAACAGTTTAAAAAAAAAAAAAACCAGCAGATCTACAAGCTCATAGTGCTGCACTCGGTGCCGCGCTATGAGCTTGTATATCTGCTATTTTTGAATAGCCAAAGAAATCTAAAGTGACACAGATGCGTTCCAGGTCTTAATAGGTTAAAGAGCTGGAGAGACATTTAGACTCCTGTTACTGAACAAACACTCTATTCTAAAGCAGTGGTTTTCAAGCTTTTTGGCGTCAAGGACCCCCGAATTGACACATATTAGCCCACTGACCCCTATTTGACAAGATATGCCAGGGACTCAACCATTTAGGTCAATCTACACTGTATCACCATCACCAGTGTTCATGGTTCCATTTGTACACTCTCAGAGTTACAGACACATAAGGGTCAATTTGGTTGCTAACTATTAATTTGGCTGGGGACCCCCTGGAACCCCCTCAAGGACCACTGGTGGTCCCCGGACCACTGGTTGAAAACCCCTGCTCTATAGCAATGATTACTATCATAATATACTGTAGAGCTTTAACCTTTAACATGTTTTTGGGGTTTTTAACCAGAAAATATAATTCTTTAACAATTATTTTACGTTTTTTTAATACATGTCACATCGTTGTTGCAGATGGAAACATTGTGTCTCCAAACAGTTACTTTTTGGGAAATGGAATAATATTTTTCAGAAATAGTGAAAATAGCAGAGCTTGTAGATCTGCTATTTTCACTACTTTTGTGCAACACTCTAGTTTGATGAAGTAAAATGTGTAAAATGTGACCTCACAAGTATATATATACACAGTACAGAAGAATAGAATAGAATATTTACATGATTAAAACTTTATTTCAAAATAAAAGTCTCCACACTAAAGCCAGAGTTCCAATGAACTAATGATGACAATGATAAATGAATGACATGTTTCAGTGTCAATATAACATCATTAAATGTAAGAAGTAACAATATATTTATATTTACAACACAAAGATCATCATTGATCTACTCTAGAATGATGAAGGACATTTACATCTATAAAAGGATTAAAAACATTATGTTTTACTTTTAATAACTTTACAGATTGAGATTAACATATAATCAACATGTAAATGAGGATGAATGGGGGAGGGGTCACAGTATATAAAGTCATTAAAATAAGACTCTTCTTTATCATTAACTACACATTAACAGCTTAAGTCCTATATACTTCATCATACAATGAATAACAAAAATAACTGATCTACAAGCTCAAAACACTCACTATTTTGATAAACTGTTATTTTCCTAAATAGGGGTTAATGTGGTTAAAGCATCAATAATTGCTCTACAATACAATCAAGTAATATTTATTATTGTGAAATTCATTACTATGCATAATGATTACTTTGACTTTTGCTGCTTTAAGTACATTTTCATCCTAATAGTTTTGTACTTTCACTTAAGTAAGCTTTTGAGTGCAGGACTTTTACTCACAGAGTATTTCAACACGGTGGTATTTTTACTTTTACTCAAGTAGAACACCTGAGTATTTCTTCAATCACTGGTACTTAACAGATTTTTATATCAATGGTTTCAGCATCACCAGCCTCTGCATATTATTGGTTAATTTCACTGCTGCTTACAGTTTTTGACAGCTGTTGTTGTTGTTGGTGTTTTAGTGCCTTTGTTGTTTCCATCTGACCCCCTGACCTCCCATAAGTCTGTGCCTGATAACATCCCAGAGAGACGTGTCTCTACTTGACAGATTTTAATATCAATGGTTTCAGCATCACCAGCCTTTCCAATAGAGAAATAAGGGTAGAGTTTGTCAGTGAAAGTGTCTTTATGAGTGTAGATGTGAGTCATGTCTTCAGGGTCGTAGAAGGACACCTCCCCCCTGTCATAGTCCAGCTGAACTCTGATCCTCTCAGGATTCATCTGCAGTGAGATGGTTTTACCACACACATTCTTATAGACACCATCCTGCTGATATAAACACCAGATTCCATATTCTGGTGAGGCATATGTCTCTCCCTTCCTGTCCACAGATTCTTTAGCCAAACCTATATTCCAGGCAGGATGGTCGCCAACCTCTACCTCCCAGCTGTGTTTTCCTGAACTGAAACCCTCTGAACCCAGAACATCAGCATGACAGGTGAACCTCTCTGGGTTGTCAGGAAGCTGCTGCTTTGTGTCTGTCCATCTCACACTGGTCAGGTCTTCAGACAGACAGAGCCATGGGGCTGCTGTGTTTGGGTCCAGAGTGACAGGAGTGAACTTGACCCTCTCCTTCATCTTCTCACAGACTGTGAAGCTCAGGTTTCCCAGGTGTTTGGTCACGTCTATCAGAGCTCCTGAGTTCAGCTGTGGATCTGACAGTGTACACTGGACTCTGGCGCTGGTCTGAGTGTGTTTATAACTGCTGAGAAATGACATGTTGTCTTTCTGCAGCTCTTGTTCTACAGCAGAGATGCTGTCTGAGAGAGAGGACATCTGCCCCTGAATGTTCTTCATCTCTCTGCTGACAGTCTTCTCCTTCTCCTCCTCTTCCTCCTTCAGAGCTGCCAGTCTGGCCTCGTCTTCCTCTTTCAGGAACTGTCTGAACTTTTCAAACTCATCTCTGATATGCTCCTCTGTGGCCTCCACCTGCTTCTTGTTGTGTGGAACCACTTCATCATTGTATGTAGTTTTTATGCTTTCGCATTTGGTCATCTTGTCCTTCAGAGTCCTGAGGTCAGACTTCAGTTGGACCTTCAGTTTGTTGACTGCTTGTTCTATAGGAACCAGCTTGTGACCAGGGTGGTGAGAGGAGTCACAGATACGACACACAGCTCTCTGTTCTTCCTCACAGAACAGTTGATGCTCCTCTGGATGTTCACAACTCAACACCGCCTCAGATGACTCAGTTTTCAGTCTCCCAACATAAGAGTCAGCTAATTCCTTCAGTTTAAAGTTAATAATGTCTTCCTTTGAATATTTTCTCTTGCAAGTGGGACAGTTCTTGTTTTTAGCTTGATCCCAGAAGTTTTTCAAACATTCACAACAGAAGCTGTGATTGCAGGTTAGAGTCACAGGATCTTTAAAAGTGTCCGAGCAGATCTTGCAAGTCAGGACATTGTCAACCAGAGCGAGTTTCTCTGCCATCTCTGTTGGATTGCAAAGTATCTTTAAATAGCAAGACTCACCAATTCACATTCCACTTCAACGTACTGTGGTTAATCCTTCAACTTCTGTATTGTTCAGTAGGAAACAAATGCTTTTCTTTCAAAGATAAAATCCAAAAACCGAAGAGATCGAACATGAATTATCACCTGGATGAAGTGGCAGTCAGAGTACAAAGTGTGAAACTATACACTGTGAGTAGGGTGACGTTGGTTAATATTTAATTGGAAGATGATAAACAATAAAAGATTAGATTGCTCTGGACAGGTTCAAGGTTCAATGGTTTTAAATGTTTTAGACACCTTTTTCATGACAAGGACCCCCAGGGACCCCCAGAAGCAATAATTTGAGTTAAAGATGTTGGCTTTAACCAAAATATGTATTCAAAGATTTGCACACATTTTCAAAATTAGCAGATCTACAAGCTCTATGAGCTTGTAGATCTGCTAATTTTTGAATAGCCAAAGAAATATTCAAATGACACACAGATGTGTTGTTCCTGGATTAAATGGCTTAAGGAGAACTCCTAGCGCTGTGGACCAGAGCTAGCCAGGGCCTCTATGAGGAGTTGTGTGTCATGATCCAAGAAATCCAGGGGGAAATGATGCTGATTTGAACATTTTGGGTTTTACTGTAGATTCTTCCATGGCCTACTGGGAGTGTGTGTGTATAAGTACAAGTTTCCCAGCAATTGAACTCTGTATGTACTGCATATAACAGGGGTGATGCAACTTTGATGATGCAGAGGGCCACTATAGTTCCACACTCACTCCAGAGGGCCACATTGCATATACTGTCTCTCTGTATTTTAACTTTTTTCGCCATTCTATGTCACACAAAAGTATATAAAATAGCAAAAATAGCCGATCTACAAGCTCAAAACGTGTCGCAGCGCGACGCGTTTTGAGCTTGTAGATCTGCTATTTTTTCTATTTTTTAATTGGAATAGTTTTGGTAGAGTTCTTTTATGCTATTTTAGAATTGGAATCCTGAAAAGTAACATTTTTATTTAATTTCAAATGCATTTAGTTATACTTTATGTTAACTTTATGAACTTAAATACAAATACATTGGACATAAAAAAGACAATACATTTTTAATACTAGTCATTAAGCTACTAATATAGACTGAAGTAATTAAAGCGGGTCATGTTTGCATGTTTGGAATCATAACAGCTGAAATCAATAATATAATCACTATTCTGATATTAACCTGCGGGCCGCAATAAGTGAAGGTGGGGCCGCATGTGGCCCTCGGGCCGCCAGTTCCCAATGTATGCTACTGTATATAACTACATGAATTAAACTTATAGATCTTTTATAAATATAAACAATATGCTGTCTGTATAACAGTGACATTCAGTGTCAGCACAAATGCTAATGTCTACTGGTTACTCTGTAAATGTGACACACACACACAAGCGCACACGCGCACGCACACACACACACACACACACGCACACGCACACGCACACACACACACACACACACACACACACACTGGGTGAGCATTGTGTGACACGTGTCCTGTGGATGGAGAAAGTGTGTGTGTCTGTGTGTGTGTGTGTGCAGGAAGTGCGTGTGTGTTTCTGGTGATAATGTAACTGTTTCCTCCGTTGTCCTCATTGTTCTTTTTTCCCCCGTCGCTTTCGCTTTTCTCTCCTTGACCCCGCCCACCCTTTGTTATCTGACCCCGCCCACCCTTTGTTATCTGACCCTGTCATGTGACCTCGTTGTTGTCGGGCGGAAACATTGCATGTCCTTTTTTTAATCATAATTTTAAAAACATTTTAAACTAGTGAAAATAGCAGATCTACAAGCTCACACCGCGTCACTGTGAGCTTATAGATCGGCTACTTTCACTACTTTTGTGTGACACTCTTTGTCTGATGAAGTAGGACGTTCATTTATCAATAAAAACGTAAAAAAGTTTAAATATAATGGAGATGTGAGGTTTCTGCCTGACAACACAGATATGAGACAAAGCCTAATGTCCCGCCCACGCGGTCACACACACACACACACACGCACACGCACACGCACACACACGCGCCAGACAGACACAGACACACACACACACACAACCAGTGGTAGAAAAAGTACTCAAATGTTTTACTTAAGTAAAAATATCAATACTGCAATGTAAAAATACTCTGTTACAAGTAAAAGCCCTGAATTAGTAAGTCCCATTTCACAGGTTTTCAAAAAATATATATTTTGAAAAGTAGCAGATCTACAAGCTCACAATGTGTGAGTGGTTAATGTATGTTTTTCAAATAATTACAGTGGAGTAAAAGTACAATATTTGCCTCTGAGATGTAAAAGTGCTGACATTTTTAAATACTCCAGTAAAGTAAAAAAAAATAATCTCAATATTGTACTTACGGTAAGTATAATACTTGAGTAAATGCACTTAAGTTACTTTACACCACTGACACACACAGACATGCACGTAACCACGTGTATAGACCTCCAGTTCCTGTATCTCATGCAGAAACTAAACTGTACAGTATCACACCCTGTGTGTGTGTGTGTGTGTGTGTGTGTGTGTGTGTGTGTGTGTGTGTGTGTGTGTGTGTGTGTGTGTGTGTGTGTGTGTGTGTGTGTGTGTGCGCGTGTGCGTGCGCGCGTACATACTGTATGATAAAAGTGTGATTGCTGTCACACAGCATAAATCCAGATCTTTCTCTGATAGTGTATAATGACCCACTTAAACCAGGCCTGTCAAACTGGCGGCCCAGATACAGCACGCAATGTGGTCCAATCCGGCCCAACGGAGGATTTTGAGAGAGAGTCTGTCTGTCTGTCTGTCTGTCTGTCTGTCTGTCTGTCTGTCTGTCTGTCTGTCTGTCAGACAGACATACAGACCAGTGTCCAGTAGTTTTGTTTATATTTTTAATGTTGTACAATGTGCATGCATTGTAATTCAGCGGTGTAAAGTAACTTAAGTGCATTTACTCAAGTACTGTATTTTCCCTTTACTGGAGTATTTCAAATTTTCTGTACTTTATGCTTCTACTCCACTACATCTCAGAGGCAAATATTGTACTTTTACTCCAATACAGTTATTTGAAAACTTTAGTTACTTTGTAGATTTTGATTATTAATACGAAAACATACATTAACCAATTCAGTGCGATATACATTTCGGCCATTCGAAAATAGCAGATCTACAAGCTCACAATGCATGTGAGCTTGTAGATCTGCTATTTTCAAATGGTTTTTATACATTTGAAAACTTGAAATGGGACATTCTGCATAATGAGTACTTTTACTTTTGGTACTTTAAGTACATTTTGATGCACATGCTTTTAAACTTTTACTCAAGTACATTTTGAATTCCGGACTTTTACTTGTTATAACAGAGTATTTTTACACTGCACGTATTGATACTTTTACTTAAGTAAGAAATTTCAGTTATTTTTCTGTCAGGTATGGTGACCTCACCTCCACGCCTCGCTCTGTTCCTCTCTGCTTACATGTAAACACGACGTGTGTGTGTGTGTGTGTGTGTGTGTGTGTGTGTGTGTGTGTGTGTGTGTGTGTGTGTGTGTGTGTGTGTGTGTGTGTGTGTGTGTGTGTGTGTGTGTGTGTGTGTGTGTGTGTGTGTGTGTGTGTGCGTGCGTGCGTGCGGGATATAGTATATTCCCCTCAGTTGACTTCTGTTTGTTTGTGCTTTGTGAGTCATTCGAGTCGACTTGTACAATTATGTATTATTTGATTGTTTGTGTGTGTGTGTGTTTGTGTGCGCATGCAAGTGCGTGTGTGTGTGTGCCACTGCACAATCTGTTTCCTGCAGGCTGTCATTATATGACACTTGATACCAGCTTGATTGGTCTGCAAATCTATCTAGCTCTGCTGATGCGTTAGACACACACACACACACACACACACACACACACACACTAAATAGCAGATCTACAAGCTCACACATTCTTTGTGTTTCCGGTTAGTTGACACTGGCGTTCAACTCAGTATAAATCAGGCATAACTCACAACCCTTAAAGTTAACCTCTAAATATCTGATCTTTAATCCTAACCCCTAAACCTGAATATATTCCTGGTTTTAAACCTATCTCTAAATCTCATTTTCCTCACGATGTCTATTACTCAAATGTGACCATACCTGTGTGTATATCTGGCCTCACAAGTATAGTAACACACACACAGTAACACAGACACAGAGATACATAGACATACAATGTATCGTCAGGCAGAAATCTCTTATCTCCATATTATAAATTAACGCCCTACTTGATCCATACTACAGCGTCACTCAAAAGCATTAAAACTAGCAGATCTACAAGCTCTCTCTCGCCGTGTTTAGAGCTTGCTATTTTTTTATTTGAATCCTGAAAAAGTAACAGTTTTGGAGGTTTCCAACTGACAGACACTCTGTGTGTGTGTGTGTGTGTGTGTGTGTGTGTGTGTGTGTGTGTGTGTTTATATATATATATACATATATATATACATATATATATATATATATATATATATATATATATATATACATATACATATACACATATACATATACATATACATATACATATACATATATATATATATATATATATATATATATATACATATATATATATATATTGCTCACAGTTTGTGTGAATGAATTGTTGGAGCATTTGACTCTCACAAGTTATTAATACAAGTACACACACACACACACACACACACACACACACACACTCACACACACACACACACACACTCACTCACTCACACACACACACACACACACACACACACACACACACACACACACACACACACACACACACACACACACACACACACACACACACACACACACACACACACACACACTTATGCAGACAGGCGTCATAGGAAAGGTGTGTCAGTGTGCTCATTGTGTTTTGATATTTGTCTAATGGGTCCAGAGTGAATGGCAGAGGGGACGAGAAAGGCCAGAGGAAAGGAGGGGAGAGGGAAGCAGAGAAAGAAAGGAAGGGAGGGAGGAAGGGAGGGAGGGGAAAGTGAGGATGGGCAGCTGGTCTCTAGTGGACAATTAATGTCATTTATGAGTTAAAGTGATAAATATAGCCATAAGCCATCAAGACCGGGAACGCATTATGTGTCGTTTTAAGATTTCTTTGGCTATTAAAAAAATAGCAGATATACAAGCTCATAGCGCGGCACAGAGTGCCACGCTTTGAAAATCTTTGCTCCGTTCTGGGGGGTCCCTGGAACAACACATTTTGAGATGGGGGTCCGTGGGCCAAATAGATATCTAAAAATGTTTTCTATATCATATTAGTGTGTTGCTATATCAGTGGTGCTCCAACTTTTCCATGTCAAGGACCCCCAAAATGATGTATTTGAATTTGGTAGAGGTGTCACGATATGCCTAATACACTATTCGATTGGCCTTCGATTTTTAGCTCACGATTCGCTTCAATATTTGATTTGTATTTAATTTAATTATCAGGACCTCAACGGAAACATGTCCGCAAGGACTTTTTTGGACGGACCTTTTAGACAAAAGTATTATAAATGTAACTGTGATGTTTACATTCTTTTTGTCTAATAAAAAAAAATCTACTCTTGAAAAGAAAAACACTCGTTTTTCAAGAAATAACTTTTATTTGAATAAGAATTATAAATGAGAATCTAGAATAATAAAATGTTCAACATAATAATATAAACTTTGGGTTTTATCAACTGTCATTGACATTTTCATATTCTTCTAAGAAGATTAGTTAACATTCTTTGATAAGTTAAGATTTTTTCCCATTCCAAGTGGCTATGACTGACTTCCAAAGTATGATTGCCCTGGGTAGACAAGAAAGGGAGGAAGGGAGGAGAAAGTGAGGATGGGCAGCTGGTCTCTAGTGGACAATTAATGTCATTTATGAGTTAAAGTGATAAATAGAGCCGTAAGCCATCAACCCGGCCTGGCGGAGATTGGCAGTAATCTGCGTTCTGAGGAAGAGCACAGCGTTCCTCTACTTAAGGCAGGCAATCGATTCTACATGGCCTAGCCCTTGATGGCTGTCATCTTTTTAGCGGACAGATGAGTTCCCTGTCTTAATGGTTTAATCTCATATCACACACCATATCCACTGCTGTAACTTTCACCTGCCTCTGCGAGGCGTTGTGAGCTTGTAGATCGTCTATTTATCTGTGGAAACGAGACAAACTAAATGTAATGTCTACAACTCCAAGTGCTTGTCAGGGTGGGGGAGGGGGGTCCCCAGTTCAGATATGATTATTTTGGGCGGTCCCCAGTTCGTTCAAATATGATTATCTAGGGGGGTCGAGGCCTGAAACGTGTGTATATATATAACTCAGGATTTAGAAACAGTGGTTATCAAAAAATAGCAGTGCCATGCTGCAAACTTGTGTTTTTTAAGATTTTTGAACAATCTTGGAAGTGTTTGAAACACACATCTTCTCTTCGGTCTGCGCGGTCAATCATGTTGGGGTTATCTTCATTTGACTTCATCAGGCCGTCTATGGACCACATGGTTCTGGGCAGCGGTGGAAAGTAACTAAGTACATGTACTCAAGTCCTGTACTTAAGTACAATTTTAAGGTGTTTGTACTTTACTGTAGTATTTACAATTTCCAATACTTTTACTTCTACTCCACTACATCTCAGAGACAAATATTGTACTTTTACTCCACTACAATAATTTGAAAACTTTAGTCACTTGTTAATTTGCAGGTATAAATTATCACATCATAAAACATAGATTAACCACTTTAGCCCTATTTTATAACTAGGCTATTTGAAAATAGCAGATCTACAAACTCACAACGCGTCACATTGCGACTCGTTGTGAGCCTGTAGATCTGCTATTTTCAAACATTTCAGTAGTTTTACTCGTGGTACTTTAAGTACATTTTGATACCAATACTTTTGTACTTTTACTCAAGTACATTTTGAACACCAGACTTTGACTTGTAACAGAGTACTTCTACATTGCAATATTGATACTTTTACTTAAGTAAAACATTTGAGTTCCACCACTGGTTCTGGGACCGTTGGTTCCCAAGGCTACTGCACTGTGACTGACACACGCGCGCGCGCGCACACACACACACACACACACACACACACGTGCACACGCACACATGCACGCACACACACACACTTAAGTGCAGAGTAGCTTCCAGCCTGCAGGCAGCTTATCACTGAATGATGAATGGGCTGACCATGCTGCAATGACTGGCTAAATATTACACACTACAATAACACACACACACACACACACACACACACACACACACACACACAGGCCAGGATATGCAAGGAATGTGCTCTCCGGGTCCAAGACGACCGACCTTCACACGTGAAGACACTCATACTTGTGTAGACACACACACACACACACACACACACACACACACACACACACACACACACACACACACACACACACACACACACTCACCCACGGTCTTACTCAATAGGATGTTTCTCAAGTCAGAACCTGTATGTGCCTGTCTGCTTACAACCGCCTCCCTAGACACGCACACTCACACTCACACACACACACACACACACACACACACACACACACACACACACACAGACACACACACAGACACACACACAGACACGCACACGCGCATCGTGAAGTTTCAACTGTATGTTGATTATTTTCGAATAAACTGTACTAAACACACACACACACACACACACACACACACACACACACACACACACACACACACACACACACACACACACACACACACACACACACACACACACACACACACACACACACACACACAAACACGTGTGGCTACAGTCTCAGAAAGTGCTGTGGCCAGTAAAGAAAACTATTAACTTACACACACACACACACACACACACACACACACACACACACACACACACACACACACACACACACACACACACACACGCTGGCGGTGGACTCGTTGGCTTGGTCTCCGGGG
>NC_137620.1:46763191-46898191 GCF_963280865.1 Gymnoscopelus braueri | reverse complement strand
GTGTTGAAGTGTCCTTGAGTAAGACGCTGAACCCCTAATTGCTCCCTATGAGCAGGTTGGTGCCTTGTATGGTTTCCTCCTCCATCGGTGTGTGAATGTGTGTGTGTGAATGTGTGTGTGAATGTAATGCACAATCTATGTAAAGCGCGTTGGATAAAAGCGCTATATAAATACACCATTTACCATTTTATTTTACCTCCCATACTCTGACACACGCGTGCTCAGACAGACAGACAGACAGACAGACAGACAGACAGACAGACAGACCTTGGCACGCCTGCAGCTAGTCCAAAATTCTGCGGCACGCCTCCTGACAGGAACCAGTAGGCGTGAGCACATTACGCCCGTGCTGGCCTCACTCCACTGGCTACCTGTTTGCTTCAGAATTGATTTTAAAATGTTATTGTTTTTAAAGCCGATTTCAAGAAATAAACTCCTGCCATGTGTAATGCTTAACGATGAGATGACTCCTCGACCACTTTAAAAGTCCTACAGTGTGTACCTGCCCTTAGTACCACCTCTTGAGGAACCAGATCCAGATCCCGTTGGATCTGGTTCCTCATCATGTTACTATTGGATCCTCCGGGTTCCGGATCCAAACCCTCACAGCAGCACAGCATGGTGCGCTTAGGATCCAAACCCTCACAGCAGCACAGCATGGTGCGCTTAGGATCCAAACCCTCACAGCAGCACAGCATGGTGCGCTTAGATGTTGTTGTGGAAAATAATTGGTGATGATGATGATGATGATGATGATGTCTGTCTCTCATGTCTTCCAGGAGGTGGAGGTTTTGGACATGAGCGCCATCAGAGACACCAGGACGGGAAAGTTTGCCAAAGTGCCAAAGGTATCGTGTGTGTGTGTGTGTGTGTGTGTGTGTGTGTGTGTGTGTGTGTGTGTGTGTGTGTGTGTGTGTGTGTGTGTGTGTGTGTGTGTGTGTGTGTGTGTGTGTGTGTGTGTGTGTGTGTGTGTGTGTGTGTGTGTGTGTGTGTGTGTGTGTGTGTGTGTGTGTGTGTGCGTGCGTCTGAGTCCTATTGTTTTGAGTGTACTACTTGGAATATTGCGAATATACGTTGTTATTGTTTTAAGAAAATGTACATTTTGACATCATATTATTTTGTACCTGTTTATTTTGTGTGTGTGTCTGTTTGTTTTTGGAAGAAAAAAAAAGAGGAAGCAATCCACACACCTGAAAGGAAAATGTATATTTGTGTCCTGTGCTTGTATCCTCTATAGAGCTAAGACTATTAGCTTGTATAGAGCTAAGACAATTAGTGAAAAGATTCAGGTTGGGGTTTGGATTAGGCATTTAGGGGTTAGGTTTAGGTTTAAAGTTTTTAAAATGCCAGATAAATGGCAAAAAGAAAGGGATACTAATGAACATGTTGCCCCCTGCTGTTGATGACTGTAATGACAGGCGACGTGTGAAGCTGTCACTAACAGCTGTGTGCACACATATACTGTGTGTGTGTGTGTGTGTGTGTGTGTGTGTGTGTGTGTGTGTGTGTGTGTGTGTGTGTGTGTGTGTGTGTGTGTGTGTGTGTGTGTGTGTGTGTGTGTGTGTGTGTGTGTGTGTGTGTGTGTGTTTCCTGTGTGCGCTGACAGTCCAAAGGTGACAGCGCTCCATAGCGAGGCTGACTGGCACATGGAACAGCCACACAGGAAGTGATATAAGAAGTGACCGCCCGGACAGGAAGTTATTGTTGAAGCTATAGCCGAGAGACACACACACACACACACACACACACACACACAGGACATGTAGTTATTGGTTATTTCCGCATCAGACATAAACATACATGTTGTCTGTATGCATTAATACCCTGTCTCGTTGCTGTAGGGCAGGAAACCTCGTATCCAGTGTGAAGTAACTAAGTACATTTACTCAAGTACTGTACTTAAGTACAGTTTTGAGGTATTTTTTACTTTACTGGAGTATTTCCAATTTTCAGTACTCTTACTTCTACTCCACTGCATCTCAGAGGCTAATATTGTACTTTTACTCCACTATAATTATTTGAAAACTTTAGTTACTTTGTAGATTTGAATTATTATTACAAAACATACATTAACCACTTCAGTCCTATTTATACTTTGGCTATTTGAAAATATCAGATCTACAAGCTCACAACGCGTCGCATCTTTCAAAAGATTTTTATACATTTAAAAACTTTCAAATGGATATTCTGCATAATGTACTTTTACTTTTGGTACTTTAAGTACATTTTGATACCAATACTTTGGTACTTTTACTCATGTACATTTTGAATGCCGGACTTTCGCTTGCTCGGATCTACATATTTAAAACGTTTACGTTTTCTAACGTTTAACGACCTACAGTATATTCATCATACAAGAGTGTCAAAGTAAAAGTAGTGAAAATAGCCGATTTACAAAAGTGGAGAAAATAGCCAATCTACTCCTGACTCATTGAGAGCTTGCAGCAGTGGCGTACCCACCATAGAGGCAGCAGTGGCGTACCCACCATAGAGGCAGCAGTGGTGTACCCACCATAGAGGCAGCAGTGGTGTACCCACCATAGAGGCAGCAGTGGCGTACCCACCATAGAGGCAGCAGTGGCGTACCCACCATAGAGGCAGCAGTGGCGTACCCACCATAGAGGCAGCAGTGGCGTACCCACCATAGAGGCAGCAGTGGCGTACCCACCATAGAGGCAGCAGTGGTGTACCCACCATAGAGGCAGCAGTGGCGTACCCACCATAGAGGCAGCAGTGGTGTACCCACCATAGAGGCAGCAGTGGCGTACCCACCATAGAGGCAGCAGTGGCGTACCCACCATAGAGGCAGCAGTGGCGTACCCACCATAGAGGCAGGGCAGCTATACAGTGGCGTACCCACCATAGAGGCAGGGCAGCTATACAGTGGCGTACCCACCATAGAGGCAGGGCAGCTATACAGTGGCGTACCCACCATAGAGGCAGGGCAGGCGGCCCCCTGCCCAACTAAAATCTCGCCTAGAAAATAAAGTAAAAGACTGACTGAAAAACAGGTACTGAAAAAAAATCCAAACAGAATAGTGGCCGTCTGGACGTTAGCCCGCCAGCCGTATCCATTCAGCAGAGCGACCCTCGCCTATAGTGGCGCAAATGTGTGCCGTTGTCTTCATGGGGTATACCAGGAGTGCCAGGGGTGGGGGTCTGGGCCATCACCTGTACTCACCTGGCATAAAAGGGGCTCTGAGAGCAGCTTGAGCCATTCATTACTAAACTACAACATGAAGAGACCACCGCTGAAGAACAGATTCATCCACACAGGACGCTACCTTTCACCACCGCGCCAGGACCAGCGCAATACATTGTTTTTATTAACGTTTTTCAGTTTTGTAGTCAGTGTAGTGTTGTTGTTAACTTGTTTCCCCCGAGATTTTCCCCCCCGAGTACACCAGATTAAAAAATCTCGCCTGCCCTAAATGTAATTCCTGGGAACGCCACTGGCTTGCAGATCAGCCATTTTTCACTATTTCCGAACCATTTCATGTCATGTGTATATATATAGCTGAAATCTAAAATGACACAGCTTTCCCGGTTTTAATGGATTAACTACTAGACCATACCCGTGGGGGGGATATGCGCACATGATTTGGCAACCCGGGAGCCAGCGAACACCAAAAACGCTAATAAACGGCTGACATTTTGGGGAAAGTGAAAAACGGGCTTCTGTGTTCCGTGCACATGGTAATGGTCAATGGCTGTGTGCAAACTGCAAATGCAGATCAATTGCTCTCCAGCCGCTGAGGAGAACCGGGCAGAAGAGATGTTGGCCTCTCTAGCCACACAGAGCTTTGTTGAATTATAGGAGGATAGTCTCCGCCAGGCCGGGCGGCCAAAAGCCGGAGACAGTATTTTCCTGTGTGTGTGTGTGTGTGTGTGTGTGTGTGTGTGTGTGTGTGTGTGTGTGTGTGCGTGGCTCATCTCCGGCACCGTTGAAGGTTCTTCCCAGTAGGTCAAGGAAAGAATCGTTGCCATAAATCCTTCACATCGGCCTCACGGTGGCGCTATAACAGCCCGCTTCACATTTTGGCCTATAACCCTTGAACCCTGTCTGTCTGTCTCTCTCTCTCTCTGTCTAATCTTCAATCTGTCCCATTCACTGACTAAAGATTAAACAAATACCATGAGACTGTTAACTACACCACACCTTTCCTATGACCCCTGTGTGTGTGTGTGTGTGTGTGTGTGTGTGTGTGTGTGTGTGTGTGTGAGTGCGATTGTACAGTAGACTTACATACAGTGGTGTAAAGTAACTAAGTACATTTACTCAAGTACTGTACTTAACTCTCTCAGTGCCAATGAAATAAAAAAATATGTTCATACTGTGCCAGCAATTAAAAAAAAAATAAAACAAAGTCATAATAATAAGTTAAACAAGAAGTGAATGGAGACGCAAATCTTCGGATCACGATATCTTGGGTTCTGAAAATTCTTAAAAAAAAAAAAAAAAACTCGGGATAACTCGTAACTTGGCACTGAGAGAGTTAAGTACAATGGTGAGGTACTTTGACTTTACTGGAGTATTTCCAGTTTTCAGTACTTTTACTTCTACTCCACTACAATTATTGGACATTTTTAGTTACTTTATAAATTACATTAAATTAAATTATTATTACAAAACACACATTAACCACTTCAGCCCTATATATATTTTGGCCATTTGAAAATAGCCGATCTACAAGCTCA
Organism: Gymnoscopelus braueri; assembly: GCF_963280865.1. Classification (NCBI taxonomy): domain Eukaryota; kingdom Metazoa; phylum Chordata; class Actinopteri; order Myctophiformes; family Myctophidae; genus Gymnoscopelus; species Gymnoscopelus braueri. The sequence continues at coordinate 46,893,493 of NC_137620.1, read as the reverse complement.
CAATGAGTTTTCATACCAATACTTTTGTACTTTTACTCAAGTAAATGTTGAATTCTGGACTTTTACTTGTAACAGAGTATTTCTACATTGTAGTATTGATACTTTTACTTAAGTAAATAATGTGAGTACTTTTTCCACCACTGCTTACATATGTGATCACTGTTTGTACATGAAATCTGTGTGTGTGTGTGTGTGTGTGTGTGTGTGTGTGTGTGCGTGTGCGTGTGGATTAGGGCTGGTGTTTGTTTAAAGGGTTGAGTCAGAATTAAGGAATGAATGTAAGTCCATATCCTCACAGGTGTGTGTGTGTGTGTGTGTGTGTGTGAGAGACTTGTTTGGGCCAAACATCCTCTCAAATGTAGTAACGTTTGAGAAACTTTCAGGTTACATTTAGTCATTTTTTGAGTTCAGGTTTAGATCAGGGCTGTTCAAAGTTCTTCAGCGCAAGGACCCTTAGCTGAGAGATGATGCACCGAGTGCAGCGCTATGAGCTTGTAGATCTGCTATTTTTTGAAAAATCTAGATTTGTTTTTCTTCAAGAAAACATTTTTAAGAATCGCCTCAGGTCTTAAAGTAGACCTCTGCTGGTCATTACCGTCACTGCAGGCCGTTCGTTTATTCCTGCGTTACCCAGAATTCCATTTGTTTTCACCGGAAGACGGAAGCGTTTCAAAAAGCGTTCTTTTAATTGTTTTATATGATCTGTGGATCGTTTCTCTTAGCTAGTGGAGCTTTAGTTATACCGTGAGCTGTGTTTTTTTTTGCTGTTGTTTTTCCATCTTCAAATCCTACAATCTCTTAAAAACAGTGTGAGATTCCTTTTTGTTATTAGCGCGGTAGTTCCTGGCCAAACAGGAAACCGGTGCGGTAGTTCCTGGCCAAACAGGAAACCGGTGCGGTAGTTCCTGGCCAAACAGGAAACCGGTGCATTTCCGTTTCCGTTTTCCGGCCGGATGACGTCATTTTCGCGGGAATGACTACCCTAGCCACGTTTCAATAGAAAATAGTTTATAAAAGGCTTTCGGGGGTGAAATTCATGGAGTGGGTGTTGTGAAACATTTGCCACTCACAAAAGATTTTAACTTTAGTCTTGTTGAAAAAGTTACCTAGAGTTACTTTAATGGGTTAAGGTGAAGGATGTGCTGGATGTGGGTAAGGGTTAGAGTTATAATGTGTATAATAATAAATGTGTGTTTCAGGACCACAAGGTGAAAGACGTGCTGGGCTTCGGTAAGAACGACGGCGTGGAGGCCAAGCTGGTGACCGTCGTCCACGGCAACGACCTGGTCAACATCTCCTATCTCAACTTCCAGGCCATGCTGGAGGAAACCGCCAAGGTAAGTAACCACGGAAACCACCGCCGCCAGGGCATACCATAATGACCTGCTTTACCATGTTGTAACACTGTGTGTGTATGTGTATGTGTATGTGTATGTGTGTGTGTGTGTGTGTGTGTGTGTGTGTGTGTGTGTGTGTGTGTGTGTGTGTGTGTGTGTGTGTGTGTGTGTGTGTGTCTGTGTGTGTGTGTGTTTACAGATATGGACAGATGAATTGTTTAAGCTGGCTACAAACATACTGTCCCAGAATGCATCGCGGAACACCTTCCTCCTCAAAGCGTAAGTGTGTGTGTGTGTGTGTGTGTGTGTGTGTGTGTGTGTGTGTGTGTGTGTGTGTGTGTGCATGTATTACAACATTTGTGACGGCCTAAGTTCAGTGCAAGTTTAGTAGCATTTGTTATGATTAGACATTTAGAGGTCAGGTTTAGGGGTTGGAGTGTTTTGCACCAAAAATAAAGTCTCTCTCTCTCTCTCTCTCTCTCTCTCTCTCCCCCCCCCCTCTCTCTGTCTTTCTCTCTCTCTCTCTCTCTCTCTAACAGGTACACCAAGTTAAAATTGCAGGTTAATCAGGATGGGAAAATCCCTGTGAAAAAGTGAGACACACACACACACACACACACACACACACACACACACACACACACACACACACACACACACACACACACACACACACACACACACACGGTACTGTACTGGTCACTTCCCTCAGTGACTCAGCATGTTGGAGGTCACAGTTGTCACTTCTACATTCTGTTTTTTATCACTTTCTCATTCAATCTGTATCTTAAAGGAATAGTTCACCAAAAAAATGCTTATTTTCTATCAATTACACACCCCATGAAGCCTGGAATTCATGGATATTTTTTTGTTTTTTGTTGCATTACTGAGACAATAATGTGATGACCGGTGGAGTCTCAAAGAGTCTTCTTAATGATTTGACCGATGACCCGGTCATCAAATTATTTGCTCCTGTAAAGCCAATTTCAGTATAGGATATCCGAGACTGTTAAGATTTGATAGAAGATGCTTCTGAACATAATTATTGCCAGTTTGACCACTTTAAATGCTCTAATCTTAGAATAATAACCGTAAACAGCCGATCTACGCATTGAGAGCTTGTAGATCGGCTATTTTCGGTGTTGCAATATGCTTCCATATAGAATTTTATGGAAAATCCAAATGACAGACAGTCATCAGTCAAGGCGACTGAGAACTTTAATCAATTGGTTCTCAAAGTGGGGTCCGGGGACCCCCAGGGGTCCTTGGCAGGGTACCAGGGGGTCCCCAGCTAAACAAGACCAGGAGACTGGTTCTGCCCAGACCCAGAATAAGTACTTTATAAGATCAGAGCACTACGTCACGGCTAAGCCGGACTTCACATGACGTGTCAGCCTGTGTCTATGCCCATGTATGGACGAAAGGGGGACAAAAGATGGACCGACATTTATGCCCATGTATGGACGAAATAGGGACAAAGCCTCATGTAGGCCGACCCTCTGGGTCTGGCAACAATACGTTAATATAGTGTAATCATTTTCAACCACTTTAACGATTATTGTATACTTTGGCTGCTATGAGCTTGTAGATCTGCTATTTTTGAAAAACCGTGACAATTTGCACAAATCTTTGAATATGATTATTTTTGTTGCCAGACCCAAGGGGTCGGGCTTACATGAGGCTTTGTACCTGTTTCGTCCATACATGGGCATGGTCACTTTGTCCTCCGGCCCCAGCCCAAAAAAAGTCTGTCCCCCAAAAAAGTCTGTCCATACATGGGCATAGAAAGGGACACACGTCATGCGAAGCCCGGCCATTCAGATTTCAACCACTAGGGGTCTGGCAGTACCAGGTCTCCTGGTTCACTTGTTTTAAAGACAACATTTGTAACTCAAAGCTTTGCTTCTGGGGGGTCCCTGGAACAACATATTTTGAGATGGGGGTCCGCGACCAAATACATATCATTTTGGGGGTCCTTGACATGAAAAAGTTTGAGAACCACTGATATAGTCATACTGTACACTGTTACATGTAACCTAACTGACTGTCTGTCTGTCTGTCTGTCTCTCTCTCTCTCTCTCTCTCTCATAGCATATTGAAGATGTTTTCAGATAAGAGGCGAGTGGAGACGGCTCTGGAACAGTGTGGAATAGTCAACAAGGTAAAAACCATCACAGAGGCTTCCCTGTCGTCTCGTCTATGACGGCGTAGCGGAAAATGTTCACTGTTATCGCTTTGGGACTTTGTACAGTAATATGAATACAAGAACGCTCGCCCCAAAACACCCTCGCCCCGGGTCAAATCCGTCGACCTCGCCGCCAGGTATTCCTAAACGTAACCTCAGTAAAACTATGTGTCTAAACCTAACCTTTTTCCTAAACTTAACCTCAGTGAAACTATGCCTAAACCTAAGCTTATTCCTAAACTTAACCTCAGTAAAACTATGTCTAAACCTAACCTTATTCCTAAACTTAACCTCAGTGAAACTATGTCTAAATCTAACCTTTTTCCTAAACATAACCTCAGTAAAACTATGTCTAAACCTAACCTTATTCCTAAACTTAACCTCAGTGAAACTATGTCTAAACCTAAGCTTATTCCTAAACGTAACCTCAGTAAAACTATGTCTAAACCTAACCTTATTCCTAAACGTAACCTCAGTGAAACTATGTCTAAACCTAACCTTATTCCTAAACATAACCTCAGTAAAACTATGTCTAAACCTAACCTTATTCCTAAACGTAACCTCAGTAAAACTATGTCTAAACCTAACCTTATTCCTAACCTTAACCTCAGTAAAACTATGTCTAACCCTAACCTTATTCCTAAACATAACCTCAGTAAAACTATGTCTAAACCTAACCTTATTCCTAAACTTAACCTCAGTGAAACTATGTCTAAACCTAACCTTATTCCTAAACTTAACCTCAGTGAAACTATGTCTAAACCTAACCTTATTCCTAAACGTAACCTCAGTAAAACTATGTCTAAACCTAACCTTATTCCTAAACGTAACCTCAGTAAAACTATGTCTAAACCTAACCTTATTCCTAAACTTAACCTCAGTGAAACTATGTCTAAACCTAACCTTATTCCTAAACTTAACCTCAGTGAAACTATGTCTAAACCTAACCTTATTCCTAAACTTAACCCTAGTAGCACCTGTGAAGGTAGTACGGAAGAGTCCCGACTTCTTAGTAAACTTAACCCGTGCCTCTGTACTTGGTCTGCTCTTTTTTTCCCCTCTACACCAAACCTCTTTGCCGAATATATCCCATATACATGCTGTGACGTGTTGTGAGCTTGTAGATCTGCTATTTTTTGGTGAATGCTCCCTCCCGAGAATAGGGATGGTAGGGTGAAATTGGTTCATGTAAAAAAAGAAAAGAAAAAAGGTTCCTATCAAACAAAGATTTGGTGGCCCCCCTTGTAGCAATCCTGAGGAGCTACTAGTGGTCCCGGACGAAGACCTATGATCTGTGGTTTATGACCACAGTCTTTACTTAATTTTTCTGTTGCTGTTGGTAGTCATGGCTGCCAGTTCCCAACATTTTTTTTTACTTAAAATTTTTATCCCACGATTGACAAAAGCTCCGAAGTTCGTCCGGGATTCGCAAGCACAGGATCACTCCACATGCCTCCAAGACCCACCACAGACTGTTGATCAGAGCTATGGCTATGATTTAGGCATCTTACCCCACCTCGATCAGTGATCAGACTCTCGGCTTGATTGATTCTCTGACTTGCCTATCAGACCCTCAGCCTGATCTGGCAGGTTGCCATAGCAACCAGATACAGGAAGTTTGACCTCTTTATCACATGACCGACGTTGGGAGGTTGGGACTAGAGGTTAGGGCCGCAAAGCAAAGCGGGGAGGGGAGGAGAGAAGAGAGGCCAGAGAGGCCGGACTTCGCATGACGTGTGTGCAGAGCTATGACTAGGCCGAATAGTTGGAGCTCGCATCCAGATGTCACCACTATATCTTGCCATGAAGAAGCACAGACTTAACATCAACATGAGGATAGATACAGCTGAGAAGGACTTCTCTAACTATCTCCTTGAATTAGGGGAAGACTAGGCTGCACCAGCGCTCCTGGTTTTGTGTATAGAGGGGCGGGTGTATAGAGGCGCAGAGAGATTGCGCCTGATCCCATTGGTTCACCGAACTGTCCGTCAACCCCCGCCCCGTTAACACAACATTACGAGCGACGCCCACTGCACTCTGGTTGGTTGGGGAAATGAAACACTTCCTATACCGGGTACACCGACGCGCTCCTCCAGGCGTTTATTTTTTAGCGAAACTAAACAATAAAAGTCTGGAGATCGAGGCTAGGGAAGACAGACTCGCACATGGACACACTGAAGTTCAAATCCACATTCCGCCACACCACACCACCAGGGTTGGCTGTCCCACAGGGTCCATGCTACATGGATCAGTGATCAGACGATCAGTGACTCTCGGCTTGCTTGATTCTCTGATTTGCCTATCAGACCCTCAGCCTGATCGTGCACGTGGACGTGCTGAGCCGAGTAGCCACGTCCAAAGCAGTACACCTTGTGCTCCACTGCAACAGCTGCACGGTGGCATACCTCTGCAGGGTGGCATCCCTTTGGACCTCCATTCAGATACGACGTCCAGCAGAACATGTATTACGTCTTGTGCTCTGTAAAAAAGTATCCTAATGTCACACGCTAACCACTTATTGGTTTAGTAGCGTAAATGTCACGCCAAGATCCTCAAAGCCGATGGCTTGGATCGCGGGCCAAGCAAGGAGGCCGACGACTGTTGATCTCCCTGATATGTGTAAATTGATCGCCAGCACCACCCCGGTTCAGGCAGGTTCTGGTAAATCTCTCACGTTACCTCAGTGGTGTAGACAGCTAATCCTCAAGGGACGTCCTTACAGGCGGCTGGATTTGTAAAAGTTGCTGAACTACATTTAGTTTGTGTGACGATTAATTTTAAATGACATGGACGTGACGTCGACTTTTGTGACGTTGTTGCGTGATGATGTCATCACGTAGAATAGCCAATAAGTGTGCCGACGTCCTGACGCCACTACCCCTGGGTCACGGCATTATTTTTTTTACTGGATCTCTTCCCCTCTAGTCCCTCAGCTATAACATTTCTGGTCTGGTTTGTATTTGTTGACGAAATGGTCAATACATTTAGTTCTTGTCATCATAGCTTAGTTTTTATTTTTGACAAAATGAACACGGCTCTCTATCTCTTCATCATCATCTAGAGACCCTCCAGAAAAACACAGGCTAAAATCCTTGCTTATGCGGGGCTACAGTCATTGATTATGCGATGAAACATGCGGGGGTTTTATGGGATTTTATGTTGGGAAGTATGCGAAAAGTTAAGAAATATTTGAAACATGTGAAAAGTTACAAAATATGCGAAAACTGAGAAATATGCGAGTTGCAATTTTTTTGTTGTTGCATATTTTGCATATTATACGATGCGATCCCTTTTTTTAAAAATGTTACCCTGCATAATTATGCGCATAATCGCATAATCACGTTTTTCTGGAGGGTCTAGTCATCTCTCTCTCTCTGTGTGTGTGTGTGTGTGTGTGTGTGTGCGTGTGCGTGTGTGTGTGTGTGTGTGTGTGTGTGTTGTTGTGTGCAGACAGAGGGCATCAAGCCAGATGACTTCACGTGGGAAGCCTTCCAGAGGTTTCTGGAAACTCTGTGTCTGAGACCTGAGATCCAGAGCATCTTTGAAAAACACAAGTATGTACACAGTGCACCCCCCCCCCCCCCAACTTTTCCTTTTTTCCCCCCATCTCAAAATATGATGGTCCATGGACCCCCCTAGAAGCACAGATCAACGTTACAAATGTTTGCTCTAAAACAGGGGTCTTCAACAGGGGGTCCGGGACCCCTAGGGGGTCCTCAGAGCTACTACAGGGGGTCCGACAAATCTTTGTGTGATATGATTTAGTTTTTTTACATTAACCACTTGAACCCTAGAATTCCTTTTCTGAGGAGAACATTAGCCGAAAATAGCCGATCTACAAGCTCACAACGCTTGTAGATCGGCTATTTTTGTCAAAGAGGCTATAGGTGTAAAAAAGAGCAGACTAAGTAAAAAAAATAAAAATAATCTGAAACACAATTTTATACAATATAGAGTAGGGGGTCCCTGCTTCATCTCTCTCTCAGCTATGGGGGTCCTTGGCCTGAAAACGTTGAAGACCCCTGCTCTAAAACATATATGTATTCAAAGATTTGCACACATTTTCCACGATTTAAAAAAATTAATGTCAGATCCACAAGCTCAGTATGTATGTATGTTAGGGCATTAACGAATAGTGATTTATGGTATTCGAATTATTCGACCCAAAAGTATTCGAATATTCGATTATTCGATTTGATTATAAAAAATAAAAAAATTAAAAATTTTTAAAAAAGGTTTTTTTTTTTTTTTCAATTGCATTGATGACTCGACTCAAGGAATGCGAGTTGACGTCACACCAGAGCTCACAGCTGCATGTCTGCTCTAGAAAAGCCACTAAAAAAAAAAAATCTTAAAAAAAACAAAAAAATAATCCTTTTTTTTTTTTTTTTTTTTTTTTTGAATAGTCGAATAGTGGTTTGATAGTCGAATAGTCGGTTTGATATTCGAATATTCGAATATTCGACTATTCTGTGAATGCCCTAGTATGTATGTATATGTGTTGTGTCAACAGCGGTTCTAAGAGGAAGCCCCTGATGTCTCTGGATCAGCTGATGGACTTCATCAACCACCAGCAGAGGGACTCCCGGCTCAACGAGGTCCTCTACCCGCCGCTCAAACGAGAGCAGGTCCGCCAGATCATGGAGACCTACGAGACCAACCTCAGCCAGCTGCAGGACAGAGGTGCGTGTGCGTGTGTGTGTGTGTGTGCGTGTGTGTGCGTGTGCGTGTGCGTGTGCGTGTGCGTGTGCGTGTGCGTGTGTGTGTGTGTGTGTGTGTGTGTGTGTGTGTGTGTGTGTGTGTGTGCGTGTGTGTGTGTGTGTGTGTGTGTGTGTACACTAGGGCTGGTGAATTAATATTCGAATATTCCTCGAATATGGGGAAATAATATTCGAATATTAAATTAAAAAAATATATATATATATATATTTTTTTATTAATGTTTATTTGACAGGGACAATACAAAAAACAATGTATCAAGTTATAAAAACAAACAAAATATATGTTTTATTGGATCCGAGCACTCGATACATTGTTTTTTGTATTGTTTCTGTCAGAAAAAATAGAGACATTTTTTCTTTTCTCTTTTTTTTCTCTAATAATAATATTCGAATATAATCGAATATCTGCCAATTTTTAAGACCAATATTCAAATATCATTTCTGAGGAAAGTTGACAGCCCTAGTGTACACAAAGGAGACTTAGTCCAGGGGCCAAGCCATATTTTGGTACCACCTAAGGTGACCGTAAAGTTTTTGAATTTTTGTCTTCCTACGTGTCTCTAGTTTATATTTTGGTATTGCACACCCCATGAAGCCTTGAATACATGGATATATTTTGGTTTTTGTCGCAATAATTTGATGCCCGGGGTAGGACACACAAAGATTCTACTTTGTGTCTCCTACCGGATACATTAGCCGGTAGGTAGTGATAACTGCCATTAAGCTACAAGATTGGAAGGGCTATCATACCAAAATATAAACTAGAGACATGTAGGAAGACAAAAATACAAAAACTTTACTGTCACCTTAGGTGGTACCAATTTGTGAAAATATCAGTGTTGGCCCCTGGACTAACTCTTTGTGTCTCCTACCGCCGGAACCGCTGCCGGTCATCAAATTATTGTCTTAGGAATGAGACAAAAACTAAAACAAGTCCATGAATTCAAGTGTCCGTGGGGTGACTAAGGGTCATTTCAGACGCCAAGCGGCAGATGCGCCTATATAATTCATTTTCAATGAGAGGCGGGCGATTATTTGGGACGCGCTGAGAAGTTGAGGCGCGGTCCCGTGAAACTTTCACACGCGTGCTCGTTGGTGCACACACACACACGCGCGTGGGCGGCAAGAGCTGGATTGTGGTGAGCTTTTTGTTTTCCCCCGCACCGCGCAGGAGGACCAAAACAACAATGATCACGGCGCGATCACCGCTGTAACACGCGCGTGGACCGCTTACCGTCTGTCACGACCTTAATCCATAGGAAAAAAAAGTCATTTTGGGTTTGAAATATCCTTTTAATCTTCATGTACATGCACTGATACTCTTCTTGCACTAATATCTAGGAACAGATACCAGCCTCTATGCTCACACACCTTTTTTTTTATAAATCTCATGTGCTGTACATAAATGTTTGGATGGATATGCTATGTGTAAATATGTTGTAGCTTTTTTTAATTCCTTCTCCCCCCCCCAAAAAAAACCTCTCTAAACCCTGTGATGTGACCATAAAGATGATTGTGATTGTGTCTCTCTCTGTGTGTGAACAGATCAGATCAGTCTGCTGGGGTTCAGTAGGTACCTGCAAGGAGAGGAGAACACCATCGTTCCTCCAGAGAGACTGGACATCTTAGATGACATGAACCAACCACTGTCTCACTACTTCATCAACTCCTCACACAACACCTACCTCACAGGTACACACGCACACACACGTACACGCACGCACACGCACACGCACACGCACACACACACACACACACATTTGAAACATTTATTTATGTCCACATAAACAGAAGTACAAGATGTACAAAGGATATAAACACCGCCAGTGCAGTCAGATAATGGGGAAACAGCCAGTTAGTTACAAAGTACATGTAAAGCAGAGCATTGTTACATACAAAACAAAAGATGGCATATTTGTCGAACACAGCGGACAACAATCATGGGTAAAGCCTCCTCCAAATTGAGCGGCTTCCTATAATGCTGATATTGAGCAGTACCTTGCTAATTGTTTAGCCCTCCTTTTGGAGGAGCACACACACACACACACACACAGAAGACATGGATCAACCACTGTCTCACTACTTCGTCAACTCATCACACAATACCTACCTCACAGGTACATATACATATATATACATATATAATCTTTAGAAATGTTTTCTTTCACATCAGGATGTAATGATCATTAGACTCAATAACGAGTCAATATTTCGTTAATTTACGAAAAAACTCAAAGTTAGATTATGCCCCCGACAGCATAGCAACATACTAGGTTTTTCAGGGGAAAAAAATAAATGTTTTAGAATATGTCTCAGGTGGGTTAAGTGTGTGTGTGTGTGTGTGTGTGTGTGTGTGCGTGTGCGCGTGCGTGTTACAGTGGGTCAGCTGACAGGTCTCTCGACAGTAGAGATGTACAGACAGGTGTTGTTGACGGGCTGTCGCTGCATAGAGCTGGACTGTTGGAAGGGCCAAGGCAAGGACGAGGAACCTTACATCACCCACGGCTTCACCATGACCACTGAGATACCCTTTAAGGTCTGTTTATACACCCACCATGACCAGTGAGATACCCTTTAAGGTCTGTTTATACACCCACCATGACCACTGAGATACCCTTTAAGGTCTGTTTATACACCCACCATGACCAGTGAGATACCCTTTAAGGTCTGTTTATACACCATGACCACTGAGATACCCTTTAAGGTCTGTTTATACACCCACCATGACCAGTGAGATACCCTTTAAGGTCTGTTTATACACCATGACCACTGAGATACCCTTTAAGGTCTGTTTATACACCCACCATGACCACAGAGATACCCTTTAAGGTCTGTTTATACACCATGACCACTGAGATACCCTTTAAGGTCTGTTTATACACCCACCATGACCACTGAGATACCCTTTAAGGTCTGTTTATACACCATGACCACTGAGATACCCTTTAAGGTCTGTTTATACACCCACCATGACCACTGAGATACCCTTTAAGGTCTGTTTATACACCATGACCACTGAGATACCCTTTAAGGTCTGTTTATACACCATGACCACTGAGATACCCTTTAAGGTCTGTTTATACACCCACCATGACCACTGAGATACCCTTTAAGGTCTGTTTATACACCATGACCACTGAGATACCCTTTAAGGTCTGTTTATACACCATGACCACAGAGATACCCTTTAAGGTCTGTTTATACACCATGACCACAGAGATACCCTTTAAGGTCTGTTTATACACCATGACCACAGAGATACCCTTTAAGGTCTGTTTATACACCATGACCACAGAGATACCCTTTAAGGTCTGTTTATACATTCACTAGTGTTGATTTTGACAGCAAATATAAGCATAAGTCTTTGGTCTTGGTCTTGGTCTTAGGTCTTGGGCTTGGTCTTAGGTCTTGGACTTAGACCAAGGCCTTGGTCTTAAGTCAAAGTCTTATGAATAAAATTCCATTTAGTTTTAGTCATATTTTAGTCATCTGAAAAGTTTTACCGTTAGTCTAGTTTTAGTCGACTAAATATCATAAGATTTTAGTCGACTAAATCTACAGTTAATTTAGTCGACTATAATGTATGTTGGCGGTGCCTTGATGGCGTCTTAATGGCTGACTTTACACTTGGTTGCATGCTGAAAATAGCAGATCTACAAGCTCACGACGCGTCTCAGCGCGGCGCGTTGTTTTCAGAGCGCAACACCCCGAGCGCAACCAAACATAAAATGACTTGTCTTTTAGTTCTACTGGATCTCTTCTCCACTAGATCCCTCACTGACATTTTAGTCTAGTTTTTATTTGTTGACGAAATTGTCAATATATTTAGTCTTAGTTTTAGTCGTCATAGCTTAGTTTTTATCTAGTTTTCGTCAGTGTAAAAAGGTAGACGACCAACATATTTCGTCATAGTTTTAGTCGACAAAATCAACACTGTCTATTCACCATGACTACAGAGATACCCGTTAAGGTCTGTTTATCCATTCACCATGACCAGTGGTGGAAAGTAACTAAGTACATTTACTTAAGTACTGTACTTAAGTACAATTTTGAGGTACTTTTACTTTACTGGAGTATTTCCAATTTTCAGTACTTTTACTTCTACTCCACTACATCTCAGAGACAAATATTGTACTTTTACTCCACTAACATTATTTGAAAACTTGAATTATTAGTTACTTCGTAGATTTTGATTATTATTACAAAACATACATTAACCACGTCAGCCCTACTTCAGCCCTTTATTAAACAGAACATGCATTTTCAGGTCAGGATACCAATTTTATCCAATCAGGATAGAGAACTCAGTCAGGATACAGATTAAACAAGTGAAACTGGAAGTGATGACACAAAGAAATGAGCAAAACTAAATTGGAACTGGAACACTATAAAAAATGAAACTGATAAATGGGTACTCTCTCCTGATTGGCTGAGATTTCGTCACCTACCTGAACATTTATTTTCTGTTTATTAAAGAGCTGGAGAGACATGGAGACTGAACAAACACTAGACTATAGCAATGGTTACTATCAAAATATCGTGCTTTAACCTTTCAACAAAAAGCGTTTTTGTTTTAACCAAAACATATCACTAACCCAACCTTTAAGGGAAGGGGATTAACATACTAGGGGTGTCACCATTCAATTTGACTTGAGATGTAAACCTTTCAAATTGCACCGTTGAAAGAAAAAATAAGACGTTTCTCTTAATGGTGGCTGCCTTTTGCAGGTGTTGTTGTAAAGCTCGCTTCTGCCATCTACTGGATGTTCTTGTAACTGCAGTGTGTGCACTCTTCACATCAAACCACACACACACAATAAACTAATCTTCCTATGGTGGGTGGGTGGGTGGGTGGGTGTGTGTGTGTGTGTGTGTGTGTGTGTGTGTGTGTGTGTGTGTGTGTGTGTGTGCTTGTGCTTGCAGGAGGTGATTGAAGCGATAGCAGAGAGTGCGTTCAAGACCTCTCCCTACCCTCTCATCCTCTCCTTTGAGAACCACGTCGACTCGTACGTACTCTGTGTGTGTGTGTGTGTGGACCTCATTGTCTTTTGAATAAAATTCCATTTAGTTTTAGTCATATTTTAGTCATCTGAAATGTTTTAGTTTTTGTCTAGTTTTAGTCGACTAAATCTACAGTTGATTTAGTCGACTAAAATTTATTTTGGCGGTGCCTTGATGTTACACTTGGTTGCATGCTGAAAATAGCCGATCTACAAGCTCACAACGCGTCGCAGCGAGACACGTTGTGAGCTTGTAGATCTGCTATTTTCAGAGCGCAACACCCGAGCGCAACCAAACATAAAATGACTCGTCTAGGTTTAGTCTAGTTTTTATTTGTTGACAAAATGGTCGATATATTTAGTCTTAGTTTTCGACAGTGTAAAAAGGTAGTTGACCAACATTTTTCGTCATAGTTTTAGTTTTAGAAATCAACACTAGTTGTGTCATATCTTGTTGTATCTCTGCATAGAATCTTTGTATGTGTTATTTTTTTTTCATAAATGAATGTCCTGTTCTAGACTTTTTTAATAATTAACCATTTAGGAATAGTTTTTAAACATACAAGGTTACTACCTGACAGATGATCATATTCCTGTCTGCTCATTGAATGGTAGATCTGTGTCAGTGGATTCAATAATACACATTCAGATGAAAGTAAACATGAACATAATACTTTAAACTCTCTGTCTGTCTGTCTGTCTGTCTGTCTGTCTGTCTGTCTGTCTGTCTGTCTGTCTGTCTCAGGGACAAGCAGCAGGAAAAGATGGCAGGATACTGTAGGACCATCTTTGGAAACGCTCTGCTTATTGACCCACTGGAGAAATACCCGGTATGACACACGCACACGCACACACACACACACACACACACACACACACACACACACACACACACACACACACACACACACACACACACACACACGCACACATACACTATATTACATGGTGTGATGTCTTTTACCCTGCTGGTATCTACTGTACAATACTTTTTCGTGCCCTGTAACTGTATCTGCTGTACTGTCTTTGGGCGACTGAATTTGTCCCTCACGGGATCAATAGAGTTATGTTTATCTCGAACATTTTCCACATGAATGGAGGACTCCTCAGATGTTCCAGACAGACTCACATCTTGTTTGATCTCTGTTTGGTCACAAGTCTTGAATCATTTAACCAACGCATGATGTCTGGCAGGTTTCTCACATCACCTTGTGATGGTCTGACCACATAGTGGTGGAAAGTAACTAAGTACATTTACTCAAGTACTGTAATTCTTTTATACTTTTACTTTACTACGTCACAGAGTCAAATATTGTACTTTTACTCCACTACAATTATTTGAAAACTTTAGTTACTTTGTAGATTTGGATTATTATTATTACAAAACATACATTAAACCCTATTTAAACTCTGGCTATTTGAAAATAAAATAGCAGATCTACAAGCTCACAACGCGTCACATCGCGACGCGTTGTGAGCTTGTAGATCTGCTATTTAAAAATGATTTGTATACATTGTATTTGAAACGGGACATTCTGCATAATGGAGTACTTTCTACTTTTGGTACTTTTACGTACATTTTTATACCAATACTTTCGTACTTTTTACTCAAGTCAATTTTGAATTCCGGACATTTACTTATACACTTATATACAGTATTTCTGCGTTGCAGTATTGATACTTTTTACTTAAGTACAACATGTGAGTACTTGTTTCCAGCCCTGCTGCTCTGAGCGCCCTGCCGGTGACCTCATGTTGTTCATGGTTAGAACACAACGTGTGATTCATTCAGAACGCCATGAACGTTCCTCCTCTGCTTAACCCATTAACTCTTTGACTGCGGACGACGCGATAACGCGTCAAGTGCTACTTTGTCCAGTTGGCCGTCGACGCGTTCGACGCGCGTTCATTGTTTAATCTCTGATTGCGCTATGCTGCTTAATATTCAATGTTATTCTCGAGTTCCACTTACTTCACGGACATCTGCATCCGGTTTCATGGCCTGGATTCCGTTTCCGGTTTTTGATTTTTTTCCCCAGTCATTTTCGTCCAAAATAGGTAAATAAACGATTTTTCACACGGTATAACGGACAAACGGACAGGTTCTCGTCTATAATCTATGGTCTGGGTGACGATCAGTCATCACCGTCGTGTATCACATCGTAATTTTTGCCGATCAAAACAATCTGGGACGACGTCACATCTGTTTTCATGTTTTTCCCTGTCTAATCTATCAAGAAGGGTGAGAGAGACCCAACGACCTGATCACGCTGTCATGTGCTGCTCTCTAGTGGCGGATTTGTGCTGGGTCTTTAAATTATGTGTCCTTAAATTATTTTCATGAGAAAAATTCAAAATATAAAAATTAAAAAACACGAAAATTGCTGGCACTGGGGGAGTACTTTATGAAAATACTTATGAAAATACTGGCAGTCAAAGAGTTAAGACCTGAGAACATTCTAGAAATGTCTTCTAAATCCTAAAAAAAAATTGAAAGAAAAACCCATTTTTTTTTCCCTCGATTTTTCAAAAATAGCAGATCTACTAGGTCATAGCGCGGCACTCGGTGCCGCGCTATGACCTTGTATATCTGCTATTTTTGAATAGCCAAAGAAATCTAAAGTGACACAGATGCGTTCCAGGTATCAATGGGTTAATTGATTACAGCTCAGATGTTAATCTGACTGCTTTGCTTTGCTTTGATGTCGTGTCTGCCTTATTTATTGAGTTTTTTTCTGATCCCAGAACAGCCCTTACTAATGTCATGTAGGCCTAGAATCAAGCCATACAGGATCCTGGTGAATCATGACCATAAAACGTTTGATTCTGTGAGAAAAAAAAAAAAAGGAAAACTGCAAAACAAAGGGTATTTATTAACACATTGACTGCCAGAGTTTTTTCAGAACAGTCTGTAGCCTCTGCCAGGGTTTTGAACGATTTTGGTACCTTTTCGCATAGCCACAGAATATTTTTCTCCAGTATGATTGATCCCCAGATGGTTTCTAATCGCAGATGAGATTCAGGTGTGGTTTCACAAATGTCAACGAGGTCATTGTGACCTTGTTGTCATGTGTTGTCTGATGTTTGAAAATAGCTCAAAACCAGTAGTTTTAAACCAAAAAAACAATGTGAATTGTTTGTCCGTTTGAATTTTAACATTGAAGTGGATGGAGCAGCAAATCTTTGGAAATTGTATCTCCTTATTCGTTTTGAATATCGAAAAAGTTTCAATACTAAATAATTAAAATCTTTTTATAATTTTTTTTTTTTTTTTTTTCAGGACGTTTTTAAACGTCTTTGGCAGGCAATAGCTGAATTCCTGAGTTAATGTGTTAAATATAGTATATCATACAACAGGGCTGGCCCTCTCCATGATGATGCAGAGGGCCACTGTATTTCCACACTCACTCCAGAGGGACATGTTGCATTATACTGTCAGAGGGCAGACACCTCTTATCTACGTATTTAAACTTTTTTCGTAAATTAATGCTGTACTTTGCCATTCTATGTCTCACACAAAAGTAGCAAAAATGGCAGATCTACAAGTGATGCGTTTTGAGCTTGTAGATCTGCTATTTTTGCCATTTTTTTTATTGGAATCCTGATTTATCTTTTTTTGCTACTTTTTTTTTATTGGAATCCTGAAAAGTAACATTTTTATTTAATTTCAAATGCAATTAGTTATACTTATGTTAACTGGAATTGTAAACAGCTGAAATCAATAATATATCGGTATTCCGATTTTAACCTGCAGGCCGCATTAACACATTGGGTGCCAAAACCGTATATATACGGTTTTGGCCATACTAACGTTGAGTGCCAAAACCGTATATATACGGTTTTGGCCATACTAACGTTGAGTGCCAAAACCGTATATATACGGTTTTGGCCATACTAACGTTGAGTGCCAAAACCGTATATATACGGTTTTTGAAAAAAAAAAAAAAAAAAAACTTTTTTTTTTATTTATTTTTTTTTTCCTTCACAGCAACAGGAAATATCACTCCTACAAGATTTAGACTCCAATCCACCTCCTGGTTAACTTATGACTTCAAAAACCTGTATCTCGGCTCCTGTGTACTTTTTTTTTTTTACAATGTTAATTTAACTATTTTCAACTGGCTGCAACTATGGAACGGATTACCGAATGTTTTTAATTTTTTCCCCCCGATTGTACGAGACCTCTATGTGTGTAATGAGGGGATCACCGTGAGGACGGTGATCACTGAAAATATTTTGTGACTACTTGAAAAAGGTTCAAAATTTAAAAAAAATCCTGGCACTCAAAGTATAATATTTTAATAAACCTCTGGCACCCAATGTGTTAAGTGAAGGTGGGGGCCGCATGTGGCATGTTTTTTTTCTTTCACATGGTCATGAATCACCAGGATCCTGGATGGCTTGATTCTAGGCTTAAATTAATTGATGTAAATGTTTTTTGGGAAATCTCGATGGAACCATAAAATGGGCGCCACTGCTATGCCCTACAACGGCCAAATGCCACCACTGATATACAGTAGAAACATAGAGTTTTTCCGAAAACTGTTGGAATTTATAAGGCAATCTGTTGACTCGACCTCAAGTCTAAATAATGTCTCTCTCTCTCTCTCTCTCTCTCTCTCTCTCTCTCTCTCCCCCCCCCCCTCCCTTTGTCTTTGTCAGCTGGTCCCGGCCCAGGCCCTGCCCTCTCCTCAGGAGCTGCTGCGGAAGATCCTGATCAAGAACAAGAAGAACCACAAGAAAGACTGTGACAGACCTTCTAGCGGAGGCAGCGAACGAAGGAGACCTTCCAGAGACCTGGAAGAGCTGTCCTCTCCTACCAACGGTAGGAATGAAGACAGAGAGGGCCCTGTTGTTGTGCGTGTCTTAAGTACTAGGTATCATGACTTAAAGGAGAATTTTGGACTAAAGTTTTCTTACCTTTTCTATGACGTTATGATATCTTAGGATGAATGGTACAGTAGAAAAATGTCATAACTCCACCCCTGAGCCGCCACATCTTAAAAGGTGCGCGGATAGGCCTTAGGTTAGATCACATATTTTAATAGCTTTTTTTTTTTTTTTTTTTTAGATCTGACGTTCATAGTGACAGAACACTGTCCCCAAAAAACAAAAAACAAACAAAAACAAAACAGAAGTCTCGCTAGACGAGATTGAAATCTCGAGATTTCAATCTCGTCTAGCGAGACTTGTTTTTTTTAAAATAAAAATAAAATATGTGATTACCATTCATCCTAAGATATCATAACGTCATAGAAAAGGTAAGAAAACTTTAGTCCAAAATTCTCCTTTAACTTAACTCTCTCAGTGCCAAGAGTATTTTCATAAAGTACTCCCCCAGTGCCAGCAATTTGCGTTTTTTTAAATTTTTAAATTTTGTAATTTAATTTTTCATTCAAATAAATGATCTGATTGGGGTTTTAAACCCATAATACAGTTCTACCAGTAGAGAGCAACAAATCGACACATTGATGATCTCGCTGGCTCACTCGCCCCCTCCCAAACAGGCTCACGTCACATCCGGTCATAACCGGATGTTGACATTTTTGGCAATCGTTGATCGGGCTAAATTACGATGTGATACACGACTACGATGACTGATCGTCACCCAGACCAAAGAGAGTAGACGTGGACCTCTCCGTTTGTTTTTTATACCGTGTGAAAAACGGTGACTTTCCCTATTCTGGCCAAAAATGACCGCGGGAAAAAAATTAGAACCGGAAACGGAATCTGCGTCATGAAACCGGAACCCAATGAGTCTGAAGGAGTCAGGAAGCGAAAGTGATCATGAAAAATAAACAGAATAGCGCGACCACAGCCAAAAGTAAAAACTCGGGATTTCTCGTGCTGGCACTGAGGGTACTCGGGAAAAACTCGGGATATCTCGGGGCGTGGCACTGAGAGAGTTAAGATAGGGTGGGATGGCTCAGGGTAGAGGACAGAGTACAGCAACTTGCAATGGGCCTGGTCTACAAGATACACTACACCACAAAGACACCCATGTACCTGTCAATGTACTTCAACCTGGTCTACAAGATACACTACACCACAAAGACACCCATGTACCTGTTAAACTACTTCAAAAACGTCAATAATGTCCATAATCACAACACCAGAGGGAGCTCCACAAATCACGTTCAACCCAGATTTGGCTCAAACAAGGGGTTAAATTAGTTCTACTGCTATGCCACCAAAATGTGGAACGCCCTACCAACAGTCTTAAAAAACATGTGAATCCTTACTCTCCTTCAAAACCGCTCTAAAAGAGCACTTACAGGTGGCTGCGATTAAAAACTGGCCACTGTAAAAGTCAAAGCCTGCTATTGAGCTCAGCTATCATTATTCAATAAAATAACACACCTCTGAATTCAGTGATTGACCAATCAGAATCAAGCATTCAAACAAGCCGTGTAATAAATACTTTTTAACACTTGGGATTTTGCTATACGTACACAAACACACTTTTATGTGTGTGTGACTGTGTGTGTGTGTTTCTAATGTGATTCATGGTGTGTTTTTGCGGTTCAGATTGTCCTCTGCTGGACGGTGAAGGAGGTCAGATCCTGTCCAATGGAGAAGAGAAGCTGGCTGAGAGGATGGTGAAGGACTCGGACCCTCGCAAGTCCATCGGTAGGTTCTCCATACAGGATGTACAGACACAGTGGACCACAGTCCATTCTGCTTAATGACTACTTTTACGTTTGGTAGTATATTTTGATGCCAAAACCTTTGTTTTGTATCCACCACTGACTGACTGACTGACTGTCAGACAGACTTGTTGTATAACGACTGTGTGTGTCTGTTGGACCAATCAGGTGGAGAGGGGGAGAGCGGGGAAGAAGAGGAAGACGAGCCCTTAACTGAGCTGAAGAAACCCAACTCAGACGAGGTAAACCTGCTTCAGAAACCTTGTATCTCCATAATTACACACACACACACACACACACACACACACACACACACACACACACACACACACACACACACACACACACACACACACACACACACACACACACACACTCTGACCCATGTGTTGTGTGTGCGTGTCTCTCTCTCAGGGTACGGCCAGCAGTGAGTGCAAGGCTACAGAGGAAATGTCCACTCTGGTCAACTACATAGAACCTGTCAAGTTCAGGACCTTCGAAGTGGCTACCAGTAAGTGTGTGTGTGTGTGTGTGTGTGTGTGTGTGTGTGTGTGTGTGTGTGTGTGTGTGTGTGTGTGTGTGTGTGTGTGTGTGTGTGTGTGTGTGTGTGTGTGTGTGTGTGTGTGTGTGTGTGTGTGTGTGTTTTCAATTTCAGTTTTTAAATCTAAGGTTTGCCAGTTCAATTTAGTTTAGTTGTTACTTGTTTTAAAGGCTTAATTTTAGTTTAGTTTGTATTAGTTTTAGGTTTTTAATTGTGATATGGATTAGACAGGGGCAAGACTCTAACAGGATCAGAAAGAATTGCAAAAATAGCCAATCTACAAGCTCACAATACGTTGTGAGGCAACGCATTGTGAGCTTGTAGATTGACTATTTCCACTATTCAATAGGGCTCAGGTGGTTAATTCGAGATGTAAGTTTGGGTCCTGAGGAGACACCAAATCTCCTCTATATAATAGCAGATATACAAGCTATGAGCTTGTAGATCTGTTATTTTTGTTTCGAAAAATCGTGAAAATTGTATGCAAATCTTGAATATATATGTTTTTTAAGGCAAACATTTTTAACTCAAAATGTTGCTTCTGGGGGGATTCTACAAATATCTTCTAAATACTAACAGTTTCTTTTGCTTATATGTCGCTATAATATCAGTCGTTCTCAAACTTCTGTCAAGGACCCCCAAAATGATAGGCATTTGGCCGCCGACCCCCATCTCAAAATATGTTGTTCCAGGGACCTCCGGAAGCAAAGATTTGAGTAAAAAAATGTATATATAAAGATTTTGCAAACATTTTCAAGATTTTTGAATAGCCAAATAAATCTTAAACACAGTACAGATTGCTTCCCGGATTGAATGCCTTAACACATTGAGACCTGAAGCCGATTCTTCATGTCTCCTAAATCCCAACAGTATTCTGAAAAACGTATGTTTCTATGTCAGTGGTGCTCAATCTTTTTCATGTCAAGGACCCCCAGAATTATATGTATTTGGCCGCCGACCCCCATCAAAATATTTTGTTCCAGGGACCCCCAGAAGCAAAGATTTGAGTTAAAAATGTTCGCTTTAAAAATATATATATTCAAAGATTTTCACACATTTTCACGATTTTTCAAAAATAGCAGATCTACAAGCTCGTAGTGCGGCACTCGGTGCCGCGCTACGAGCTTGTAGATCTGCTATTTCTGAATAGCCCAAAGTGTAAAATAATGCTTTTTAGCTCAAATCTAAAAATGACACAGTTCCAGGTCTTAATGGGTTAATGGACATGCTTCTTTGTGTCTCTGTGTCTCTGTGTCTCTCAGACAGAAACAAATACTTTGAAATGTCGTCGTTCGTGGAGACCAAGGGCATGGACACACTGAAGAGCAACCCTATTGAATTTGTAGAGTATCCTTCACATAATGATGTCATCGCACTTAACTTCTCTCTCTCTTATTACTACAAATGTGTGTACTGTAGAATATACATAGTCATATAGTCATATTTAAGAGGAATGGATATACTGCATATCATGCATCCATTATTCATTAATATGAGGTGTTTATTAAAGCTGTATTATGTAACTTTTTCGTGTGAATACAATTGTATTTTATCCATCTGTATGGTAGAGTATGTTAACACATTCATTGTCAGGTATTGATTCATTAATTCATCCGCCACTGCAAGCGGTTTTACCTTATTTTGACGATCCACAGAATTATTTTTCCAGCGTGGATGTAAACAAACGATGTCCCGGTGGAAAGACGAGTCTCTCTTCTTTCCACCGAAAAAACAACAACATTTTGATCGCGATCGTCCGTTCTGTAGTTATCGGTAGTTGAATAATAGCTTGTTTTCGCCAAAAAACGCAATCTTGGAAAATAAATCAGAGATAAATGTATTGTTATAAATCTGATAACGTTGTAGCGGGGTGACGGGGGTGAAAATGTTTTAGATGACGTCATTTCCGGGTGGATCCTTCTCTGGAAGTCAAGGAGGCATCATTCATATGATCCGCTCGTCCGTGCATGTGCGTGTGCGTGTGTGTGTGTGTGTGTGTGTGTGTGTGTGTGTGTGTGTGTATCCTATGTTGCATCCTTAACTCCTGGCCCCTCTCAGATACAATAAGAAGCAGCTCAGTAGGATCTATCCAAAGGGAACCAGAGTGGACAGCTCCAACTACATGCCTCAGCTCTTCTGGAACGTAGGCTGCCAGATGGTGGCGCTAAACTTCCAGACGCTCGGTAAGTTAAGTCCCCCTTGAAGGAGTATTGTAGTTCACCCCCAAAACAAGTGAAAAATGGTTCTATCATTTACTCACCCTGTGAAGTCTGTATACCAGGGGTCGTCAACGTTTTTCAGGCCAAGGACCCCTTAGCTGAGAGAGAGATGAAGCAGGGACCCCCCACTACATATTGGATTCATGTTAAATGTGTGTTTTCAGACATTTAACCACTAAGCCCCTCAATACTTTGTAAACTCTGTACTTGGCTCGGTATACTTGGTCTGCTCTTTTTTTTACCTCTACACAAAACCTCTTTGCCGAAAATAGCAGATCTACAAGCTCACAACGCCTCGCGCTGCGAGGCGTTGTGAGCTTGTAGATCTGCTATTTTCGGCTAATGTAGGGATGCGAGGGTTCAGGTGGTTAACTCTTTCAGTGCCACAATACGTCAAATACGTCATGAAAAACATGTTCAGAACCCAAGATATGATGATTTAAAGATTTGCTGCTCCATTCACTTCTTGTTTAACTTTTTACTGAAAAAGGCTGTATCTCGGCTCCTAAGCACTTTTTTTTTTACAATTAATTTTGGTTGTGGCACTCAGAACCAAAATTCCATAAATAAGCATGGCACTGAAAGAGTTAATGTAAAAATAAAAAAAATAAAGTCCCTATCACACAAACATTTGGTGTTTCTCTGAGGTATCTCTGAGGACCCCCTAGGGGTCCCGGACCCCCTGTTGAAGACCCCTGCTGTATACGATTTCCCACCTCACAAGGACATCCACACCATTTCCTCTGCAAGTCTGTGGAATTTCCCGTTTTTCCACATTTAGTGGTTTATACAATTGATGGAGCAAACCCTCGAAAATGTATAATTTCACCCTCTTCTTTACACCATGTGACAATATAGCTGATGAATAATCATCTCGCTGTCTCTCCATCTCGCTATCTCTCTCTCTCTCTCTCTCTCTCTCTCTCTCTCTCTCTCTCTCTCTCTCTCTCTCTCTCTCTCTCTCTCTCTCTCTCTCTCTCTCTCTCTCTCTCTCTCTCTCTCTCTCTCCCCCCCCGCCCCTCCCACAGACCTGGCCATGCAGTTGAACATGGGTGTGTTTGAGTACAACGGGCGCAGTGGCTACCTGCTGAAGCCAGAGTTCATGAGACGCATGGACAAACACTTTGACCCCTTCACAGAGAACATCGTGGACGGGATAGTGGCCAACACTGTCAAGATCAAGGTCAGGTTCAAAGGTTTTAACACTTGTATGTGTCACAAGGTCCTACGTGTGTGAACGGTGAAACGTACAATATGTTTCCATGCATCAGAAGGAAAGATAAGTTGGCATCCAAGTCTATACACAGTGTGAATATCAGTCAGTATTATGTAATGAACTGAAACAGTTTTGATACGCCACAACACAGAGACACAGCTGTGTCTCCTCCTCATCAGCGCTGAGTACGGTGGTGCGCTCGGGTGTTGATAAACAGAACCGGGATTTTCCGAGGTGATAGAATCTGAACCAAACCGGACCCAATTGTCGATAAAGGGACCCGAACAAGTGTGGGTCGTGGATATTATGCAAGCACAGTGACTGTCTGTCTGCAATGGATAAAGTGGTGAAAGCAAATATAGAGGCAAGTAATCAACCTCGCGCAAGGCCACATATATCATGACATATATAATTAACGTTAACAAAACAAAACCTACTTTTGCATATCAAGGTTGAATGAGAATCGATGTAAAGCCCAAAATATATATTAATTTGTTTATACTGTGCGACGGTGTTGCGCAGGGAAAACACAGCCTGCAGGGTAATTAGAACTCGCCCCAAAACACCCTCGCCCCCATTTTTCAGGCGGACCAGCGGTTCCTGTATTCTTGTATTTGTTTAACTGAGGATAAGGGTAGAAATAGGTTTAGGATTAGGTATAGTTTTAGTTTTACTGAGGCTAAGATTAGGAATAAGGTTAGGGTTAGGGGCATAGTTTTCTGATATGTTTAGGAATACCAGGCGAATACCGCCGGATTTTCCCCGGGGCGACTGTGTTTTGGGGCGAGCGTTTTGGTATTCGTCACGCAGCAGTTCACTCATGCCCACTTTATTCATTTCATTTTTGGCTCATCTCTGCATGATATAGACTAGTAGATCATATAATTTAGTTATCTATAAAAACAGGAACAGATTGCATCTGTGATAAAGTGGAAAGAAGCGCAGCTCTAACGTAACAAGGTGTAATGAGCCTAATCAGTTGGGTGCATGTATGCAGTGCAAACACGCATGTGACGTTAATTATAACATGGGCGGTAAATGTATTCTTTGGCCGGTAAAATATAATCCTGCCGGCCCAAAAAATGCCTAGCGGAAACCCTGACACACACACACGATCACACACACACACACACACACCTCATTCGCCGAAAATACCAGCCGTGTGTTTCTGTGACTCGATCTCTGCCTAGGCCCGATGCTCACACGCACGCGATCACACACACACACACACACACACACACACACACACACACACACACACACACACACACACACACACACACACACACACACACACACACACACACACACACACACACACACACATCAAGCTCTGATCTTCTCCACAGGTCATCTCGGGTCAGTTCCTGAGCGATAAGAGGGTGGGCGTGTACGTGGAAGTGGACATATTTGGACTTCCTGCCGACACCAAGAGGAAGTACAGGACCCGCACGTCCAACGGGAACTCACTGGACCCCGTCTGGGACGACGACACGTTTGTCTTCAATAAGGTACGTCTGGGACGACGACATGTTTGTCTTCAATAAGGTACGTCTGGGACGACCACATGTTTGTCTTCAATAAGGTACGTCTGGGACGACCACATGTTTGCCTTCAATAAGGTACGTCTGGGACGACCACATGTTTGTCTTCAATAAGGTACGTCTGGGACGACCACATGTTTGTCTTCAATAAGGTACGTCTGGGACGACCACATGTTTGTCTTCAATAAGGTACGTCTGGGACGACCACATGTTTGTCTTCAATAAGGTACGTCTGGGACGACCACATGTTTGTCTTCAATAAGGTACGGTCCTCCTGTCTGGGACGACGACATGTTTGTCTTCAATAAGGTACGGTCCTGTCTAGGGATACGAATATATTAGTTTACAAATATTGAGACTGGACGCACAGGTGAGGTGTTTCCTGTAATCGATTCCCAACAGATCCCCAAACCTGTTGTTTTGGGGTGCGCTGGTTCCAGTTCATTCAACCTCCTCTGTGTGTTGGCTAGTGAGGTGCGCCCCAGCGAGACGTTTGCACTTCGCCGAGAACAGCTGACATACAAACTCACAACCGCGTCGCGGATGAGACCGCTGTGAGCTTGAAGGTCTGCTATTCTCACCCGTTCTCTGCGCTCGACACATTCGCGGGACGGAGCATAGATTAGGCTTGACGTAGCCTGGTGTTGGCCAGACTGATAACGTGGATTCACTCTCTCGTTCCTCCCCGGTATCAGTCTGGACTTCGGCCCATAGGGAGCGAGTATGAGAAATCAGAAAATGATCAGTGACTGCGTTTCAACTGCTGTCCCGTACAACAGTGAAAAGCATCAAAATAATTTTCTGATTTCTCATACTCGCTCCCTATGGGCCCTAAGTCCAGACTGATACCGTGAGAGTGAATCCACGTTATCAGTCTGGACAATGCCAGGCTAGCTTGACGGGCTGCAGCTGCGCGAGCAAGAGGCAGGCTCTGGTGCCATGATCGTAGAGCGCTCCCTCCGGTCTGATGACAGCCACTGGAGGCGGGGTTTGGGGGGAGAACTGCTTTGAATTGCTATAATTTTGTTTACACACAACAGAAACCAAGGATTATATATTTCAAGAGCGAGAGATCACAGTAAAAATCCTAAGCATTCTTTCTCCATACTGGGAGAAAAACAGCATCTGAAAGTTTGATGGGATGCATTTTTTTTACATGTGAGGCTGTGACCACTTTTACATTGCATCTTATGAGCGGTGGGGTTCATTTGGTGCCGGCCTGCGCGCGCCATACTGGTTCTTATCAGTGTGACGCTGTCTGATAAGGGGTTTATAGAACGGGGGCGACGATTTCTTTTTTTTACATTAACCACTTGAGCCCTAGCATCCCTATTCTGACGGGAACATTAGCATGAGCTTGTTGTGATGTGTGATGTGTAGTATAGTTTATATATAGTATACAGAAGTGTATATATATATATTTAGTTTCCTCATTCTGCTCTGTCTCTGTAGGTGATCCTCCCCACTCTGGCCTCTCTGAGGATAGCGGTGCTTGAGGAAAACGGCAAGTTTATCGGCCACCGCATCCTACCTGTATCTGCCATCAGACCTGGTTAGTACACACACACGCGCGTGCACACACACACACACTCACTCACTCACTCACTCACTCACTCACTCACTCACTCACTCACTCACTCACTCACTCACTCACACACTCACATACAGATATACAGACCCACTCAGTGGTGTAAAGTAACTAAGAACATTTACTCAAGTACTGTACTTAAGTACAATTTTGAGGTATTTGTACTTTACTTGAGATATTGTATAATATTGTACTTTTACTCCACTACAATTATTTGAAAACTTTAGTTACTAGTTACTTTGTAGATTTTTATTATTCTTACAAAACATACATAAGCCACTTCAGCCCTATATACATTTCAGCCATTTGAAAATAACAGATCTACAAGCTCACAATGTGTTGCATCGCGACACATTGTGAGCTTGTAGATTTTATTTATTTATATATTTGAAAACTTGTTAAATGGGACATTCTGCATAATGAGTACTTTCTACTTTTGGTACTTCAAGTGCATTTTGATACCAATAGGTTTGGACTTTTATTCAAGTACATTTTTTATTCCGAACTTTTACTTGTACAGTATACCGTACACGTGTTTTTTCTACAGCTAAATGCCTATGCATTATTGCAATAATATGTATGTATATTCTATAATAAAGTAGATGATTAAGTACCGTATCCATACTGATGGTGTAATGTCTCTCAGGTTATCACTACATCAACCTGAAGAATGAAATGAACCAATCCCTCACTCTGCCTTCACTACTGGTCTATACCGAAGCACAGGACTACATCCCTAATGAGCACCAAGGTAAGAAAACTACACTACCCACAACCACCCGTACAGAAGTACATCCCCAATGAACACCAAAGTAAAGAAAACTACACTACCCATAACCACCCGAACAGAACTACATCCCCAATGAACACCAAGGTAAAGAAAACTACACTACCCATAACCACCTGTACAGAACTACATACATACAGCTAATTTATGTCTAACAGCTATTGGCTTACAATAAAGAGCATGAACCTGAGAAGAGGGCGTGGCTTCGGCGGTGCCATGTTGCCATGTCTGATCTATGTTACAGGTCATGCAGTGAATCATTTTGATTGTGTTTCTGACGAGCTGGAAATATTCTGAACATTTCTATACTACATTAACTCTTTGACTGCGGACGACGCGATAACGCGTCAAGTGCTACTTTGTCCAGTTGGCCGTCGACGCGTTCGACGCGCTTGACGCGCGTTCATTGTTTAATCTCTGATTGCGCTATGCTGCTTAATATTCAATGTTATTCTCGAGTTCCACTTACTTCACGGACATCTGCATCCGGTTCCATGACCTGGATTCCGTTTCCGGTTTTAGATTTTTTTCCCCAGTCATTTTCGTCCAAAATAGGTAAATAAACGGGTTTTCACACGGTATAACGGACAAACGGACAGGTTCTCTTCTATAATCTATGGTCTGGGTGACGATCAGTCATCGCCGTCGTGTATCACATCGTAATTTTCGCCGATCAAAACAATCTGGGACGACGTCACATCCGTTTTCATGTTTTTCCTTGTCTAATCTATCAAGAAGGGTGAGAGAGACCCAACGACATGATCAAGCTGTCATGTGCTGCTCTCTAGTGGCGGATTTGTGCTGGGTCTTTAAATTATGTGTCCTTAAATTATTTTCATGAGAAAAATTCAAAATATAAAAATAAAAAAACACGAAAATTGCTGGCACTGGGGGAGTACTTTATGAAAATACTCTGGCAGTCAAAGAGTTAAAATGTTCGCTTTGAAAAAATATATATTCAAAGATTTGCACAAATGTTCCAAGATTTTTCAAAAAATAGCAGATCTATCAGGTCATAGCTATGAGCTTGTATATCTGCTATTTTTGAACAGCCAAATAAATATTAAAATGACAGATGCATTCCCGGATTGAAAATGAAAAAGTGTGTGTGTGTGTGTGTGTGTGTGTGTGTTTCAGAGTATGCAGAGTGGTTGACCAACCCTCTGAAACACATCAGTCTGTTGGACCAGAGGCACATCCAGCTGGCTTCTCTCATGGAGGACAACATAGAGGTGAGAAAGAGCCAAGGACCCCCAAATTGATATGTATGTGGCCGCGGACCCCCACCTGAAAATATGTTGTGCCAGGGACCCCCAGAAGATTAAAAGATTTGTGTTAAAAATGTTTGCCAAAAAACAAAGATTAAAAGTTTTGCACACATTTTCAAGATTTTTCCAAAAATACCAGATCTACAAGCTCAGCTTGTATACAATATGGATAATGGTGGGGACCCCCTGGTATCCCCTCCCCCAAGAACCCCTAGGGGGTCCCCGGACCCCTCTTTGAGAACCAATGGGCTTATATATCTTTCATGCACTAAGCTTGCAACACCACATTTGTCCACTAGTTCATTCACACTTCAAAAAATCACACCCAGTGTGAAGTGAGCGGTGTGATTTTAAAACATTTAAAAAACAACAGTGGTCATCACAGTGATGGAAGCTCACTTAAAAAAAAAAGTAATGAATACTTTACTTCAGCCAATCACAGTACAGCGAAAGACAAACTTTCACGACGGAAAGTAAAACTTTCCAACCCCACTTATAGGAGCGGTTACACCGCTCAAAAAAAATCGCTCGACCCGGCCCGGGCAGCTGGCGTAGAGGTCCGGGCACCTATATAGGCTCCCAAGTAGCCTGACAGTGCGTTGCGGGTTCGAGTCCCGAAGACCCTCGCGGTCCCGTGGGGCTTTGGTGAGACGCACGTGTGTGTGTGTGTGTGTGTGTGTGTGTGTGCACTATATATATTTTACAGGTATTGTGTGTGTGTGTGTGTGTGTGTGTGTGTGTCCTTTCAGCACGTCGCCAGCCAGCCAATAGAAGGAGAGACGGAGGACAGTGATGACATCCTGGGGGGGGGGCTCCCCTCCCCCCTCCCCAACACACCCCCCGCCTCACAGGAGGAGGTCCATGACATCATAGGATCACCCACAACTGGTGAGTACACGCACGCGCGCACACACACACACACACACACACACACACACACACACACACACACACACACACACACTTACTTGCTTATGGCTGTCCATCGATTTTGATGATGCCGATGACGTTGCTCCAAGAATGGGTTGTTGAGGGGGATTGCGGTTATGCCGTTGCCATGTGACTATGCAGGCCAATGCGTGACCCGCACGGTTTGCCACATGTGGGGCAGGTGAAGCCCACACATGAGAGGGGGGCCCCTGCAGCACGAGAGGGGTGGCCCCTGCAGCACGAGAGGGGGGGGGGGGGGCTGCAGCACGAGAGGGGGGCCCCTGCAGCACGCTGGTGTTTTCTCCTCTCTGTGGTTCAGTGTTCATTTCGTCGACTAAAACTATGACGAAATATGTTGGTCGACTACCTTTTTCCACTGACAAAAACTAAATAAAAACTAAATAAAAACTAAGCTATGATGACTAAAACTAAGACTAAATATATTGACAATTTTGTCAACAAATAAAAACTAGACTAAATGTCAGTGAGGGATCTAGTGGAGAAGAGATCCAGTAGAACTAAAAGACAAGTCATTTTATGTTTGGTTGCGCTCGGGTGTTGCGCTCGGAAAATAGCAGATCTACAAGCTCACAACGTGTCGCAGCGCGACGCGTTGTGAGCTTGTAGATCTGCTATTTTCAGCATGCAACCAAGTGTAAAATCATCCATTAAGACGCCATCAAGGCACTGCCAAAAATACATTTCAGTCGACTAAATCAACTGTAGATTTAGTCGACTATAATCTTATGATATTTAGTCGACTGAAACTAGACAAAAACTAAAAATATGACTAAAAACAAATGGAATTTTATTCAAAAGACTGTGACTGAAACTAAATCAAAATGTGCTGTCAAAATCAACGCTGCTGTGGTCAGCTCCTGGACGTGTGCGATGCCCTCGTGACTGATGGAGCGCCAGGTCTAGCGATCAGCAGCCAGGTCTTCTAGTGCAGGGGGTTGGATAGCACAGACGCTTCAGGAGGGTTTTCATGTGGTACCTTGTAGCGTTTCCGCTGTCCCTCGGGAGACCTGCAGCCTTCGTGGAGTTGGCCGTAGATCAGGGGTGATGCAACTGTATATTTCCACACTCACTCCAGAGGGTCACATTGCATACTGTATACTGTCGGGTATTTTAACTTTTTTTGCCAGACCCAGGGGGTCGGGCCTACATGTGGCTTTGTCGGTCCCCTTTTGCTATCGTTTTCGTCCATATATGGATGAAAACGTTTTCTTACATGTCCCTCTTTTTGATTGGCCAAGCTTAGCGTGATGTAGTTTAGAAACCATTCAGACTTCCGGCCATTCAGATTTCAACCACTAGGGGTCTGGCAGTACCAGGTCCCCTGGTTCCCTTTTTTTTCGTAAATACTCGCTCTTTTCCGCCTTCCATGTCACACAAAAGTAGCAAAAATATGTAGCAATATAATGCTATTTTAGCTACTTTAGTAATAGAATCCTGCTTCATTTTTTTTGCTATTTTTTTATTGGAATCCTGAAAAGTAACATTTTTTTTTAATTTCAAATGCATTTAGTTATACTTATGTTAACTTTATGAACTTAAATACAAATACATTGGACATAAAAAAGACAATAGAATTGTAATACTAGTCATTAATCTACTAATATAGACTGAAGTAATTAAAGCAGGTCATGTTTGCATGTTAGGAATTGTAACAGTTGAAATCAATAATATATCAGTATTCTGATGTTAACCTACGGGCCGCATTAAGTGAAGGTGGGGGCCATCGCACGTGGCCCCCGGGCCGCCAGTTGCCCATGTATGCCGTAGAGGATCTGTCGGGGGAGCCTCTGGGTGGGGCATGCGGATTACATGCCCCACCCAGCGCATAATGTCTTTGCGCAAGGAACACTTGGATGCTGGGTGTTTGGGTGGTCTGGTCATAGATGTCCACAACATGGGACCCTGTCCTCCCAGGTCAGACCCAGGATCCGTTGTAGGCAGCGGATGTGGAATCTCTCCAGGATTCTGACGTTCCTTTGGTATGGGGTCCAGGCTTTGGTATGGGGTCCAGGCTTTGGCTTTGGTATGGGGTCCAGGCTTTGGTATGGGGTCCAGGCTTGGTATGGGGTCCAGGCTTTGGTATGGGGTCCAGGCTTGGTATGGGGTCCAGGCTTGGTATGGGGTCCAGGCTTTGGTATGGGGTCCAGGCTTGGTATGGGGTCCAGGCTTGGTATGGGGTCCAGGCTTGGTATGGGGTCCAGGCTTGGTATGGGGTCCAGGCTTGCAAGCCATATAGTTGAATATATGTACTGTATATATGTTCAACACATTTACATTAATGTAAATGTCGTTGTTGCTTATTCCATTTCACACATTATGTCTGTCTCTGTCGTGTGTGTGTGTGTGCGTGTGCATGTGTGTGTGCGTATATCAGCAGGTCAGAAGGAGGACCTCATAGCTACTGTCCTTGGAGGTAAAAATCATTTTTTCACTCATTGTTTCGTGTTTATTTTCCATTTTCATCTACACACTGTAAACTCATAATCATCATCCTACATAATAGCTATTTTGTGTATATACTGTATATTCTACATACTGTATATACAGTACCTGTATACATATATATATATATACACATCTGTGTGTTTGAGCGCTCTCTGCGAGACCGAAAAGAGACCATTTATTTCTCCCCGGGACCCAAACTGATGACAATAGCCGATCTACAAGCTCATAAGGCATTGCGACGCGGTGTGAGCTTGTAGATCTGCTATTATCACTACTTCTTTATTTTCTAAAAAAAAAATCTTAACAAGTTTTTTTATATATACATAATGTAGGGAATTTATTTGATGTATTTTTTTTTAATTATTTATGAAATTCTTTTGAAGAAATTTGAATTTATATATTTGTTTAAACTTTTTATTGAAAAACAAAATGTTGGAAATAAAAAAAAATCCATCTCTCTCTCTCTCTCTCTCTGTCTGTCTGTCTCTCTCTCTCTCTCTCTCTATGTCTCTCTCAGACGTCCAGGCTCAGTCTATAGAGGAGATAAAGCAGCAGAAGAACTACCTTAAACTGCTGAAAAAACAATGCAAGGAACTCAAAGAGCTTCACAAGAAACACCTGAAGAAGGTATGTACACACACACACACACACACACACACACACACACACACACACACACACACACACACACACACTAAGAGTGTACAAATGGAATCCTTATGGGTCTGTAACTCAGTTATTTGTAACCGTGTGTACAAATGGACCATTTGCTTCCACTTGTACACTCTCAGAGTTGTGGGGGTCCTGGAGTTAAGCCTGATTTCTACTTAGTTACGCACCTGAAAATAGCAGATCTACAAGCTCGTAAATCGGACTATTGTTCAGCTATTTACGCTAGGATGACGATGAGATCAAAATCACCTTTGCAGTAATGTGTGTGTACGTGTGCGTGTGTGTGTGTGTGCGTGTGTGACTGTGCGTGTGTGTGTGTGTGTGTGTGTGTGTGTGTGTGTGTGTGTGTGTGTTTGTGCGTGCGTGCGTACAGGTGTGGACACGCAGTAAGGAGCAGAAGGGCAGGTGTAATCAGTGTGTGTGTGTGTGTCTACAGGTGTGCATAAAAAGAACAAAAATACCGGCACACTGACAGATGAAAACTGAGGCTCTTTAGATGCAAACAAATAGTCCTTTACTTTACAAAAGTGCAAAAAAAGTGGCATTGCGAAAATAAAGTGACGTTTGGGTCCTCAGACCCTCATCAACAACCGGTTCAGTTTTCATCTTTCAGCAAAAAGACAGGTGCCATTAAAAACACAGAACTATTTTGCTGATTACAATATGAATAGACGGTGTGCGGTGTCATTTTATTTCATTCTCTACGTGTGATCCCTGCCTACGCAGCCGTCTCTGAGCCCAGCGGGTGTGCAAAAGACTTTGTTTCCGCTGATTACAGTGTAAATCGATAGTTACGTACGTAACTACGGTTCTATGAATCCCGAAAGACCGCCAGATTCGGTGCGAAGGGAATATTCAGTGCTTTTAAGCACCGCCTCTGGTGGTCAGCAGGGATGAAATAGAACTTCAAATTTAAAAAAATGCAATTGCCTTTCTAAAAATCTAATGCACACATTTAAAATCCACTATCCACTGTCTTCAGCCCTGCAGTAAGCCTTAAAGGTTTCATGACATGCTGGTTTATACATTAAAAGTCTTTATCATGGTCCTTCAAACGTGTATTAACATGGTTTAACTGAAAAATTCACTCCAGTGAGCCATGCCGGGTTTGTTTCTCTCTCTGTGTTCTGAGGGCTTTTCATTTGCCTGCGGGTGTCGCTGTTGAGGGATTTTGCCTGTCAATCGTCGCCTCTGCTCCGCCCCCCCCAAAGGAGAAGGAGAAGGGGAGGGGAGAGGGCGGGATTAATGGACTGTGATGTCATAGTCCATGGGCCAATCACAGCACTTTTCGGAGCCTAATTATTCCGAAAACCCCAGACCACAGAAAATCCACTGAATGTTCAAAGTTCAGTTTTTGGGGTTTTATTGAGGTCAGAAAACGAAAATTAAAAAAAAAATGTAATTTGATGTCATGAAACCTTTAAGTCCTTTAAAGTATGAACACTTCCCTCTTCCACTGTGTCCAGGTGTGGACTCACAGTAACCTCCCTACCTCCTCGTCCACTGTGTCCAGGTGTAACCTGTGTGTGTGTGTGTGTGTGTGTGTGTGTGTCTGTGTGTGTGTGTAGGTGTGGACACGCAGCAAGGAGCAGAAGAGCAGGTGCAATCAGCTGCAGTCTGACACCCAGAGGAGACGCAGCCAGATGGAGAAGCACCTGAAACGCAGCCTCAAGAAGAAGTACGACACACACACACACACACACACACACACACACACACACACACACACACACACACACACACACACACACACACACACACAGGCTAGGATATGCAAGGAATGTGCTCTCCGGGTCCAAGATGACCGACCTTCACACGTGAAGACACTCATACTTGTGTAGACACACACACACACACACACACACACACACACAGAGAGATGCTCATAGGCCTGCGTCCTGCGTCGCTGACGCACAATATTGTGAAAGGACGCATTCATGACACCGTCGTGGCGCTATGGGCTTTACATATTGTAGCACGTCATGATAGAATAGTTGACCTCATAACAAAGGTCATAATAATCCAAACATATTCCATCGTCAGTTAGAATGTGAGAACATTCCATGTTTTCTATCTCTGTGCTGAAAATGTTTGCACATCTCTCTGCTAATGCACCAGATGTTAATGTTCTTCATGAAGACTCCAAATCAGTTTGAAGTGGCCTGTTACCTCAGACTCTCGTGCGATCTCTACTGTCATTGTTAGCCTCCAAGCGAAGACGCTGTTACTCGTACCCCTGAGGGGTGTTTGGGTATTTGTCCAGGATTTGATGACTTTTTCTACAGCGCCCTGTAAATAGTGTCCTTGTATTGTATCTCTTATGTGGACATAAATACATTATTAATCCTGGTCTCTATACTGCCTCCCCCTGGTCAGCCGGGGCGCCTGATGGAGAGGAAAGGAACTGGTAGGAATAACATGTTCCTTCCACTCGCTACGTCCTACCGGGGAAACTCCTCCCTGTCAGGTGACAAGCAGCGGCCTGCTCACTCCTCATGCATTGAAGGAAGCATGAGCTCAGTTCGGGGCTCTCCCCAGGCTAGCAGAGGGAGAGTAGTGCCCAGGATTACAGCTTAGGCATTTGGCACTGGGTGAAAAAATGGGTTTTAAAAATGGTGGGATAAAAATTAAAAAATATTTGTGTGTTGTGTGTTGTGTGTTGTGTGCTGTGTGTGTGTGTGTGTGTGTGTGTGTGTGTGTGTGTTCAGTGAGTCTCAGGAGCCCGTCCAGAGGCAGTTAGCAGCGCTGGAACAGGACCTGCAGAAACAGACGGTGCAGCTCAGAGAGTGGCAGATGAAAGAGCTGCTGCAGCTCCGCCAAGAGCAACACACTCTGGAGAGAGAGAGGAGACACACACACCTGAGAGAGGTACACACACACACACACACACACACACACCTGAGAGAGGTACACACACACCTGAGACAGGTACACATACACACACACACATTTAAACGGATCCCCATTAGCTGACGCCTTAACGTCTGCTAGTCTTCCTGGGGTCCAGGACATTAAAACACATTAACAGAAACATACAACATATCACAGTGTATTACAAATAAATATTGATAATAATAATATTAAACAGCAAAAACAAAATACATTTGACAAAACTCGATAATCACATAAAAAGAGATGCCAACAGGGTCATACAACAGATTTAAAAAGTAGCACCAATATGGTATGTAAGAATAGATGTTACTATATGTTTTGAGTGTACACTATATAGTCGAAGTTTCCTTTTAAAACAGGCTTTTTATCTGGTGTTACAAATCTCATTTGGAAGACTATTTCAAAGTAAAATTGACCTATAAAATGCAGCTCTCTTCATGGAATGTGACTTTGGTAGAGGTAAAGTTATCTGTCCATCACTCACCCCACGAGTGGAGTACGTGTGAATATCTGAGCAGCAAGTTATATTATTATTAATGTGTGTGTGGTTTCCAGGCCTTTCAGAAGCTGAAGGAGACAGCCCATGAATGTCAAGCAGGCCAGCTGAAGAAACTCAAAGAAACCTGTGAAAAGTAAGTCACAGGTTCAAACCCCATCACAGCTACTTTGAATAGCTACTTATAGTAAGAAGAACCTGCTTTGCATTTAGCTCCAGTGAGCATGGACATGGTCAAAATGAATTTCAGAGGCAAATATTGTACTTTTACTCCACTACAATTATTTAAAAACTTCAGTTACTAGTTACTTTGGAGATACAAATGATTATATTATAAAACACATTAACCACTTCAGCCCTATTTTGTACATAGGCTATTTGAAAATAGCAGATCTACAAGCTCACAACGTGTTGCAACGTGATGCGTTGTGCGCTTGTAGATCTGCTATTTTCAAACATTTTAGTACTTTTACTTGGTACTTAAAGTACATTTTGATGCCAATACTTTTGTGCTTTTACTCAAGTAACATTTTGAACACAGGCCTTTTACTTGT
Source organism: Gymnoscopelus braueri (assembly GCF_963280865.1). Taxonomy (NCBI): domain Eukaryota; kingdom Metazoa; phylum Chordata; class Actinopteri; order Myctophiformes; family Myctophidae; genus Gymnoscopelus; species Gymnoscopelus braueri. Next base: position 46,856,430 of record NC_137620.1, on the reverse strand, counting down.
AACAGAGTATTTTTATATTGTGGTATTGCTACTTTTACTTGAGTAAAATATCTGAGTACTTCTTCCACCACTGCTTAATTGGCACTATACGGTCACTGACGTATTTCCACTGGATACTTATTAGCGTTGTGTAGCGATCCTAACTGAAATGAAGGAATCACGTATTAAATGCAGGAGTAATCAGGGAGTGCTTTTTTGTCCATCAATATGTTTTGTCTTAATTGATGTGATCATGTTATTCAGTTCAAAATGTTACAGCGTTATTCACACTCTGTGTGTGTGCGTGTGCGTGTGTGCGCGTGTGCGTGTGTGTGTCCAGAGAGAAGAAAGAGTTGCAGAAGATCCTGGACAGGAAAAGGCTGAACAGCATCAGCGAAGCCAAGACCCACGACAAAGACAAGGCTGAAACGTGAGCTGTGTGTATGAAAGAGGCCATGTATATACTGTATAGTACCTTTATTGAAAGGATATCATATCGTTTTCGAGGGTGTCCTTATCACAATATATATATATCCTTATATCTGTCTGTCTGTCTGTCTGTCTGTCTGTCTGTCTGTCTGTCTGTCTGTCTGTCTCTCTCTCTCTCATATTCTAGGGAGCTGAACGAAATTAACAGGAAACACATTTCAGACTCGGTCGCGTTAATCCGCAGGGTAAGCACACACACACACACACACACACACACACACACACACACACACAGAGTCAGTCGTTCCCTGTGTTATTTGGGATAGATAAACAAAAAACACTAAAACAGCACGACTACAGTCAAACACTTTGTCTAAAAGGATAACACCAAAAAATCCTTACGGTCTTGTTTCCATTGGGGTCGTAGGTATTCAATTCATCAACATATGAAATACCACCAAAACATTCAATATCATCACAGATATAAATCACTATATGTGCAGAGTAGAGGGGGCAAAAAACAGACACTTGCTTACTGTATTTTGTATAATCTGCCAGGAATTATGTCAGGAATTAACCGTGGTTATTACACATCTCCCCCTCTTTCACTCCTCTTCCATCTCCTCCTTCTCCCTCCTTCCCTCCCGCCTCCTCTCTCTCTCTCTCTCTCTCTCTCTCTCTCTCTCTCTCTCTCTCTCTCTCTCTCTTTCTCTTTCTCTTCTCTCTCTCTCCTCTCTCTCAGTTGGAGGAGGCTCAGATCAGGAGACAGGAGAAACTGGCGCTGAGACAGAGAGAGATTCTGACACACATAGACGAGGATCATCCACTGGTGAGAACACACACACACTCTCACACACACACTCTGGAGAGAGAGAGGAGGCACACATATATCGGTATCGGTTGCAGTGGTGGAAAAAGTACTCAGATATTTTACTTAAGTAAAAGTATCAATACTGCAATATAAAAATACTCTGTTACAAGTAAAAGTCCAGAATTAAAAATGTACTTGAGTAAAAGTACAAAAGTATTGGCATCAAAATGTACTTAAAGTACCAAAAGTAAAAGTACTAAATATTTGAAAATAGCCGATCTACAAGCTCACAACGCGTCGCGAGCTTGTAGATCTGCTATTTTCAAATAGCCTATGTATAAAATAGGGCTAAAGTGGTTAATGTATGTTTTATAATGTAATTTTTTTATCTGAAAAGTAACTAGTAACTAAATTTTTCAAATAATTGTAGTGGAGTAAAAGTACAATATTTGCCTCTGAGATGTAGTGGAGTAGAAGTAAAAGTATTGGAAATTGGAAATACTCAAGTAAAGTACAAATACCTCAAAATTGTACTTAAGTACAGTACTTAAGTAAATGTACTTAGTTACTTTCCACCACTGATCGGTTGATATCGGTATCTGAAATGATGAGTTGGACAACATGGGTATATCAGATATGGGTCAAAAAGGTGGATATGGAACATCCCTCTGTGTGTTTCAGGTTCAGTCCCGCCTGGACAGAGAGCTGGAGGCGGAGCTCCAGCGGCTGCCCCAGGAGATCCGGCAGCACCTGCAGGCGGAGCTCAGCAGCAAGGGCCTCCGCAGCGACGCCCTCTTCTCGCCCTCGTCCAATCACAGCGGCGGCGGCAGCAGCCGCCACAGCAGCCCCACCCCCAGCCGGGGCTCGGGCCCGCCCTCCTCCAACTGCTCCACGCCCACTTTCCCCTCCACGCCCACCCGGGGGGTCGGCTGGAACCGGAGCCTGGACAATAGCGTGGCCTCGTTGGCCGACTCCTCCTGCTCGTCAAACACCCCCGTCCTATCGGAGGGCGAGGCGCCGTTCGGTGTAAATTAATCGGTGTAAAAAAAACGATAGAATATATATTTAGTGGGGTGTATAATGATAAGAAAAAAAAATATGGGAAAGTAATCATTTGGGGGTATTTACTTTGATTAATTCTGTTGTTTTGTTGTTTTTTTTATTATCACAAACTGTCTTTTTTCTGTTTTTAAAGCATTTTAACCCATTAAGACCTGAGGACGCTTCTAAACATTTTCTAAATCCTAACAGTTTTTCGGAAAAAAATGTAAAAAAATATTTTTCACGATTTAAAAAAAATAGCAGATCTACAAGCTCGTAGCGCGGCACTCGGTGCCGCGCTATGAGCTTGTATATCTGCTATTTTTGAATAGCCTAAAGAAATCTAAAAGTGACACAGATACGTTCCAGGTATTAATGGGTTAATGTTTTGTTTTAATTTTTTTTTTAATGATTCATCGTGCATCTCACTGGAATGTAAATGTGAGAGTGAAAACCTTGTGTATTCAAACACTGGCGTTACGCGGCAGCCACCGAGAATTTTACTGAAATGTTTTTTTTTTTTTTACATTTGGGAGAAAAAGTAAATTCTTGGTCATGAGCAGGGGGTGTAATGGTGATTTTTCTTTTTACAGGCGGAACGCTATTTTTAATGACGGCACACTTATTTTCTATCAATTAACCCGGTGTCGGCTGACTTGATTGAGTCTCCTACCTAGACTCGATTGAGTCTCCTACCGCAGTCGACATCAGCTAATAGAATAATTGGCTCAAGAATGCGACAAAAACTAAAAACATCTCCATGAATTCATAAAATAAGTAGTTTTTTTTGGGTGAGAGACATGTATTCTTGTTTTGTAGTATTTTGTGCAAAAAAAAACGGCCAGTCCCCACAACCAAGCCAAATAATATGAAAACTGTATTTACCACATTGCGTCAGGTTTGGACAATATCGGCAGGAGTGGTAGCAAAAACTAGACATAGTTTTCCAAACATTGGCCTCATGGTGGCGCTGTAACAGGCCAATTTGAGGGCTGCCGCGTGCAAAGTTTCACGTCAATAAATCCAACGGTGCCAGAGATTAGCTGTTCACCAATCTGGGATATAAAGGAAAACATGTTTTTTTTCCCCTTTATTTTTGCCTCTGGGGGGCACCACCTCCTTTTTTTTGTGTAAAACAGGAACTCGGTTTGACTCCTCCCCTTTCTTAGTCCACTTCCTCCCGGGTGTCTCTGTGTTTATTCCTACTAAAAACAGTTCAGTATCTGTCTTGAGAGATTAGCTGTTCACAGACAGACAGACGGACGGACAGACAGACGGGCGCACAGGGGTGAAAACATAATCCTGGCCTTCTGGCGGGATAATTACGCTTTATGTGGACACGCCCCCTTAAAAGGTTCCATCTGTAATGACAATGGATGAACAGCAGGGGGCGCCATTGTTGTAGCTGTGTTTTGTGGTTCACGCAGGATTTAGGGTTTAATCTAATTTAATCTGAGAATAATCCCAGAGTTCACACTGACCTTGAATGTTGCACCAAAAAGAGAAGAAAAAAAAAAGAATTATTGTGACTGAACTAAACGGTACTTTATATTTAACAGTCTACCCTATGTGTCAGTTACTTTGTCTTTACTTAACTTAACCCATTACTGTATTTTCTCATTAGCTGCCTGTAAAAGGCAGTGTAAGTGATGCTTTTGGTTAAAACAAAAAGTGTTTTTGTTAAAAAGTTAAAGCTCCATGTTGTGATAGTAATCGTTGCTATAGAGTGTTTGTTCAGTAACAGGAGGTCTCCCTGTCTCTACAACTCTTTAATAAAACAGAAAATACACTTTCAGGTGGATCGCCAATTTCAGCCAATGGGGAGAGAGTATCCCAGTTGCAATCGTGTCTCTCCTCCTGATTGGACCAAATTGGTATCCTGAACAGAACATGCATTTTCTGTTCACTGAAGAGCTGGAGAGACAGCGAGACCCCTGTTACTGAACAAACACTATATAGCAATGCTTACTGATTACTATTACAATATAGAGCTATTTAACACTGTTACTGAACCAACACTCTCTATAGCAGGGGTCTTTAACAGGGGGTCCGGGACCCCTAGGGGGTCCTCAGAGTTACTACAGGGGGGCCACAAAATCATATGTGATTGGATAGTTTTTTTTTTTTTACATTAACCACTTGAACCCTATTATTATTAGAACTTAAGCCAAAAATAGCAGATCTACAAGCTCACAACGCCTCGCGCCGCGAGGCGTTGTGAGCTTGTAGATCGGCTATTTTTGGGAAGGGGGTTTGGTGTTGGTCTATGAAATCTATGAAAATACAATTTTATACAGAGTGGGGGTCCCTGCTTCATCTCTCTTGGGGGGTCCTTGGGCTTAAAAACATTGAAAACCCCTGCTCTATAGCAATTATTGCTATCACAATATATAGAGCTATTTAACACTTATTTAACGAACAAACAAACAAAACATCACTTACCCTACCTTTAAACGTTGACTTTTATTTTGACATTATTTTCTTTCTATTTGGAGCGGGGTACGATAATAGACGGTGTATATGTGTATTGTGTTCTGTATACTAAAGTATGTTTCCATTTGGAGCGGGGTACAATGATAGATTAATTATGTATTGTGTGTATGTGTCTTTGTACATGATGTTCCTGTGTATTACATCTACTTGAATTATACTACTGACCACAAGTGCTAGAGAGAGAGAAAGAGGGGGGGGTGATAAATGTTGGCCTATTTATACTTTGTGGAACAAGCATTTTCGGTAAAGCTGTATATTGAGGTTCGTGTCTATGATGCATTATACAGTAAAGTGCATTTATAATGTATTATAATGTGCTTACTTATAAGGCATTAGCACTCGTTTATAATCATGCATAATAACTTATATAACAAGCTTTATGAAGTATTATAAGTGTTGGTCATAATGTGTTACAAGCTCAGCGGAACAGCACATTATAACTACCAGGCAACACTTTACTTAAATGTTGTGTCTATACTGTCTTTTTACCTTTTCAATCCGGTACAGCATCTGTCATTTTAGATGTTTTTATATATATATATATATATATATATATATATATATATATATATATATATAGCAACATTACTTTTTATTTTATTTGTATTTTTTCATAAAAATGTCAAGTTTTTCAGAAAACTGTTGATTTAGAAGGCGTTTTTAAACATTTTACCATATACGTCACAAATGTTATAAGTTGTCATACATGAATATAAACATTTGTTACGAGTGTTATAATGCCTTATAGTATAAGTGAATTATAATGCATTATGAATGCACGTATAATGCATTGTAGACCTGAACCTTAATATACCGTCTTACCACGTTTATTTCTTTCTTTTTTTCAGTTGAAAAATAATGTGTGCGATTATGACCCGACCCTAAAACCATCCAAAGCAACAGAGCGTCGTCCAAAATTGGACATTTTAATACGCTTTTAAACTGCGCTTTAATGACGTTTTGGAAAGAACGAAAGAAAAGAAAAAACATTTTTAAAAACTATTTTTGTGGTGATTTATTTAATTTAAGTTTGGCAGTGGAGATATGTACAGTTGGCTTTTTGTAGTTGCAAACAGCTTTTTTCTTTCTTTTTAACTTTTTTTTAAATTTGAATTTCTTTCTCCCCATCAGATTTAGTTCAAGAGGCCAACATTTTACGGATATACTTTTGCAATATGCAGTTGGTGAGATGACGCTTCAGTTTATAGACTTATTAACCACTTGAACCTAGCTAGGTAGAGGTCATCCCTATAATGGGGGAAAACGAAAAAGAAAAAAAGAAGAAAAAAACACACTTTTGGTGAAGAGATTTGGTGTAGAGAGAAAAAAAGAGCGTACCAAGTACTCAGGACTGTAGGGGGGGGGGTTTAACCCCAGCATCCTTATTGTGGGGATAGACTTTCGCTGAAAATAGCTGATCGACAAGCTCACGTTGTGAACTTGCTTTCCCCACAATAACAGAAAACGGAAGAGACATTAGTATAGAGCCCTGAGGAACCCCGGTCAACCATATAGGGTTTAAGTGCTTAACTAAAGTGTTTAGAACTCTGCAGGGCTTAAAAAGCTTGCAATCAGGCTGGACTCCCAAAACAACGGTACATATTAGCCAGAGTTTTTTTTTTTTAGTAGCCATGTATCACAAATTGGATGAGCTTGAAGCTATAGCTAAAAGGATCAGAACTTCTCACCAAAACCCACATCCAAAGTATTTCCAAATGAACATGGCACATTGTACTCTTGTATTAGAATATGACATTATAAATAGGTACTCAAAGTTTTATCCTGTGTTTTGGGCTCATTTAGGCCTCGTTTTCAGTCATGGGTTTAAGGTAGGGATGCATCGATGTGGCAATTCTGGGCCGATAGCCGGTACCGATATTTGTTTATTTTGTTTTTATTTTTATGCCCTTATAAAAAAAAACTGTTCTGAACCTTCTTTTTTCCCCCTCCAATTGTGTCATTATGCCAATTAATTCTAGCCTGGTAAACCCCCCTCCCTCCGGAAATCTCATTTGCATTTGATTTCAGGAAGGAGTCTGGGATTGCTCACGGAGTAAAGCTGCCCGAACCCTGCGTGTTCGAACCAATCAGCGGCTGCTAGGGGCGGGATCATCCAATCACCTGCCTAGTAAGCTTGAAAAAATGAAATTCTGTCTGTCATCGATTCTGCGACCGGAGTCTCAGATGGAAGTAGGCTGTGAAACAAAATGTGTGTCGCAAGCTTCTTCCATTTGACGGAGTGAGGCTAAATTAATTCCTCCCCACACACATTTCTGTGTTTATTGTCACTGCTGTCGTATCCCACTGACTCACCTGCCATTGAGGAGCCCCCAAGGGAGGACATAGCTAGAGCCTCCGTCCTACTCCTCCCGCCCAACACTCCCTGCTGCCAGGCTCCCCCCCCCCCCCCCCCCCCCCATCTCGTAGGAGCACGTGCAGTGACAAGTATCACCCTCCTCCCCGCCTGGTTTCCCTCCCCCCCGAACGCCAATCGTGTTCGTTTAGCCGCTCGACAAAGCCGGATGCACCGAAAGAATGTCAACCTATTTGCCGATTATGCCGATGGGCGGTCAACGAGGCAAATATCGTCCGAAACCGGACATACGGGCCGATGTATCGGTGCATCCCTCAGTTTAAGGGTTTATACTGTATACATCCATTTCTGCAGAGAACGTTGTCTTTTTAAATGTTATTAATGCACTTTGATCATTCTGTGGTATTTTTTTATTGTGTTTATGTTTTGTAAACAACATTTTTCCTCCCCTGTGGCATTGACATCAATACAAACCACTTTACAACTATTATGTAACGTTGTCTAGTTTATTGTTTGTTTCCATTGGGGACTGGATGGGCCGAGATCAAAATAATGGTGGAGCACAATTTACAATCTAGGTATCAGATTTAAGTTGACGATTAATTGTCACTCAAATAATTGCGATTTAATTGTGTGTTTGGCCATTGATCATTGGATCATATGAAGCCTTTGACTTTTAGGCTTCGTAATCGTAATTAATTACACAGCTGGCAGATATGACAAACAACTGAAATATACAAAGAAATTATTGTCATATTTAATGATTTTTATACATGTAAAAATAGCAGAAACAGCAGATCTACAAGCTTACAACGCGTCACATAGTGACGCGTTGTAAGCTTGTAGATCTGCTATTTCTGCTTTTTTAATATTTGAAAATGTGTGAAAACTTTTCAACATGGAAACGATTATGACGATTATGCAAAGATAATTGCGATTAGACGATGATGTAATATTTGTGACAGGCCTATCTAGCCATTTAGCAAAAACGTTCTTAATCCAGAGCGATTTACGGTAGAATATCAAAAAAAATCTAGAATCTGTACATTGAAACTATACACACTATAGATGCCAGGTCTACAAATGGACCTGGCATCTGTCTAGCACGTTTCAGATGTTTCATGCAAGAAAAGATGCATTTGCACTTAATAAATGATAGTATCCCATCTGCATTTATACGTTGGTTTTCACATTACAGGTTAATGTTTATTCACAGCTTTGGCCATAGTAAGCTATCTTACATATCGTTACTGTCGGCGGAAACCTTGATATTTCAACTTTTTATGTTTTTTTTTCATAAATTAATTAACGCCCTACTCCATCACACAAACGTGTCGCCCAAAAGTAGTGAAAATAGCAGATCTACAAGCTTGTAGATCTGTTAGTTTCACTGTTTATATATATTTGTAAATAGTAATAAAAAAAGAACGGTGACAATATGCATTAGTGGTGTGTTCTACTGTGTTACACTATGTAGTATGCCGTGCAGACTTTTTAGGGGGAAAGCGTATACCGTCTACTAACCATTTCATCAATTGACCACACGTGAGCGTATAGCCTATACACACGCATGTCGTGCAGGGAGTAATTATTGTATGCCCTCTGAATAAACCTAGAACACACCACTGAGCATTACTGTACATAGACTATGTTTCAATCGATGGCTGTTTTACACTCAGAGACAGTTACACACCTCCTCCAGCAGGGGGCGAAAGACATTGAGCCAACAGTGCCCTGGATCCTTCATTGCGCACGCTTGAAACACGTTGACCAGGAAGTAAGGTCGTGTAGTTCATCCTATGGTGTCTTTTGTCTCGGTGAATAACGTTTCGTAGTCATAAAGGAGTCATAAATGGCTCTAAAAGGAGGTAAAATGGCTCTAAAAGGAGGTGAAATGTCTCTTAAAGGAGGTAAAACGCGTCAAATGGAGTCTGTACGGCTGAAGATAAATGGACACCTGACGTCGGTGGGAGAGGAGATGTTGTGTGTTTTGGAGAAACACACAAGCGGTGATGTTTGTTGGGTCAGAGTGTTTGTGTTGGAGCGCCTCAGTGCGGCTGCAGAGTTCATGTGCAGCCTCTTCCAGAGAGAGATGGAGACACTACACAACACACAACTACTACACACCACTGCAGGTATGTCTGTTACATGCACACCATCAGCCATGGTTCACGCTACGCTCCTGTCACGAGCGGAACTTCAACCTGTTTTTTTGTCTCTTTCTCCATTTACAACCCGTACATCTACATAAACGTTCAGATTTCAAATATTAAGTGTTTACCCCACGGCCATGGATGTTACATTTTGAATCGGGCTGGTATAAGTACCCGTATCTTCCGTATTGTTCAATAAAAAGCATTATTAATCCGATTGGTGGCCATTTTCTCATAGAGTGGTAATGTATCAGAGTGCAATACATCTCCCAACCGATAGGGTCGCGTAGTTGAATGCATATAGAGAAAATGGCCACCGATCGGATTAAAATGCTTTTTATTGAAGAGACTATGTTTTGCACCCTGTCTGTCCGTCCATCCGTGTGTGTCTGTCCGTGTGTGTGTCTGTGGACAGCTAATCTCCAGCACCGTTGGCTTGATCGCAGCGAAACTGTGTACACACACTACCTTGGTGCCAGAGCAGAACCTCTGCCCCAAATTATTCACATGGGCCTCCTTAGAGCGCCCCCAGGAGGCCAATTTTAGCAAAACAAATTTTTTGACAGTACACTTACAGATTTGTTCGAAACATCACGCAAATCGGTACAAATTATCTCTATAGTCATTAAACGAAACGGTTCTTTCAGATTTTTCATATTTTCCATCCTGATTGGCTAAGATTGGCTTCCAAAGTTGCTCCGTTATGAACAAAATGCCTCAAATCATGAACACGGCTTGCAATTTCCGTGAAATTGTTCACGCACATTCTCAGTAGGCAGAGAAAGAAATGCCACTTGAAATGTTTAAAATCAGCCTCATGGTGGTGCTATAACAGGCCAAGTTTGTGTTTTAACCTATAACTGCACCGATCTGTGTACAACTTTGTATGTGCACGCCCAGGGGCCAAGGAAAAATCTTTGCCTCCTGATTGGCTAAGATTAACAAATAAAATTTGCAGGAGTGACCCGTGTTGAACAAAATGCCCCAAATCATGAATGCAGCGTCCGATTGCGGTGAAACTTTGCACGCACATTCGCAGTACGTTGAAGAACAAATGCCCTATTTTTGCAAAACTACTTTTTTATATTACTCCTACAATTTGTTTCCAAACATCACGCAAATCGGTTCATATTATCTCTCTATAGTCAAGTGATCAAGACGGATCCGTCCGAATTGTTCACATTTCATCCTGATTGGCAAATTCAGAACATTGCTGGCCCACACTAACCTACCTGCCCTGGCAGAGACCTTTTTTCTTATAGGCTTAGACCCTTTGAGATAGTTGCATATTTAGTTGCATATTTTGCATATCGTTGACGCGTTGTATGCTTTTAGATCGACTATTTCCCCTATCTTTGACAATTTCCGAAAGTATGAAGTTATGAAATATGTCAGTAATTTCTTTGTATACTATAGTTATTTGTTATATCTGCCCTGTTTAATGTTTGTTTACAATGTTGGCAGAACCAGGTCTCCTGGTCTTGTTTAGATAGCATGTTATGTATACAGATGCCAGGTCATTGTTGACCTGGCATCCTATAGTGTGTATAGTTTCAATGTAGGCTGATAGGTTCTTGGTTTACTTATGTATTACTTTATTATGAGATTACTATTTCTATGCATTTGATGTATTATGATTGTGAACGTAGCGCGCAAGTGGAGCTTACTATGAAACCGTGCTCGGGTTGTGTGTCTGTCTGTGTGCAGTATTGTGTGCGTGCACTGCCTGTGTGCAGCCGCCAGAGTGCACTACAGTGTGGCTGAAATCCGCCTGCCCCTGGGTGACTAATTACACTCCTGAGAGAAATATAGCAGCTACAGTCAAAAATAACACATCTAAAAGCATCTAGACGAGAATGGGGCTAGCGGTATGGAGCCTTCTTGTGGCACTGTTCACACTCATTTCACTGTTCCACCCACTTCTCTACAATTGCTCATTCCTTTCGATTCTTCTTATTGTTATTTTCGAGCTGCGTTCGCTTCCCACTTTCGCGCGTCTTACTTGTGTATTATCTTGTGTCCTTGCTTACTGTAAATCGCTCTGGATTAAGAGTGTCTGCCAAATGCCTAAACTGTACTGTAACAAAGCAACACTATTGTGGCACAAACCTGTCAGTCTCACACACACACACACACACACACACACACACACACACACACACGGCATGCAGTCAGACAGATAATTGCTCGACATCTGCATAATGTTTGTACTTCGTCGTACAATGGTCCCGCACGGCCAACATAACAGATCTGCAAGTCCACAACGCATCACATCCGCGACACGTTGTCGTCGTGTAAGTCTGCCGTGTTCATCATCGCGTGACACCGTTGTATGACGAAGCACAAATCAGGCAGCGAGCACCACTGCCTGATTTGTCCTAATTTGTGCTCAGATATGATTGGCTCACTATTGCTTTACATCACATTATTAGTTATTGTTATTTTTTTTCTTATGGTGAACGTAGGTGGAGGAGTTGGTGAAAAAAAGAAGAGGGAAAAAGAAAGAAAGAAAACGTCCAAAGGAAAGAAGAAGACCGGTGAGAAAGACAACATTAGTGTCTGTATTGTGTATGTCAGGGTTGATGCAACTTTGATGATGGAGAGGTCCACTATATTTCCACACTCACTCCAGAGGGGGACACATTGCATATACTGTCGGGCAGGCACCTCTTATCTCCGTATTTTAACTTTTTTCGTAAATGAATGCCATTTCACACAAAAGTAGCACAAGTAGCCGATCTACAAGCTCAAAACACGTCATAGTGTGGCGCGTTTTGAGCTTGTAGAACTGCTATTTTTGAATTGGAATGCTTATTGTAATCCTGAAAAGTAACATTTTAATTTAATTTCAAATGCATTTAGTTATACTTATGTTAACTTTATGAACTTAAAGTTATACAATGCAGGTCCACAAATAACGATTTTTAGCAGCCTCTGCTGGTCATCACCATCACTGCAGGCCGTTCGTTTATTCCTCTGTTACCCAGAATTCCATTTGTTTTCACCGGAAGACGGAAGCGTTTCAAAAAGCGTTCTTTTAATTGTCTTATACGATCTTTGGATTGTTTCTCTTAGCCAGTGGAGCTTTAGTTACCGTGAGCTGTGTTTTCTTTTTCTACTGTTTTTCGATCTTCAAATCATACAATCTCTTAAAAACAGCGTGAGTTTCCGTTTTGTTATTAGTGCGGTAGTTCCTGGCCAAACAGGAAACCGGTGCATTTCCGCCTCCGTTTTCCGGCCAAAAAAGTCCCCCCCGACACCGTTCAATAGAAAATATATAAATAAAAGGCTTTCGGGGGTGAAATTCATGGAGTGGGTGTTGTGAAACATTTGCCACTGACAAAAGATATACAATTTACATATACAATACATTGGACATAAAAAAGGCAGAATTTTAGTTATTAAGCTACTAATATAGACTGAAGTAATTAAAGCGGGTCATGTTTGCATGTTTGGAATTGTAACAGCTGAAATCAATAATATCAGTATTCTGATATCAACCTGCGGGCCGCATTAAGTGAAGGTGGGGGCCGCATGTGGCCCCCGGGCCGCCAGTTGCCCATGTATTGTGTACGTGATTATGTCAGCAAGGTATAATTGACGGCGAGCTGGTCATTGTTGAAAAATAAACCCAGACAGGGTGATTAAGTTATGGCTGTTTAAAGCCCAGCCAATAGGAACACAGAGGGAGTGGAGCTCAGCAATTACAGCCTGTCCCTATTGGCCGTTTAAGAGCACCTACCAAGTTTAGGGCCTTTAAACAGCCATAACTCCAGTTCCCAGCATGCTAAAGCCCGGCCAATAGGAACACAGAGGGGGTGGAGCTTAAGCAATTACAGCATGTCCCTATTGGCCGTCTAAGAGCACCTACCAAGTTTGGGGCCTGCATACCTCAATAGTTATGCCAAACATCTAAATAGCTATGAATATGACTATGGTTCCACACTTGTTATTTTATATTTTTAAGTGTAGCAACAGTGAAAGCAGCACATTTTAGGCCAGAGGGAGCGCTCTTATTTTGAAGTCCACTGACCGGAAGTCTAGGGTTTACGTTCGTCTGGCTTGACTCGTGCTAAGCTTTGATTGACCGTTCAGTAAACAAACGTCAGTAGGTAGGCTACTGGTGCTGCTGTTAGCTGCTGCGTTCTTGTATTTTCACACGTCGGTTAGGAACCGCAGCACTTGCGACACAAGTCTGTGGTTGTTTTAATGTCGCAGGCGGAACGCATGAGGTCGTGCTGGTCTTACGCACACGCCCACCCTTCTTTTTACTGGGAAAGAAGGCTTGAATGAGGTGACATTGAAACAACACTTTGTGAGCTTGTATGGGAAGGAGAGAGAGAAGGGGGGACAGAGCACTCAGGCCACGTTCAGGTGTTTAGACAGGTATCTCGTGTTGTGTGTATTGCGAACTAAAGATGGTTGTGTCCTCACTCAAATGCGCACTTGCCCGGTCGGGCAACCCGAAAGCAAACTCCACCTGCCCGCAACTTTTATTGACCTGCCACGGGTACTCGGGCAGCCGTTAGTGTCAACCCCTGAACGGGGCTTGCACTTGAACATGTCTGTAATTTAGTAGTAGTTCAAACATTAATAATTCAATCTCTCTCAAATGCTGGGAGGCGTAGCACTTTTTTGGTGACCAAATGGACACTAGTAATACTTTTGGAATAATTCCAAGATGTGACTATGCCACTCTCTTTAAGGGGAGAGACCCTGAACTGAATTATTTTACTGTTGTAATCAGGCCTGGAATTTCTCATTTTAGGGGCAAGGCCACTTGGCCTTTGGTGTTGTACATTTTTTGAGGGCACAAAGGCCAGATGCCAGGGCAGGGAGGCCATCAAATAAAACAATGAAGTTTTAAGTCCACGGAAATAATGAATTTAACTCGAAGGTCAAGGATGATTTAATTTTAACACATCGGGTGCCAAAACCGTAATATTACGTGTTTTCAAAGAGTAGCGCTTTGGTGCCGAAACCGTAAAATTACGAGTTATCCGTTTTTCTTTCGTTTTTTTCCACACAGGAGGGGCTAGAGCAGCTCTGGAATCACCCATGGTGATTCTAAGAAGGAAGGGACAGATGGATCACTGTCCGTGCCAAAAAACATGGCTCCCCATCCGCTTCCGTTCTATCTCCTTCTCTAAAACCCCTATAACTCCGAAACTTTTTACGCTGGGGAAAAGACTCATTTTGTATGCACGATCGCTCCGCAATTGTTACTCGCGTGAGAGATGTTATCGTTCCAGGCGTTAGCCAGGACCATCGTGCAAAATTAACGCATGCTTTGTTTCACACAGATTTCTCGTCTTGGAGTCTTGGAGTCTTAAACAGCGCCGCGCAGCTCAATGGTGAGATTTCTGGCACCGAACGTAATCTCTTATTATAAAATGTGTTAATATAGTACAAGCATAGTATAAATATCTGTGAAATATAACCCATCACAATAATCACATTAGATTTGCATATTACAGATTGTATGTATATCCCCATAAGTTTTTTTTTTTTTTAATGAAATGTGATATAACTTTAACAGATTTTTCACTATTTAAAATATAGTATTTTCACCATTTTAAATTGTTTTTAAATAATGATTTCTAAAAAATGAACAGTTTTATATATAGCCTATATATGGTTCTGTATCAGTATATGAGTCTCAGAGTCTCATCTTGAAGAGCCTGATTCCAGGCTGTGTTTATTGTCGTACACCAGTGGCTCAGCTAGCAGTAGCTCGGGAGGGGAGTGGTCATCTTGGAATCGGAAGGTTCCCGGTTTGATCCCAGCTCCTCCCTAACTGCTCCCGGTGAGCAGGTTGGTGCATTTTATTGGTTGTATGGTTTCCTACACTGAGAATGTCTGAATGAGTGAATAATGCACTATTTAAAGGATTTCTTATGTTTAAAGGAAAATGTAAATTTCAAACATTCAGTGCTTTTCTCTCATTTCATCTTTTTTCCCCTGGACTTCATCGCTGTGTGTACAGAGGAGGTTCCTGCTGAACAGCAGGAGAGGAGCCCACATCTGGTCCAGGAGGAACCACAACCTCCACAGATCAAAGAGGCACTGCTTCGCAGACCAGAGGACGCTGATGATTCAACATTGACATTACTGGCAGTAAAGAGTTTGATCGATGATGAAAACAGAGAGACAGAGCCTGTAGCCGGCACCTCAACTGGATGCATGAAAACACAGGCTTATGTAGTGGGCTGTGCGCCATCGCAGCCAACTAGTGATGGCCAGCCCCTCTCTTCAGACTTTTCTGAAGCTGACGCAGAAGACCGCGATGACTGGGAGGAGACCAGGGAAGGTCAGTCAGCTTTAAACTCACTGAAATCACACAAGAAAATACATTTGGAAGGATACATTAACAAGTTGTCTCGAGACCTGAAAACTACCTCCATGAGGAGTCACGCAGGGAAGAAAGGCTTTAGTTGTACAGATTGTGAAAAAACGTTCACTCGAAAGGAATGTCTGAAGAGACACACCATGGTTCATACAGGGGAAAAACCCTTTAACTGTTCAGTGTGTGACAAGGCCTTTGGTGAAAAGAGTATTCTAAAAAGACACATGATCACTCATACAGGCGAGAAGCCCTTTGTTTGTAAAGTTTGTGACAAAGGTTTTGGTCACTCAAATAGTCTAAAAATACACATGAGGACTCATACAGGGGAGAAGCCCTATATCTGTACCGTGTGTGGCAAAGGCTGTGGTGAATTGGGTAATCTAAAAACACACATGAGGACGCATACAGAGGAAAGCCCTTTAATTTGTACATTGTGTGGCAAAAGCTGTAATACAAAGCCTAGTCTAAAAAGACACATGCGGACTCATACAGGTGAAAAGCCCTTTAAATGTACAGTTTGTGGCAAAGGCTTTACTCGAATGGACGATTCAAAGAAACACATGATGACTCATACACGTGAAAAGTCCTTTACTTGTGAAGTTTGTGGCAAAGTCTGTTGTTCAACGCAGAATCTAAAAAGACACACAGGGACTCATACAGGTGAAAAGTCTCTTACTTGTAAAGTTTGTGACAAAAGCTTTAGTGGACTTCACGTTCTAAAAAGACACTTGCGCACGCACACAGGGGAAAAACCCTTTACATGTCAAGTTTGTGGCAAAGGCTTTAGTCGAATGGAAGATTCAAAAGCACACGTGATGAATCATACACGTGAAAAGTCCTTTACTTGTGAAGTTTGTGGCAAATGCTATAAGCAAATGCGTGATCTAAAAAGACACATGAGAACTCATACAGGGGAAAAGAACACTTAGTTGTTGGTCTTTAGATGCACATACGAAGATATGCTGCAAGGATTCATATAGGTTAGAAGTTCATTTAGCAGAAATATTATTTTTCTTCAAAGAAGCCTTTTGAGTTGACACATATCACACACAGACAATTGTATGACCATTCATTAATCCAGGATGACAATGACAAGTCATAGATGCTAAAGCAGAAGAATCACTCATATAAGCATTGTTTTTAAGTCAATAGATTTTAATGCATATATTAAACGTGATGTTTTGACTCTGACTCTGTACGAATTTCACCCAATTTGACAATAAAGTTGAATCAGAATCTGATGATGGAATATCAAATGTGTGTCTTTTAGTTTTTACCTTCAACTCCTAGGTTACTGGTAGAATAACATGAGCATGTCCATATTTGTTTAAGATTTAAAATTACACAATAATTATTATATCAATTAATTCATTATTATATTTGTGAATCGGGGCTACTTTTGGGTGTTTTTGCATACGTTTGATTTTCCCTTTACAGTTTAGGCATTTAGCAGACACTCTTAATCCAGAGCGATTTACAGTAAGCAAGGACACAAGATAATACATCATAATACACATAATCTAATAATAACTAATACATACGGAAACCAAGAACCTAACATATGCCTTCATATGTACCAGTATTTGGTATCATTCTTTTCAACACAACTTAAAGGTAGGGTAAGCGATTTTCTTTGGCTAAAATTGTAGTGCTAAATAGCTCTATATTTTGATAGTACTCATTGCTATAGAGTGTTTGTTCAGTAATAGGAGTCTCCATGTCTCTCCAGCTCTTTATTAAACAGAAAATGCATTTTCAGATCGGTATACCAATTGTATCCAATCAGGATAGAGATCTCAGTCAGGATGCAGATTAAACAAGTGAAATTGGAAGTGATGACACAAAGAAATGAGCAGATACACAATTGGAACTGGAACACTATAAAAGATTAAGCTGATAAATGGGTACTCTCTCCTGAAAATACATTTTCTGTTTATTAAAGAGAGAATTTCAAATTCCAAAGTGCAATGTTTGTCTTTGAAATGTAGTGGAGTCAACGTCATGAGTATCCAAAAATATAAATGTAAATAAAATAAAGTATAAAATATAGTCAGGAAAACATCGACTGATGCACTTCATGCACATCATCAGTGTTGTTACCTGGAGTCACTGGGTGTTTGGGGTCTTGCAACTGACACCCTCCTCCAGGCGACCCGACCGAGGTTGATCAGCCCTCGGCCTGTGTCCAAGTGGCATGCTACTGCCCCCTACTGTCTCTTAGAGGGGAAGTTAGAGACAATGCTAATTAGTGGGTTAGGGTTAGCCTGGCACTCGCCAGACCCGACTGCACAGATCCATGCATGCTGCATTTACAGCCTGCAACATGCACCGACCAAAGTTGAGAATGTTGCAGCTGTTGGCGACACTGGGAGGCTCTAGGCACTGTGGTTTGCCTCCAGGCCTGGCTCCTCCCTCGTCTGACCAGAAATGGAGGCTTTTCTGTGCGTTGTGTCGTCGTTGCTGCTGGACTCAACATCTCACTCTGCCTTGCTGGATTAACCCCTCCCTGCATATACTCTAGTACAGCGCTCAGGTGAATGTACTCGTTACTGTCCACCACTGTCCCCAAAGCTTTCCCAAAGAGAGTCTCATCCTTTGAGAGATTCCTCTGATTCCAGGCTGGGTTGATAGTCATACACCGCTGGCTCAGGAGGTAGAGTGGACGACTTGGAATCAGAAGGTTCTCGGTTTGATCCCGGGCTCCTCCTGGCTGCATGTCAACGTGTCGTTGAGCCAGACACTGCACCCCTAACTGCTCCCGATGAGCATGTTGGTTTCCTCCACTGTTGTCGTGTGAATGAGTGAACAATGCATTATTCAAAGGATTTCTAATATTTAAAGGATTTTACACTTACAAGAGCCCTTCTCTGCTGTCATGGACCACTTTGATAGAGCTGCTGTGTTAGAAATAACTAAACCGCTGGTAAAGTCTATGGCCACCGAGTGGAACACAAACAACTAGGAAAAAGAAAAAAAATCAAATGTAGTGCTCTTTTCTCATTTAATCTTTTTTTCCCTAGACTTCCTCGCTGGGTGTACAGAGAAGGTTCCTGCTGAACAGCAGGAGAGGAGCCAACATCTGGTCCAGGAGGAACCACAACCTCCACAACACGAGGAGAGGAGCCCTAGTCTAGTCCAGGAGGAACCAGAGCCTCCACAGATTAAAGAGGCGCTGCTTCAAAGACCAGATGATGCTGATGGTTCAACATTGATGTTACTAGCAGTGAAGAACAGCCTTATTTGTAACTATTGTGGCAAAATATTTAATCATAAGATAAGTCTGAAGAGACACACAATGATTCATACAGGGGAAAAACCCTTCACATGTACAGTGTGTGAAAAAGGCTTTATTCGAATGTATCATCTAAAAAGACACATAAAAACTCATAAAGGGGAAAAGCCCTTACCCTGTGAAAACAGAATGACAGAGCCTTTAGCCAGCACCTCAACCAGATGTGTGAAAACACATGCTAATGTAGAGGACTGTGGAACATCACAGCCAACTAGTGACGACCGGCTCCTCTCTTCAGACTCTTCTGAATCTGATGCTGAAGACTGTGATGACTGGGAGGAGACCAAGGAAGGTCAGTCAGCTTTAAACGCAATGATATCACACAAGACACAAAATGTTGAAGGAGACTGCAACAAGCTGTCTCAAGACCTGAAGAGTCAAACTGGGAAGAAAATATTTAGTTGTGCAGATTGTGGCAAAATATTTAATCAAAAGGGACATCTGAAGAGACACGCCATGATTCATACAGGGGAAAAGGCCTTTACCTGTGAAGTGTGTGGCAGTAGTCTAAAGGGTGATCTAAAAACACACATGAGGACTCATACAGGGGAAAAACCCTTCATTTGTAAAATTTGTGGAAAAGGCTGTAGTCAAAAGTGTGATCTAAAAAGACACATGAGGACTCATTCAAGGGAAAAACCCTTTATGTGCACAGTTTGTGGCAAAAGCTTTAGTAATAGCAGTTACATAAGCATGCACATGAGGACCCACACAGGGGAAAGGCCCTTTACCTGTTCAGTGTGTGGAAAAGGCTGTATTTCAACGCCTCATCTAAAAACACACATGAGGACTCATACAGGTGAAAAGCCTTATACTTGTAAAGTTTGTGGCAAAGGCTTCAGTCGAACGGACGAATTGAAAAGACACATGATGACGCATACAGGTGAAAAGCCCTTTGCTTGTGGAGTTTGTGACAAAATATTTAGTCGAATGCACCATCAAAAAAGACACATGAGGACTCATACAGGGGAAAAACCCTTTACTTGTACAGTGTGTGGCAAATGCTGTAGTCAAAAGGGTGATCTGAAAAGACACATGAGGACTCATGTTTGAATATAAGGGCATTAAATACACGTAGCTTCAGTTTGTGGAAATTGCTTTATTGTAGATATATATCTGAAGATATACTGCAAGGACTTATATAGAGTAGCAGTTGTTAATTGAACAGTAATAAAAACATTTTTAATTTCAAAGAAGCCATCTAGTTGACACATCACACTTGACAAATGTATGATCATTCATTCTCGTCCAGGATGACAATGACAAGTCATAGATACTAAAGCAGTGGAATCACTCATGATTTTTCAATAGATTTTAATGCATACATTTAACGTGATGTTTTGACTCTGACTTTGTACGAATTTCACCCACTTTGACAATAAAGTTGAATCAGAATCTGATGAAGGAATATCAAATGCTTGAGTGTTTATATCCTTTTAGTTTTTACCTGCAACTCAATGGTTACTGGTGGAATAATAGAAACATTTCCATGTTTGTCAAGATTTAAAATGGCATAATCATCATTATATACTTAAATTCATTATTCTATTTGTGAATCTGGGCTATTTTAGCTGTTATTGCATAAGTTTGATTATCACTTCATATACATTATACAAAATGTTAATTTACCAATATTTGGTATCATTCTTGTCAATACAACTAAATCTGGAGGACCCAACACATTTTTTTTTCACTTTGACATACTGTTTCAACATATTGAACTCTAAAACACAAAAAGAAACATTAGAAAAATACAGTGTATTTACTTTTGAAAGTACTTTAAGCTAATATTTTTTAACCCTAGATATTGGTTACTCAAGTGAATATACAATTGTCAAATTGAAATAAAATCAAGCGATATATATATATAAGTAACGGTTGTAGTCTATTTTGGGCATGTTTTGATGCTTTTGACTTTTCCTTTATGTACAAACTAGACATATAAACCCATAGCAAAGTTTGGTCAGGTTCTCAGCACAACATCACCAATGTGACCTCACCATTTATTATTGTTTACTCTGGAATACTTTATCAATTTATTTCACCGTTAAACACACCAAAGGTATTTAATCAGATTTGTAAAATGCTGTGTTTTACACTTGTAAGAAGCAGTGCTTTACTGTGGATTGTTTGACTAGTGGACCTCTACGTCACACGCACGTGCGCACATGAGCGATTGAAATAACCTCTTTTAGGCCTATTTATTAACCCCAAATATACATTGAATTTTATTCTGTGTACTTGCATAATGGGGATACGTTAGTGCTGATATGCATTTACCTTGCAGACTCCTGTAATTTAGTTCATAAATCCAGCAGTCCATCTCTGGACTGCTTCAGAACATCTGACAGTAGGCTATGCCTACACCTACAGTACTTAGCAGGTCACACAGTGGACCATTGATTTGCATCCAGCCAGGGTCATTCCTATGTTAATTCACACTGTTGTCACTCGGCAGCTTTTGTAAGCATTGATAAGAGGTGTGAATCGTTGTTTTTGATCGATATGCGCGGTAGACGCACTCTCACGGGGACGCACGTGCATGTACATGCATGTGCGGGCTCTCTGCAACTAGTGGGGCAGCGCTCCACCGCCAGAACACCCCTGATACGAAGAACAAAAATGCTCGATAAAATGTTTTTCTTAAAAAATAAATAAATAATAGAAATTGATAATAATGATGATGAATGTAATTTGATTTAGTATAATACAGTAAATCCACAATGTAGTGTCACAGAAGCTATCTCGTATCTGTGGTATCAGGTTGCCATATTTTGTATAGAAAACATTTCAGATAAAACTAAAATACGAGTGCGTTTGAGTGGAATATTTAGAAAAAGAGCCTTCTGAGAGGTCCCTGACCAAAGTTAACTGGGCTGACCGCTCTGTGACGCGTGTGTTAAGTGTTTAACTCGTAATTAACTTTTCAAAAGTGCAATATTTGTCTTTTAAATGTAGTAGAGTGAACGTCATGAGTATCCAAAAATACTAGAGCAAGTACAAATTTAAAAAACATACTCAAGTATTAGTACTCAGGTATATGTACTTTACTGTCCTCCACGATCCCCAAAGCTTAGGGGCGGCCATAGCTGAGTGGTTAGTGAGCCCGCCTAGGGAGCCAGAGGCCCTGGTTACCCCAGGTACGATCCCAGGCCAGGCCAGCATATGTGTCGATGAAATGAAATTTGTCCCTGAGCAAGACTCTTAACCCCTAATTGCTCACAGGCCCTCATTGGAAACAAGCCTGCAAGGACTTTCATGAACGTCCTGTTAAAAGGAATTATCCTTATCCTAATCCTTTCCCAAGCTCGGCCAGGGAAAGTTCCATCCTAAAGTGATTCCATGCTGGGTAGAGTGGCCGGCTTGGAATCGGAAGGTTCCAGGTTTGACCCAAGGCTCCTCCTGGCTGTATGTCAAAGTTTCGTTGGCATGAGCACTGCTACTGCTATGAGCACTGCTACTGTCGTTGTGTGAATGAGTGGATAATGCACTATTTAAAAGATTTGTTTTATATTTAAATTATTTGACACTTACAAGAGCCCCTCTCTGCTGTCATGGGCCACTTTCTTAGATCTGCTGTGTTGGAAATAACTTAACAGCTGGTAAAGTCTATGGCAATCGAGTGGAACACAAACAACTATTAAAAAAAAATTAAATTCAGTGCTTTTCTCTCATTTAATCCTTTTCCCTAGACTTCCTCGCTGTGTGCACAGAGGAGGTTCCTGCTGAAAAGCAGGAGAGGAGCGCCCATCTGGTCCAGGAGGAACCAGAGCCACAGATTAAAGGGAGTCCAGAGGATGCTGATCGTTCAACATTGACATTACCAGCAGTAACGAGTGTGCATGATGATGAAAACAGAGAGACAGAGCCTCTGGCCGGTAGCTCAACCGAACACATTAACAACAACAAGATGTCTCAAGACCTGAAAGCTACCCCCATGAAGAGTGACACAGGCAAGAAAAGCTTTAGTTGTAGAGATTGTGGCAAAATGTTTAATCGAAAGGAATGTCTGAAGAGACACACAATGATTCATACAGGGGAAAAACCCTTTAACTGTACAGTGTGTGACAAAAGCTTTATTCGAATGTATCATCTAAAAAGACACATAAAGATTCATAGAGGGGAAAACCCCTTTAACTGTGAAAACAGAAGCACAGAGCCTCTAGCCAGCACCTCAACCGGATGCATGAAAACACAAGCTAATGTAGAGGACTGTGGAACATCACAGCCAACTATTGACGACCGGCTCCTCTCTTCAGACTGTTCTGAATCTGACGCTGAAGACAGTAATGACTGGGAGGAGACCAAGGAAGGTCAGACAGTTTTAAACTCAATGAAATCACACAAGATACAAAATGTTGAAGGAGACAACAACAAGATGTCTCGAGACCTAAAAACTACCCAAATGAGGAGTCAAACAGGGAAGAAAAGCTTTAGTTGTACAGATTGTGGCAAAATATTTAATCAAAAGGGATGTCTGAACAGACACACAAAGACTCATACGGGGGAAAAACCCTTTATCTGTGAAGTGTGTGGCAAAGGCTTTGTTCGCATGTATGTTCTTAAAAGACACATTTGTGGAAACGGCAGCAGTCTAAAAGGTGACAAAAAAACACACGTAAGGACTAAGTATACAGGGGGAAAGCCCTTTATTTGTGAAGTGTGTGGCAAATGTTTTAGTCAAAATTGTGTTCTAAAAAAACACCTGAGGATTCATACTGGAGAAAAGCCCTCCATTTGTAGAATTTGTGGTAAAGGCTTTCGGCAGATAAAATCACACATGAGGATGCATACAGGGGAAAAGCCCTTTAGTTGTACTGTGTGCAGTGAACAATATAGTTTAAAGCCTAATCTAAAAAGACACATGAGGACTCATACAGGTGAAAAGCCCTTTACTTGTGGAGTTTGTGGCAAAGGCTTCAGTCGAACGGACGAAATAAAAAGACACATGATGACTCATACAGGTGAAAAGTCTGTTATTTGTAAAGTTTGTGGCAAAGGCTTTAATCGAATGCACATTCTAAAAAGACACATGAGGACTCATACAGGGGAAAAACCCTTTACTTGTACAGTTTGTGGCAAAGGCTGTAGTCAAAAGGGTGATCTAAAAAGACACATGAGGACTCATACAGGGTGGGGAAACACTTAGTTTCAGTTTGTGGTAAAACGTTGGTCTTGATGCATATCTGAAGATTTACTGCTAGGATTCATAGAGGGTAGAAGTTGTTAGTTGAACAGTAATACATACGTAATACTTAAATACTATTTTCAAAGAATCCATCAGAGTTGAAACATTGTATAACACATGCCAAATGTATGATCATTCATTCTGATCCAGGATGACAATGACAAGTCATAGATACTAAAGCAGAGGAATCACCCATGGAAACTTATTTTAAGTCAATGGATTTGAATCAATACATTAAACGTGATGTTGTTTTGACTCTGACTTGGTTTACTAGTTTTTTTCTTTCTCTATACTTTAGCCCTTTCTTGAAACTGCAAATGATGGGAGCTTGTGCGGATTTCACCCACTTTGACAATAAAGTTGAATCTGAATCTGATGGTGAAATATCAAATGCTTGTGATTTTTTAATCCTTTATTCTTAACCTGAAACTCAGATTTCATTATTGTATTTGTGAATCTGGGCTACTTTGGCTGTTTTTGGCATACTTTAGATTTTCCCTTCATATACCATAGAAACATGTCTCAAACAATGTTTTCACTTTGATATGCTGTTTCAACATATAGGACCCCAAAACACAGAAAACTAAAATTCAGTGTATTTACATGTAAAAAGCTCAAACATGCGCAGAAATGTGTGCTGTTGGTTGAAAAGGTAAATATTGGTTGCCCAAGTGAACACACAATTGGCAAATTGAAATAAAAGCAAGCTATATACTTATTGCTTACAAAAAACAAAAACAGGTGTTACCTATTTTGGGAGTTTTTGAATGCATTTCATTTTTCCTTTGTATAACATATTAGAAATATAAAACTATGGCAATATCTGGTCAGGTTCTCAGCACAACAGCACCTGTGTGACCTCACAATTATTATTATTATTATTTATTTACTTTGAAATACTGTATTCAATGTATTTTACCCCAAAAAACACGCCAAAATTATAGATTTGGATTTGAATAATGCTGTCTTCTTGACTTGTAAGAAGCACAAACATGCTCAATTAATTATTTTGAATGTTTAAACATAGCTTGCACATTTGCAACTGGTCAAGTTGAAATAAATTCAAGCTATGGACACATCCCTCAAAAAAGTGTTTAAACCAAAGGCATATTTATTTAAAATGAATTATAATAATGCAAAGCATATTCCAATAATAGTAATGATAAATATAATACAATAATATAATATACAATATATTTTTTAAATAATCTAAAATTAGTTCCAAAGGAGCTACCTCTCTATCTCTGGTATACATGGTATCATGGTGCCATATTTTGTTTTTAGAAAAACATTTCAAATAGAACGAAACTAGGATTGTGTTTGAATGGAATATTTAGGAAAGGTGAGTCTTTAAAGGGAAGCCTTTAACTGAGTGTTTAACTCACAATGTACTTCAAAAGTGCAATATTTGGCTTTGAAATGTAGCAGAGTTAACGTCATCAGTATCCTAAAATATAAATACTAGAGTAAAGTACATATTAAAATGTATTACTCCAGTAAAGTACTCAGGTACATGTATTGCGTTACTGTTCACCACTTCCCCCAAAGCTTTCCCAAGCTCTGCCAGAGAGAATCTCATCCTGAAGTGATTCCTCTGATTCCAGGCTGGGTTGATAGTCGTACACTAGGAGGTGGACTGGCCGACTTGGAATCAGAAGGTTCCCGGCATGTCAACGTATCGTTGAGCCAGACACTGTAACCCTAACTGCTCCCGATGACGAGGTTGGTTTTCAAATTTTAAACATTCAGTGCTTTTCTCTCGTTCAATCTTTTTTCCATAGACTTCCTCGCTGTGTGTACAGAGGGGATTCCTGCTGAACAGCTGGTCCAGGAGGAACCACAACCTCCACAACACGAGGAGAGGAGCGCCAGTCTGGTCCAGGAGGAACCAGAGCCTCCACAGATTAAAGAGAGACCAGAGGATGCTCGTGGTTCAACATTGACATTACTGTCAGTAAAGAGTGTACATGATGATAAAAACAGAAGCACAGAGCCTCTAGCCAGCACCTCAACTGAACACATGAAAACACAAGCTGATGTAGAAGACTGTGAAACATCACATCCAACTAGTGATGACCAGCTCCTCTCTTCAGACTCTTCTGAATCTGAAGACAGTGATGACTGGGAGGAGACCAGGGAAGGTCAGTCAGCTTTAAACTCACACAAGAAATCACACAAGACACAAAATGTGGAAGTAGACAGCAACAAGATGTCTCAAGACCTGAAAACTACCCCCATGAGGAGTCACACAGGGAAGAAGACAATTAGTTGTACAGATTGTGGCAAAATATTTACTCAAAAGGTAGGTCTGAAGAGACACACAATGATTCATACAGGGGAAAAACCCTTTACATGTACAGTGTGTGGCAAAGGCTTTATTCGACTGTATCATCTAGAAAGACATGCAATGATTCATACACAAACACACATGAGGAACCATACAGGGGAGAAACCCTTTGCTTGTACAGTGTGTGGCAAAGGCTACAGTCTAAAGCGTCATTTAAAAAGACACATGATGATTCATACAGAGAAACAATCTTGTACAGTGTGTGGCAAAGGCTTTCATCTCATTAGTTCCATAAACGCACACATGAGGACTCATACAGGGGAAAGGCCCTTTACTTGTACAGTGTGTGGCAAAGGCTGCAGTCTAAAGTGTCATTTAAAAAGACACATGATGATTCATACAGGGGAAAAACCCTTAATTTGTACCGTGTGTGGCAAAGAATTTCGTCATATTGGTACTCTAAACTCACACATGATGACTCATACAGGGGAAAGGCCCTTTACTTGTACAGTGTGTGGTAAAGGCTCTAGCTCATCGACTAATCTGAAATCACATATGCGAACACATACAGGTGAGAAACCCTTTACTTGTAGAGTTTGTGGCAAATGCTTCCGTCGAATGGAAGATACAAAAAGACACATGATGACTCATACAGGTGAAAAGTCTGTTACGTGTGACGTTTGTGGAAAAGGCTTTAGTAGTCAAAACCACTTAAAAACACACATGAGGACTCACACAGGGGAAAAGCCCTTTACCTGTACAGTTTGTGGCAAAGGCTGTAGTCAAAAGGGTGACCTAAAAAGACACATGAGGACTCATACAGGGGGGGGAAACACTTAGTTTCACTTTGTGGCAATTGCGTTGGTCTGGATGCATATATAAAGATAAACTGCAAGGATTCAAATAGGGTAGAAGCTGTTATTGGACAGTAACAAATACTTGTTTTATTTTCAAAGGAAGCCATCTGAGTTGACAAATGGTTGATAATTCATTCTAATCCAGGATGACAATGACAAATCATAGTTACTAAAGCAGAGGAAAAAATGTTTTAAGTCAATGGATTTGAATGCGTTTTGACTCTGACTTGTTTCACTTGTTTCTTTCTTTCTTTATTCTTTAATCCTTTCTTGAAACTGCAAACGATAGGAGCTGGCACTAATTGAACCCGCTTTGAAAATAAAGTTGAATCTGAATCTGATGATAGAATATCAAATGCTTGTGTTTTTTTTATCCTTTATTTCTAAAGCAACTCATTGGTTTTGGTAGAACAATATGATTATGGCCATATTTGTCAAGATAAAAAATATATACAGTTTTATTATATGCATTAATTTAATTCATTAAGTCATCAATGCCTGCAATAATGCTGTAATAGAGTGCTGACTAACTGCGTTTTCTCTGCAGCCAAACAGTGTGTCGGGACCCGTGTTTGGGACGCGGACCAAGTTTGTTTGGGTCACGAGTAAATATCCCCTTTTTTTGTTTATTTAAAAACATAATGTTATTTCAAAAGATTAAAACATTTGCATCAATTTAAAACAATTCAAAGTACTTCAAATAAAATCTAATAGAGATATATATTATGTATAATACTTTTTTTATGTTTACAATCTCACAACGCGACGCTAAGTCGCTAACTATTAAAAATAGTTGTTATAGCCTGACATGACTGTGTGGTTTTCAGAGTGTCATAAGTCACCCCATCCATGCCATTGGCTTTATTGTTTGGGAGGTTGTGTAGAACTCTGCCTCCTCACTAACCTCGCATCACCAGGCTTCCCACCGCGGAGGAAAGCCTGGTATTCTTCTGCCTACACATACGTCATGTCCTAGTATGAGTGAATAGGGGAAGGGAATCAACGTCACGTGATGCCTTTGTTTGGCCCGGCAAAAACTTGGATGTGTCTCAAAGAATATGATTATTGGCAGAATCGCGGAACGTTTAGAATATTGGGCGGTCCCGTTTTCATTTTTCACAAGATCGGTGGTTGTTGCAATGACCTGCACTACAATACTTCACCATATGTAGTGACGAAATAAACCCATAACATGTAACAATGTGTACGTTCCGTAGTGCAATTCCAATGGTGAAAGCTGTGTTGTTTCACCCGAAAAAAAATTGGCCACGCCCCGAAATACCCGCACGCGTGTCTCAAAAAATTCATTCTAAAACTGAGCCGTGTGATCCGGTTTAGAAAAAAGGCAAAAAACAAACAAACGTGTTCAGGTGTTGCGGCAGGCGTCACATTGTTTTTATTCCCCACTTAATGCAAATCAATTAGTTTAGTCTCGCTAATTGCGCTACAAATTAGAATGAAAGATGGACATACCAAACGATTATTATACAAAAAGAAACACAACAATTATACCAAACTAAACACATTTTGAACCAGGGGAATCATTTTGGAGGTGCAAGGCACCGAAGGTTCAGGTCGTGTGTTCTGGTCGCCGGATGACGTTAGTTAAGTTATTTCCGCTCCAGAGCGGATCAGAAACCCAAACATGGTATTGATCCCATGCAGGCTACCTCCTCACAGGTAAAGTGCGTGGTGTTAGGAAACAAGGAGGTTGTGTAGAACCAGTGGTGGAAAAACTACTCAAACTTTTTACTTAAGTACAAGAATCAATACTGCAATGCAGAAATACAAGTATTCAGTACTCATTGCGCAGAATGTCCCATTTCACAAGCTGAAAATGTATAAAAATCTTTTGAAAATAGCAGATCTACAAGCTCACAAAACGTTGCATTGCAACACATTGTGAGCTTGTAGATCTGCTATTTTGATGGCCGAAATATATATATATATATATATATATATATATATATATATATATATATATATATATATATATATAGGGCTGAAGTGGTTATTGTATGTTTTGTGATAAAAATCTAAATCTACAAAGTAACTAGCAACTAAAGCTGCAAAAACATTGCAGTCGAGTTAAAATACAATATTTGCCTCTGAGATGTAGTGGAGTAGAATTAAAAGTATTGAAAATTGGAAATAAAAAATTCTCAAAAAGTGTACTTAAGTAGAGTACTTGAGTAAATGTACTTAGTTACTTTACACCACTGTGTAGAACTGTGTCTCTACCTCCTCACAGGTAAAGTGTTAGGAAACAAGGACGGCTCATATGCTGTCAGGACAGGTATCCCGGGGTTAGCCGTGACCCGTGGAGTTGCCGCGGCTGCTGGTCGATCCTCCCAGGTAATGCTTGCTTGTACGCAAGCTTGATCAAAGCGAACAGACACATATAGTCCATAGGATTTACAAATGCATCTTATTAGCACCTTATTACATTAACGATGGTAATTACAACGGGTGTTTGTTTAGGTCTTTCAAACAATGGTTTCACGTTCTCCTGCACCTCGTCTCTGGCCTCCATCATGCACGTGTTAATTAATGAAAATCTGAAAACTCCAAACAGCCCCAAAGACATGATGCCAGCACCATTTGACCCCAGTGCTTCAGAAAACAGAAATGAAAGGGGGCGGACTGTATTCAGCAATACACATTTGCTTGCCAGGAACTGTCCGCCCCCCTTTTCTCAGACCAGGTGAGTGGTACATTCATGAAACTGGTGGGGACCTGATTTTGGGGGGTCTCCAGATGACAGTGAAATGACAATTTAAGGACTTTTAAGACCCTTTTAAAACCTAAAAGAATTTGAAAGAAAAGAAAAAAGACCATTACTGCATCCACAGTAATCAACAAACTATACAAAAAAAAACTGGTAAAACATTGGCTAAATTGTCAAATAATATAAGAAAAATATAAAAATAGCCGATCTGCAATGAGCTTGTAGATCGGCTATTTTCACATTATTTAGTCGAGTCAAACTAAATGTAATGCCTCAACTCCTAAATTCCACGTGCTTGATAGGCCGGGGGGTCCCCAGTTCAAATATGATTATTTTGGGGGGTCCTCAGTTAGGCCTGTCACAATTATTATATAATCGCCTATCGCAATTATTTGAGAAAATCTCAATTATTTTGGCATAATCGTCATAATCGTTTCCGTGTTGAAACATTTTCACACATTTTCAGAAATAGCAGATCTATTTAATTATTAAGTGTCAATAATTTCTTTGTATTATTTAAGTTATTTGTCACATCTGCCCTGTATAATTATTGATTACGAAGCGTAAAAGGCTATATATGTTTCTAATGTTCAATGGCCAAACACGAGCTGCACACGGACGACTTTCTGTACGGGGCGAGGGGCCTGGAATGATTGTAGGACCGAATTTACCCAAACATCCTCTTGTCATCACAAACGTCATAACAAATTGACACAGGGAAGCACAAATGAATGGGGAACACAATTGACAGGTGCTTGTGATTGGTGCGGGGTAATGAATCACATCACCTGCCAATTGTGTGTCCCAAACATTTGTGCGTCCTAAAGGAAGTTTACATATATTCAGTTCTGCAATCATTCCAGGCCCCTCGCCCCGTACAGAAAGTCGTCCGTGTGCAGCTCGTGGAAAAGTGGAGATATTTCAAATGGATATGAAACTAGAGGACAATTTATGACTCCAAGTCTTAGGAATTAATTATTGGGTGAGTACAGATGGAGTTTAGAGCACTTTTACGGCCGCGCAGATGGTCACTACACAGCGCGTCGGCGAGGGTGATCTATGACTGTGTATTTGGAATACATGAAATGTATGTAAGATCACACACATTCTAGGGTTACCCTATGCCCAGTTCAAATATGATTATTTTGGGGGGTCCCCATTATACAAAGATCCAGATGTAATATTTTATTGTTTCTTCATAATTAATATAAAGTGTATGTTCAGCAATAAATGAAATAAATGTCCATCTGTGTCTTACAGAGTCTGTCTGTCTGTCTGTCTGTCTGTCTCTGTTCATTCAGTGACAGTTACACACCTCCTCCACCAGGGGGCGAAAGGCATTAAGGCACCAGTGCCCTGGATCCTTCATTGCGCACGTTTGAAACACGTTGACCAGGAAGTAAGGTCGTGTAGTTCATTCTATGGTGTCTTTTGTCTCGGTGAAGAACGTCTCATAGTCATAAAGGAGGTAAAATGTCTCATAAAGGAGGTAAAATGGCTCTAAAAGGAGGGAAAATGTCTCTTAAAGGAGGTAAAACGCGTCAAATGGAGTCTGTACGGCTGAAGATAAATGGACACCTGACGTCGGTGGGAGAGGAGATGTTGTGTGTTTTGGAGAAACACACAAGCGGTGATGTTTGTTGGGTCAGAGTGTTTGTGTTGGAGCGCCTCAGTGCGGCTGCAGAGTTCATGTGCAGCCTCTTCCAGAGAGAGATAGAGACACTACACAACACACAACTACTACACACTACTGCAGGTATGTCTGTTACATGCACACCATCAGCCGTGGTTCACGCTACGCTCGTCTGTCACGAGCGTCATGGTGGAACTTCAACCTGGGTTTGGCACCTTCTCCATTTACAGCCCGTACATCTACATAAACGTTCACATTTTGAATATTAGGTGTTTACCCCACGGCCATGGATGTTACATTTTGAAATGGGCTGGTATAAGTACCCGCTTCATCCGTATTGTTAAATAAAAAGCATTTTAATCCAATCGGTGGCCATTTTCTCATAGAGTTGTAATGTATCAGAGTGCAATATAGCTCCCAACCGATAGGGTCGCGTAGTTGAAAGCATATGGAGGAAATGGCCACCGATCGGATTAAAATGCTTTTTATTGAAGAGACTATGTTTTGCACCCTGTCCGTCCGTCCGTCCGTCCGTGTGTCTGTGGACAGCTAATCTCCGGCGACGTTGGCTTGATCGAAACGAAACTGTGCACATTCACTCCCTGAATGCCAGAGCAGAACCTCTGCCCCAATTTTTTCACATGGGCCTCTTAGCACCACCAGGAGGCCAATTTTTGCAAAACATATTTTTTGACAGTACTCCTACAGATTTTGTCCAAACGTCACACAAATCGTTACACAGACAGTATCTCTGTAGTCATTAAACGAAACGGGTCTTTCAGATTTTTCATATTCCATCCTGAGTGGCTAAGATTAGCTTCCAAAGTGTGCAGGATTTCTGTGCAATTTCCGTGAAATTGTGCACGCACATTCTCAGTAGGCCGAGGAAGAAATGCCACTTGAAATGTTTCAAATCAGCCTCATGGTGGCGCTATAACAGGCCGATTTGTGTTTTTACCTATAACTGCACCGATCTGTGTAAAACCTTGTATGTGCACTCCCTAGGGGCCAAGGAAAAACCTTTGCCTTGCATTTTTCACATCTGCCTTTTATAGCGCCACCAGGAGGCAGACTTATGTAAACAAATTAATGGATACTATTTCTTTTTAATCCAAATTTCACGCAAATCGGTACACATGATCTCTATAGTCATGTGATCAAGACGGATCTATTTAATTTTTCATATTCGATCCTGATTGGCTAAGATTGACATCTAAAGTTTTCAGGAGTGACCCGTTTTCAACAAAATGCTGCAAATCATGAACGCAGTGTCCGATTGCGATGAAACTTTGCACGCACATTCGCACTACATTGAGGAACAAATGCCCTATCTTTGAATATATTTTTTTATATTACTCCTACAAATGTTGTCCAAACATCACGCAAATCGGTTCACATTATCTCTATAGTCAATTGACTAAGTGATCAAGACGGATCCGTCAAACTTTTTCACATTTCATCCTGATTGGCAAATTCAGAACATTGCTGGCCCACACTAACCTACCTGCCCTGGCAGAGACCTTTTTTCTTATAGGCTTAGACCTATGAGGTTTTGAGATAATTTCAATTATTTTGCATATTGTTGACACGTTGTATGCTTTTAGATCGGCTATTTCCGCTATTTTTGGAAACTTCCGAAAGTATGTTATTAAATATGTCAGTCATTTCTTTGTATACTATAGTTATTTGTTATATCTGCCCTGTTTAATGTTTGTTTACAAATCCTAAAAGCCAAACAGGTGTTCAATGTTCAATCCCAAAAACACAATTAAATAGTTAATCACAATTATTTGTGAGATAATGAATCGTCACGTAAAATGTCATAACTGTGACAGCCCTAAGACCTACATCATTTCAAAAAGACACAATCATCTCAAACACATTATAAGTATAGCCTACTATTTGACAAAAAGACGGGACAAGCTAATCTCTCTCTAAAACTAAAACATCCGGGACAACGCTCCACACGTCCCAGACTCTTCATCTTTCTGGCTCCCAAACTATGGAACAAACTCCCCCATTGCAATTAGAACTGCAGACTCACTCCCAATCTTCTGCCGTAATCTGAAGACTCACTTCTTCAGACTCCACCTCAGCCCGTAGCACTTGCCCTCCTAGCCTTGACGACCTTGCAGGATTATGCAAAGGCTAAAATGTAACTTTTAGCCTGTTATGTAGACAGATGCCAGGTCATTGTTGACCTGGCATCCTATAGTGTGTATAGTTTCAATGTATGCTGATGATAGGTTCTTGGTTAACGTGTGTATTAGTTATTATTAGATTATTGGTTTACTTGTGTATTACTGTATTATTAGATTACTATTTCTATGCATTTGATGTATTACGATGTATTATATTGTGTCCTTGCTTACTGTAAGTCGCTTACATTAAGACCAAGAGCGTCTGCTAAATGCCTAAACTGTAACAAAGCAACACTATTGTAGCACAAACCAGTCAGTGCCACACACACACACACACACACACACACACACACACACACACACACACACACACACACGGCATGCAGTCAGACAGATAATTGCTCGACATCTGCACATGCACGTACTTTGTTGTACAATGGCCAACATAACAGATTGTAAGTCCACAGCGAGTCACATCCGCGACGCGTTGTGGGCTTGTATGTCTGCTGTGTTCATCATCGCGTGACACCGTTGTGACACCGTTGTGACACACCGACGAAGCACAAATCACCACTGCCTGATTCGTCCTAATTTGTGCTCAGATATGATTGGCTCACATCTATTGCTTTACATCGCATTATTAGTTATTAGTTCTTTTTGTTTTGGTGAACGTAGGTGGAGGAGTTGGTGAAAAAAAGAAGAGGGATAAAGAAAGAAAGAAAACGTCCAAAGGAAAGAAGAAGACGGGTGAGAAAGACAACATTAGTGTCTGTATTGTGTATGTCAGGGGTGATGCAACTTTGATGATGTAGAGGGCCACTATATTTCCACACTCACTCCAGAGGAACACATTGCATATACTGTCGGGCAGGCACCTCTTATCTCCGTATTTTAACACATTCCCTGCCAGAGGGTTTTTTTTATTTTACTTCCCCCAGTGCCAGTGTTTAATTTTTTTTTTTTAAGGAGCCGAGATACAGGATTTTAAAGTAATAAGTTAACCAAGGAGTGAATGGAGCTAGAAATCTTTGGATCGTGATATCTCTGGTTCTGTGTGGATAAATCAAAAAAAAAGAAGAAAAACGGTTATACTCGTGGATGGATTTTTTGGCAGTAAACGGGTGTATTTTTCATCAACGGTTATACTCGTGATTGGCAGGTAAAGTGTTAACTTGTTTTCGTAAATGAATGTCGTACTTCGCCATTTCACACAAAAGTAGCACAGGTAGCTACTATCTACAAGCTCAAAACGCGTCGTAGCGCGACGCGTTTTGAGCTTGTAGATCTGCTATTTTTGAATTGGAATGCTTATTGTAATCCTGAAAAGTAACATTTTTATTTAATTTCAAATGCATTTAGTTATACTTATGTTAAAGGTAGGGTAAGTGATTTGCTTTGGTTAAAATAAGTGTTAAATAGCTCTATATTCTGATAGTATTCATTGCTATAGAGTGTTTGTTCAGTATTAGGAGTCTCCTTGTCTCTCCAGCTCTTTATTAAACAGAAAATGCATTTTCGTTTCAGTTTCAGTTTCATTTCCAATTTTATCCAATCAGGACAGAGAACTCAATCAGGATACAGATTAAACAAGTGAAATTGGAAGTGATGACACTAAGAAATGAGCAGACAAAATTGGAACTGGAACACTATACAAATTAAGCTTAAAAATGGGTACTTTCTCCTGATTGGCTGAGATTTTGACACCTACCGAAAAATGTATTTTCTGTTTATTAAAGAGCTGGAGAGACAGGGAGACATCTGTTACTGAACAAACACTCTATAGCAATGATTACTATCAGAATATAGTATTTTAACCTTTTAACAAAATACTTTTTGTTTTAACCCAAAAATATCACTTACCCTACCTTTAACTTTATGAACTTAAATACAAATACATTGGACATAAAAAAGACAGAATTGTATTACCAGTCATTAAGCTACTAATATAGACTGAAGTAATTAAAGCGGGTCATGTTTGCATGTTTGGAATTGTAACAGCTGAAATCAATAATATATCAGTATTCTGATATCAACCTGCGGGCCACATTAAGTGAAGGTGGGGGCCGCATGTGGCCCCCGGGACGCCAGTTGCCCATGTATTTTGTACGTGATTATGTCAGCAAGGTATAATTGACGGCGAGCTGGTCATTGTTGAAAAATAAACCCCGACAGGGTGATTAGTTATGGCGGTTTAAAGCCCAGCCAATAGGAACACAGAGGGGGGGCGTGGCTTAAGCAATTACATTCTGTCCACCTAGCAAGTTTAGGGGCTTTAGCATGCTGGGAACTGGAGTTATGGCTGTTTAAAGCCCAGCCAATAGGAAACACAGAGGGAGTGGGCCGTAAGCATTTACAGCCTGTCCCTATTGGCCGTCTAAGAGCACCCACCAAGTTTAGGGCCTTTAAACAGCCATAACTCCAGTTTCCAGCATGCTAAAGCCCAGCCAATAGGAACACAGACGGGGTGGGGCTTAAGCAATTACAGAGATGAGATGAGATGGGAAATACTTTATTAATCCCCAAAGGGAAATTGTGGTGTCACAGCAGCACAGTGTAACAATAAATAAGTAAACAACAGACAAACAAAAACACAACGAAACAGAGGGACACAACATAGACCAGGGTCGACAACATGCATTTAGGGAGAGTTCTTAAGCATTGTAGAGTCTGATGGCAGTTGGCATGAATGAGAGTCTGTACCGCTCAGTGTGCATGTTCGGGGGGAGAGTGAGCCTCTGGCTGAAGGTGCTCACCCTATCCTGCAGCTCGCCATAGAGTGGATGGGAGGGGTTAGCCAGGATGGAATTTAGTTTGTCCCTAATCCTCCTCTCTGCGACCGACTGCAGCCCTTCCATGCGGAGGCCAACCACAGAGCTGGCCTTCTTGATGATTTTGTTGAGCCTGTTTAGCTCCCTAGCCTTGATGCCCCCACCCCAGCATACCACTGCATAAAATAAAATGCTGGCTACAACAGATTTATAAAACATAGACAATAGCCTACTACACACATTGAAGGACTTGAGCCTCCTCAGGAGGTACAGTCTGCTCTGTCCCTTTTTGTAGACAGCCTCCGTATTATTCCTCCAGTCCAGATCCTTGTTCAGGTGGACGCCCAGGAATTTGTAGGAGTCCACGATCTCCACCTCTTCCCCCTGGATGGTGATGGGTACTGGGGGTCCTCCTCTTGCTCCGTCTGGCGTAAATCACCAGCTCTTTTGTCCCTATTGGCCGTCTAAGAGCACCTACCAAGTTTGGGGCCTTCATACCTCAATAGTTATGCCAAACTTCTAAATAGCTATGAATATGACTATGGGTTCACACATTTTTAAGTGTAGCAACAGTGAAAACAGCACATTTTAAGCCAACGGTGCTCTTGTTTTACATTCAACAGACCAGAAGACACTTACTTTCCCATAACTTGACAAAGCGCTCTTATTTTGAAGTCAAGGGTTTACGTTTGTCTGGCTTGACTCGTGCTAAGCTTTGCTTGACCGTTCAATAAACAAACGTCAGTAGGTAGGCTACTGGTGCTGCTGTTAGCTGCTGCGTTCTTGTATTTTCATACGTCGGTTAGGAACCGCAGCACATGCGACACAAGTCTGTGGTTGTTTTAATGTCACAGGCGGGACGCATGAGGCCGTGCTGGTCTCACGCATACGCCCGCCCTTCTTTTTGTGTGTGTGTGTGTGTGTGTGTGTGTGTGTGTGTGTGTGTGGTTGTGTGTGTGTGTGTGTGTGTGTGGCCACGTTCAGGTGTTTAGACAGATATCTCGTGTTGTGTGTATTGCGAACTAAAGATGGTTGTGTCCTCACTCAAATGCGCACTTGCCCGGTCGGGCAACCCGAAAGCAAACTCCACCTGCCACGGGTACTCGGGCAGCCGTTAGTGTCAACCCCTGAACGGGGCTTGCACCTGAACATGTCTATGTCTCTCAAATGCTGGGAGACGTAGCACTTTTTGGTGACTCATTTGGTATGTATATGTTACCAAATGAACACTACTAGTAATACTTTTGGAATAATTCCAAGATGTGACTACGCCACTCTCTTTAAGGGGAGAGACCCTGAACTGAATTATTTTACTGTTGTAACCAGACCTGGAATTTCTCATTTTAGGGGCCACTTGGCCTTTGGTGTTGTACATTTATTGAGGGCACAAAGGCCAGATGCCAGGGCAAGGAAGCCATCAAATAAAACAATGATGTTTTAAGTCCACGGAAATAATTAATTTAACTTGAAGGTTAAGGATGATTTAATTTTAATATAGTACAAGCATAGTATAACTATCTGTGAAATATTACCCATCACAATAATCACATTAGATTTGCATATTACAGATTGTATGTACATCCCCATAAGTTATTTTCATTCAAATGAAATGTGATAGAACTTTAAAGGGTCTACACCATGAAAATCACTTTTTTCTTGGTTTTTTGTATTTGTTGGGGTCCCCAGTGTCTCTTGTACCCCAAAAAATGTTTTTTTTTTAAAATTCAGTCATTCCTTCTCATTTCATGGATTTCCAGAATGGGCGTGTCTGAACAGGCGATCTCAGAATGGAAATGTTTATGATGTCACAAACATTAATGATGGCAAACCCAATGTTAAATGAAAAGTGCCCGAATCGCTCCGAAACTTTTTCTACCCCCCCTAAGTGGGGGTCTACGAACAAATACTTCGGGCTCGGATTTTGGCTCCGCCCCCCGGAAGTGGGTGAAACAGGCACCTCAAACACTTGGTGGAATTGTTAAAAAATGTTCAAAGTGTTTTTTTTTTTCGATTTTGTATTTTTCTTAGATGCTTCTTTTTATGCAGAATTAAAAAAAAAAATTTTTATTTTTTATTAACAGACAGAATTGCTCAGTAGCCCCCCCCTGCCCAATAGGACGTTTTGGTATTGCAGCTGAAAGTGCTGTATAAGCCAGAGACAATTGACTTGGGATGAGTATATCTGAGTGATGATTTAGGCTCAAACCTTTTGAAAAAGGTTTGAGGGACATACACCATATGATATTAAATATCAAATATTTTTTTTAATTCATGGTGTAGCTCCTTTAACAGATTTTTCACTATTTAAAATATAGTATTTCTTATTTCTATTTTCACCATTTAAATTGTTTTTAAATTATGATTTTAAAAAAAGTTATTAAAAAAGTTCTTCCACCCAACAGCGACAATATATAGCCTATATATGGTTCTGTATCAGTATATGAGTCTCAGAGTCTCATCTTGAAGAGCCTGATTCCAGGCTGTGTTTATTGTCGTACACCAGTGGCTCAGGTAGAAGTAGCTCGGGAGGGGAGTGGTCATCTTGGAAACGGAAGGTTCCCGGTTTGATCCCAGCTCCTCCCTAACTGCTCCCGGTGAGCAGGTTGGTGCATTTTATTGGTTGTATGGTTTCCTACACTGAGAATGTCTGAATGAGTGAATAATGCACTATTTAAAGGATTTCTTATGTTTAAAGGAAAATGTAAATTTCAAACAGTGTTTTTCTCTCGTTTCATCTTTTTTCCCCCTAGACTTCCTCGCTGTGTGTACAAAGGAGGTTCCTGCTGAACAGCAGGAGAGGAGCCCACATCTGGTCCAGGAAGAACCACAACCTCCACAGATCAAAGAGGCACTGCTTCGCAGACCAGAGGACGCTGATGATTCAACATTGACATTACTGGCATTAAAGAGTTTGATCGATGATGAAAACAGAGAGACAGAGCCTGTAGCCGGCACATCAACTGGATGCATGAAAACACAGGCTTATGTAGTGGGCTGGGCGCCGTCACAGCCAACTAGTGATGGCCAGCCCCTCTCTTCAGACTGTTCTGAAGCTGACAGCGATGACTGGGAGGAGACCAGGGAAGGTCAGTCGGCTTTAAACTCACTGAAATCACACAAGAAAATACATTTGGAAGGATACATTAACAAGCTGTCTCGAGACCTGAAAACTACCTCCATGAGGAGTCACACAGGGAAGAAAGGCTTTAGTTGTACAGATTGTGAAAAAACGTACACTCGAAAGGAATGTCTGAAGAGACACACAATGGTTCATACAGGGGAAAAACCCTTTAACTGTTCAGTGTGTGGCAAGGCCTTTGGTGACAAGAGTATTCTAAAAAGACACATGGTCACTCATACGGGGGAGAAGCCATTTGTTTGTAAAGTTTGTGACAAAGGTTTTGGTCACACAGGTAGTCTAAAAATACACATGAGGACTCATACAGGGGAGAAGCCCTATATTTGTACCGTGTGTGGCAAAGGCTGTGGTGAATTGGGTCATCTAAAAACACACATGAGGACGCATACAGAGGAAAGCCCTTTAATTTGTACATTGTGTGGCAAAGGCTGTAAAACAAAGTCTATTCTAAAAAGACACATGCGGATTCATACAGGTGAAAAGCCCTTTAAATGTACAGTTTGTGGCAAAGGCTTTACTCGAATGGACGATTCAAAGAGACACATGATAACTCATACACGTGAAAAGTCCTTTACTAAGTCCTTTACTTGTGCAGTTTGTGGCAAAGTCTGTTGTTCAATGCATAATCTAAAAAAACACACAGGGACTCATACAGGTGAAAAGTCTCTTACTTGTAAAGTTTGTTACAAAAGCTTTAGTGTACTTCAGGTTCTAAAAAGACACATGCGCACGCACACAGGGGAAAAACCCTTTACTTGTAAAGTCTGTGGCAAAGGCTTTAGTCGAATGGACGATTCAAAAGCACACATGATGACTCATACACGTGAAAAGTCCTTTACATGTGAAGTTTGTGGCAAATGCTATAAGCAAATGCGTGATCTAAAAAGACACATGAGAATTCATACAGGGGAAAAAAACACTTAGTTACAGTTTGTGGCAAGTGTGTTGGTCTTAACTCATTCAGTGCCACTGGACGTCTAAAACGTCCGTTGATATAAGCCCCGAGTGCCACTGGACGTCTAAAACGTAAACAAAAAAAAATCATTTTGTTTTCATTTTTTTGGGGGGGAAAACATGTTCAGAACCCAAGATATGATGATTTGAAGATTTGCTGCTCCATTCACTCTTTGTTTAACTGCTTACTGAAAATTTTGGCTGTGGCACAATTCCATAAATAAGCTGGGCACTGAATGAGATTAAGATGCACATAGGAAGATATGCTGCAAGGATCCATATAGGTTAGGAGTTGTTAATTTAGTAAAAAAATACATTTTATTTTTCTTCAAAGAAGCCATCTGAGTTGACACGTCATATCACTCACAGACAATTGTATGATCATTCATTCTAATCCAGGATGACAATGACAACTAAAGCAGAAGAATCACTTGTAGAAACATTGTTTTTAAGTCAATAGATTTGAATGCATATATTAAACGTGATGTTTTTAACTCTGACTCTGTACGAATTTCACCCACTTTGACAATAAAGTTGAATCAGAATCTGATGATGGAATATCAAATGTGTGTCTTTTAGTTTGATTGATTGCCCAAGTGAACACACAATTGTCAAATTGAAATATAATAAAGCTATATATACACCTATTGCCTAGGGGGGGAAACAGGTGGTAGTTTGGGCATTTTTGATTTTGCCTTTATATACATACTAGAAATATAAACTTAAAGTAATGTTTGGTCAGGTTCTCAGCACAACATCAGAATTATTATTTTGTACTCTGAAATACTTTTATCAATTAATGATGCATGGTATTTTCGGAAGCATATCGATATCGGTCGATATTTCATAAAAAAATGGTATTGCACAGATGTAAAAATAATTCTAATTATTTTCACTGAGCAATAAAAATGTGACCGCTAATATATGTTTTACTTGCAAAGCAGCCATTCTGCCTGTCTCTGTCTCTTTAAAGGGGAATACCACTAATTTTCAACATTCAACTCTGTCTATGATTACTTTTGGCTCCACCCCCTCAGCCAAAAGTACACCCTGCATA
Source organism: Gymnoscopelus braueri (assembly GCF_963280865.1). Taxonomy (NCBI): domain Eukaryota; kingdom Metazoa; phylum Chordata; class Actinopteri; order Myctophiformes; family Myctophidae; genus Gymnoscopelus; species Gymnoscopelus braueri. The sequence continues at coordinate 46,814,820 of NC_137620.1, read as the reverse complement.
TGTCACTGATCACTTGATCTTAGGCCTGACCTCGACTAAGTCGACTAGTCGACTGGTTAGTCGCGGGGGGTCCGAGTCGACTGCGTGTCTCTTAGTCGAATCTAGTCAGCCATTTTTAATGGCCAAATTTTTTTTTAATTGTTTTTTGGCCAAGTCTACACCTGCAACCACACGTAACTTCCACTTTATTCTTCTTATTCCTCGTCTTTGTATTGGTATTGTTTGTGTTGGAGCGCCTCAGTGCGGCTGCAGAGTTCATGTGCAACCTCTTACAGAGAGAGATAGAGACACTAGAAACTCTGCTGGAGACACAAAACAAACTGTGTAGACTTGGCCTTTTTTTTTATTTTTTATTAGTCGACTGCCAGTCGACTATTGGCAATTAGTCGCCAATTAGATTCGACTAAACAAATCCTTAGTCGGGGACAGGCCTAAGTTGATCTCAATCAATTCTCCAGCTCTAGGCAACATAGAACGGGGGGATATACTCCCTGCATATACTCTAGTACAGCGCTCAGGTGAATATATTACTGTCCACCACTGTCCCCAAAGCTTTCCCAAAGAGAGTCTCATCCTGTGAGAGATTCCTCTGATTCCAGGCTGGGTTGATAGTCGTACACCACTGGCTCAGGAGGTAGAGTGGACAACTTTGAATCGGAGGGTTCTCGGTTTGATCCCGGGCTCCTCCTGGCTGCATGTCAACGTGTCGTTGAGCCAGACACTGCACCCCTAACTAAGTAACTAATCCCATTGAGCAGGTTGGTTGTGTGAATGAGTGAATAATGCATTATTCAAAGGATTTCTAATATTTAAAGGATTTTACACTTACAAGAGCCCTTCTCTGCTGTCATGGACCACTTTGATCGATCTGCTGTGTTGGAAATAACTAAACCGCTGGTAAAGTCTATGGCAACCGAGTGGAACACAAACAACTAGGAAAGAGAAAAAAATTTAAATAAAAAATAAATGCTTTTTTCTCATTTAATCTTTTTTTCCCTAGACTTCCATGCTGGGTGTACAGGGAAGGTTCCTGCTGAGCAGCAGGAGAGGAGCCCACATCTGGTCCAGGAGGAACCACAACCTCCACAACACGAGAAGAGGAGCCTCAGTCTGGTCCAGGAGGAACCAGAGCCTCCACAGATTAAAGAGGCGCTGCTTCAAAGACCAGATGATGCTGATGGTTCAACATTGATGTTAATAGCAGTGAAGAACAGCTTTAGTTGTAACGATTGTGGCAAAATATTTAATCATAAGAGAAGTCTGAAGAGACACGCAATGATTCATACAGGGGAAAAACCCTTCACATGTACAGTGTGTGAAAAAGGCTTTATTAAAATGTATCATCTAAAAAGACACATAAAAACTCATAAAGGGGAAAAGCCCATACCCTGTGAAAACAGAATGACAGAGCCTTTAGTCAGCACCTCAACCAGATGTGTGAAATCACATGCTAATGTAGAGGACTGTGGAACATCACAGCTAACAGGTGACGACCGGCTCCTCTCTTCAGACTCTTCTGAATCTGACGCTGAAGACTGTGATGACTGGGAGGAGACCAAGGAAGGTCAGTCAGCTTTAAACTCAATGATATCACACAAGACACAAAATGTTGAAGGAGACAGCAACAAGCTGTCTCAAGACATGAAGAGCCAAACTGGGAAGAAACTATTTAGTTGTGCAGATTGTGGCAAAATGTTTAATCAAAAGGGACATCTGAAGAGACACGCAATGATTCATACAGGGAAAAAGGCCTTTACCTGTAAAGTGTGTGGCAGTAGTCTAAATGGTCATCTAAAAACACACATGAGGACTCATACAGGGGAAAGGCCCTTTACTTGTACAATGTGTGGTAAAGGCTGTATTACAACGTCTGATTTAAAAAGACACTTGAGGACTCATACAGGTGAAAAGCCCTTTACTTGTAGAGTTTGTGGCAAATGCTTCTGTCGAATGGACGACATAAAAAGACATATGATGACTCATACAGGTGAAAAGTCTGTTATTTGTAGTGTTTGTGGCAAAGGCTTTAATCGAATGCACATTTTAAATAGACACATGAGGACTCATACAGGGGAAAAGCCCTTTACTTGTACAGTTTGTGGCAAAGGCTGTAGTCAAAAGGGTGATCTAAAAAGACACATGGGGACTCACACAGGGGGAAAAAACACTTAGTGTCAGTTTTTGGCAAATGCCTTGTATCTGAATATATACTGCAGTATTCATATAGGGGAGAAGTTGTTAGTTGAACATTAATTAACATAGAGGATACACTTGATATCACACTCAAATGTATGATCCTTCATTCTAATCCAGGATGACAATGACAAGTCATAGATACTAAAGCAGTGGAATCACTCATATAATCATTTTTTTTAAGTCAATGGATTTGAATGCATACAATTAACGTGATGTTTTGACTGATTTTGTACAAATGTCACCCACTTTGACAATAAAGTTGAATCAGAATCTGATGATGGAATATCGAATGCTCGTGTTTTTTTTATCCTTCTGTTTTCACCTGCAACTCATAGGTTACTGGTACAATAATATTAATATGTCCATACATATAAAGATTTAAAATGGCATAATCATTATTGTATTAATTCAATGCATTATTCTATTCGTGAATCTGGGCTACTTTGGCTATTTTTGCATACATTTTACTTTCACTTCATATACTTTGTAAACAATGTTAGTGTACCAATATTTGGTATCATTCTTTTCAGCGCAACTTAATCTATATGACACATTGTTTCACTTTGACATATGTGACAATTTTTGACTGGAGGACAGTCATTTCGCTGGTGCCCATTATTCAGGAAAGGAGTTTTTTTTTTTTCCAAAACACTTTTTTTTAATACAAAATGAGTTAATAGCCCAGTTAGACTCTTCACATACTAGAGTATGTCTGACAGAAATTTTAGAGCTTAAATCGACATGTAAATATGAAATAAATGCATAAACAGTTATATATATATAAAATCCTCAGTTTCCATCCAAACATCGCGAAATTGCGGTGAAACCCACTATTTCTACCCGATCGTTTTGAAAGGTATCACTAGTCTGTTGGCTTATGTCTAATGTAAATGTAAAATAAAGATGTATAAACAATCATATTTTGTTAAAACTGTTGTGAAAAGGTATCTTTGTTAAGTCCTCCTGCACACTGGAACCAGCCGGTTCCAGCAGGGGCAGTGGCAAATGCTTGGTCTCAGAGAGCATACATAACAAAGACAGCCTAACCCTAACCCATGTAAACAAAGGATATGTAAATCCCGCTATGCATGATAGGATTGATAGCCCAGTAGTACTATCTCTGAATGAGATACATTCAACTGGTCTTTTCTCTACTGAAGAGTTTTAACTTGACTTAACTTCAGTTCTAAAAGATGTAGTTTCAAAACTATTCACTCAATCTTATTAACCAATATATCATTATTTTGCTATGATTCCCTGCTTTCATATGACATGAAAAAATGAAATTGAAAAAATGCTAGATGACTGTCTCCCAGTCAAATTTGGTCACATATTGGCCCCCAAAACACACAGATAAACATAACATTGAATTTGAAAAAATCTATTGTATTTACAATTTACAAAATCACAAACATGCTCAGCAATTTCGGTTGAAAAAGGTAAATATTGATTGCCCAAGTGAACATACAAAATGGTCAAATTGAAATAAAATCAAGCTACGTATATACTTACCTTTCAAAAGAAAACGGATGTAGTCTTATTTTTTGCAGTTTTGAATGCTTTTGCCTCGATATGCATACTAGAAATATAAACATATAGCAATGTTTGGTCAGGTTCTCAGCACCACATAGCCTATGTGACCTCACAATTATTATGTTTTACTTTGAAATACTTTATCCAGTCTCTCCCAAGGACGTTACACGTGCCGTCACGACCAAGTCCTAGCGATCCTTGCATCCACCCTGGAGGACAAACGAACTGCCTCCACCAACTCCCTAACACCACCAGCATCCAACCACCAACAGGCAACTACCTTTGTCCGTGAGGGGGCTAAGGTAACCAGGAGCGGCTCCACACCATCTGAGCGAGGCCAGCTACACTCAGGGCGTGACTGGAAGATGCTTGGTTGATATTGGCCGACAGCTTGTGTTTCCTCCAGAGATCGCAACAACCACCCTCAGACCTGACCTGGTGCTCTGGTCCCCTTCTCTAAAAAAGGTGTTCATCATGGAACTCATAGTACGCTGGGAGGACTCAGTGGATGAGGCTTATGAGCGGAAACACCTACGCTATGCCCAGCTTGCTGCTGAAGCACAACATCGCGGCCGGAACGCTGAGGTCCGCCCAGTGGAGGTGATGGGGTGCAGAGGCTTTGTGGAGAGATCCACCACCAGACTGTTTGCAGACCTGGGAGTCAGAGGCCAAAGGCCAGCCCTCAGCCGTCAAAGCTGCATCGGAGGCAGTGGTGTAAAGTAACTAAGTACATTTACTTAAGTACTGTACTTAAGTACAATTTTGAGATATTTGTACTTTGTATTTCCAATTTCCAATACTTTTACTTCTACTCCACTACATCTCAGAGGCAAATGTTGTACTTTTACTCCACTACAATTATTTGAAAACTTTAGTTACTAGTTACTTTGTAGATGTAAATTATGATGTTATAGAACATACATTAACCACTTTAGCCCTATTCTATACACAGGCTATTTGAAAATAGCAGATCTACAAGCTCACAACGCGTCGCATCGCGGCGCGTTGTGAGCTTGTAGATCTGCTATTTTCAAACATTTTAGTACTTTTACTTTTGGTACTTTAAGTACATTTTGATGCCAACACTTCTGTACTTTTACTCAAGTACATTTTGAATTCTGCACTTTTACTTGTACTTGAATTTGAGTACTTTTTCCACCACTGATCGGAGGCAGCCGAAAGAAGCAGCCAGTGGCTTTTTATGAGGAGGAAAGGGCCCTGCTGGGCCCCAAAGTAGCAAGCCAGGAGAATTGCGGTCAGCTTAGGCTTGACTCAGGGAAAAGGACGCCCATGCCATGCATATAGTCCCATGAGAAGCCTGCAGTGGTGGAAAAAGTACTCAAATTCTTTACTTAAGTAAAAGTATCAATACTGCAATATAGAAAGTCCGGAATTCTAAATGTACTTGAGTAAAAGTACAAAAGTGTTGGCATCAAAATGTACTTAAGTACCAAAGGTAAAAGTACTAAAATATTTGAAAATAGCAGATCTACAAGCTCACAACGATCGCGACGCGAGCTTGTATTTCTATTTTCAAATAGCCTGTGTATAAAACAGGGCTAAAGTGGTTAATGTATGTTTCATAATATCATACTTTATATCTGAAAAGTAACTAGTAACTAAAGTTTTCAAATAATTGTAGTGGAGTAAAAGTACAATATTTGCCTCTGAGATGTAGTGGAGTAGAAGTAAAAGTATTGGAAACTGGAAATACTCAAGTAAAGTACAAATACCTCAAAACTGTACTTAAGTACAGTACTTAAGTAAATGTAGTTACTTTCCACCACTGGAAGCCCTGCCATTCAACATGAAGGCAACTCTCATGACTAATTGGGAATGACAAGCTCAGGGCTGATCCCCCTGTAGCCGGCCACCTTTGGCGAGGGTGTATAGTATCGAGGCCCGAAACACCCCAAGAACCAAGGGAACACTACTGATGATCAGTGGTGGAAAGTAACTAAGTACATTTACTTAAGTACTGTACTTAAGTACAATGTTGAGGTATTTGTACTTTACTTGAGTATTTTCAATTTCCAATACTTTTACTTCTACTCCACTACATCTCAGAGGCAAATATTGTACTTTAACTCCACTACAATTATTTGAGAACTTTAGTTACTAGTTACTTTTCAGATATAAATTATGATATTATGAAACATACATTAACCACTTTAGCCCTATTTTATACATAGGCTATTTGAAAATAGCCGATCTACAAGCTCACAACGCGTCGCGAAGCGACGCGTTGTGAGCTTGTAGATCTGCTATTTTCAAACGTTTTAGTACTTTTACTTTTGGTACTTTAAGTACATTTTGATGCCAATACTTTTGTACTTTTACTCAAGTAAATTTTGAATTCTGAACTTTTACTTGTAACTTGTTTTATTTTGCAGTATTGGTACTTTTACTTAAGTAAAGAATTTGAGTACTTTTTCCACCACTGCTGATGATGCGTCCCAAATTACAACCTAACCCCAGCTCCATTACAGCCACCACTCATCACTCTCATCACTCTCATGTACGTGCCTGCACAAAGGAAATCTACACCGTATCCTTTGTTTCATAAACCCAACTCAATGTATTTGACCCCAAAACACGGCAAAAGTATGTCATCAGATTTGTAAAATGATGTGTTTGATACTTGTAAGAAGCAGTGGTTCACTGTGGATTGTTTGACTGGTGGAGCGCTACGTCACGCTGACGTGCACACACGAGCGTTTGAAATAGCCTCTTTTATATTTAGGCCTATTTATTAACCCACTGCACAAGCAATTGTTTATATTGCGTAAGCAATCTAGGAATTTGAGCGGACAGTAATGATGACTCATTATTTAAGCTGCTATTAACCCATTAAAACCGGGAAAGCATCCATGGCATTTTAGATTATAGCATTGGCTATTCAAAAAAAGCAGATATATAAGCTCACTGCGTGACACTTCGTGCCACGCTGCAAGATTGTATATCTGCAATTTTTAGTTTTTATAATTTTTGAAAATCTGTGTTGCCGAAAACAGTCCGCCTCCAATAAACTTCTGTTTTTGGAATCAGAGGGGTCAAATAGTGCTGGCAATCGTGTCTTTGGGGCTGTTTGGAGTTGGCAAAGCCATTTTCATTCATTTACCACTCACCTAGTCTGAGAAAATAGGGGGGGGGGGGGACAGTTCCTGGCAATGCAATCTGTATTGCGGAAAACTGTCAGCCTCCAATAAACTTCTGTTTTCGGATTCAGTGCCGTCAAATATAGCTGGCATCGTGTCTTTGAGGCTGTTTGGAGTTGGCATAGCCATTTTCATTAAGTTTACCACTCACCTGGTCCGAGAAAAGGGGGACAGAGACTTCCTGGACAGGAAATCAGTATTGCCGAAAACAGTCCGCCTCTTTTAATTAAAGTTTTCTTAAGCGGTGAGGTCAAATTGTGCTGGCATCGTGTCTTTGGGGCTGTTTTGAGTTGGCAAAGCCATTTTCATGAATATCATGTCCTCTGAAACCCTCCCAGTCTCCGAGTCAGACCGCATCCATTCCAAATTCCTATATTGTTCACAGTAGCTATGGGGTACAATTACAATATTTCCAACGGAGGTGAACCACACACCCTTATAAAAAATGAAAATAAACTCATAGCGGTCACAAGTTTGTTACAAAATAAATTGTATTTAATTGTATAACAGAAGAGAATGTTTGCCTTATCAAAAATACCTATATAAAGACACACAGCAGACACACACACACACACACACACACACACACACACACACACACACACACACACACACACACACACACACACACACACACACACACACACACACACACACACACACAGAGGTAGGATGAAGTGATGACATGGCATAAGTCTCTCAGGCACGTTCCAAATATGTACTATGATAATTAGACGGTCCAAACCAGTGGTTCCAAAACGTTTTGGCTCAAGACCCATAACAGAAATCAAACCTTTTCCCCGGGACCCAATTTTGTGAAAATAGCAGATCTGCAAGCTCACAACACGTCGCTTAGCGCCACGTTGTGAGCTTGGATATCTGCTATTTACACTATTTCTTAAGCTTAAAAAAATACATATATAGAAATTATTTTTGAATTGTTTTGAATTGATGATGAAGTAATCTTTTGAAATATTATGTATTATTAAATGTAGGAAACAAAAGAGGGGATATTTATTCGCGACTCCAAAAAATTGGTCCACGACCCAAACACTCAGTTAAAAAAAAAACGCAGCTGGTCAGCACTTTATTACAGCATTATTGCAGGCATTGATGAATATATCAATGAACTAATGAATTGAATTCATGCATATAATAATGAATTGTGTTGTTTTTATCTTGACAAATATGGCTATACTCATATTGTTCATGAGTTGCTTTAAAAATAAAGGATAAAAAAAAAACCCCACAAGCATTTGATATTCCATCATCATATTCAGATTCAACGTTATTATCAAAGTGTGTGCAATTCGTACCAGCTCCCATCATTTGCAGTTTCAAGAAAGGGTTAAAGAATAGAGAAAGAAACTCATGACGTTCACTCCACTACATTTCAAAGACAAATATTGCACTTTTTAAAAGTACATTATGAGTTAAACACTTAACACATGCGTCACGTGTAGGTAACTTTTAAAAAACATGTGAAGAAAGTCACAAATACGATTAAAATCAACCTTCAACATTTTAAACAAATTAGACCCTTCCTGACAGTTGGAGCTGCCAGATCGTATCTTCACTGTATGATCCTATCACACATTGAATACTGTTTTACAAACTGGTCATGCACAGGCGTGATGATTCTAAAACCCATTGAGCAGCTCTGCAAAAGTGCGCTCAAAGTGTTTGACAGGAAGCCTCACTCTTATCATCATTTTAGCTTCGACAACTTCAAAATGTTCAAACAGGTTGGGGTCATATACAAGACCCTACATGGTCTGTGCCCGCCCCCCCTAAGTGAATTCATTAAAAGGAAGCCTGAAAGAGGAATCAGTACCAGAGCAACCACTCAAGGAGATTGTGAAGTGTCGCACCAGCAAACAACTTTCGGTCAAAATGTCCTCTCAGTACAGGGTTGTGCAGCATGGAATGGCCTTCCTCTACGTATGCAAGGGATTGTGCTACATTTCCATCTTTTAAATGTGAAAAGATGGTTGCTTGAAAACCAAAGCTGCAACCATTTGTGATCATGTTTTAGGTTTATTTTTAGGCTATGTAATGTTATGTAAATGTATTCCACCGTTTGTCTGTCTTTTTTTCTGATTTTATGTTTTGTGTGAGGACTGCGGATGAAAATGAGCATCTTTGCTAAATCCGGTGTATTTACGTTCATGTAGCCTGAGGCAACGAGCTCAATCGATGGTCTTGAAGGGCGGATCCTAACCCAGCCGCCTGGATTTGTGCGGGGCTTCCTATTGCTTCACCAATCTATGTCCCCGCCTCCCCCCTCCCCCCCCGGCCTGTGCACGGAGCACGCTGACGTCACCAAATTTAGAGCGACGCCCCTCTGTACTCTGATTGGTTAGGAGATAACAAGGTCCTAAGACCATCGTTCCTGCATGGCTCCCCCAGGCTTTTTTTCTTTTGTAACAAAAAAAAAAGCATGGGTTTCCGAGGCTAACGTTCATGTGACGTTCATTAATATGCTCTGTCCTGTCTAAATAAACAAATAAAGTAAAGTAAAGTCACAGAGAAGTCAGCCCAGTTAACTTTGCTCAGGGAGCTCTCAGAAGGCTCTTTTCCTAAATATTACGTTCATACACACTCATATTTGTTTGATCTTAAATGCTTTTTTAAATTTTATTATAACAATATGGCACCTTGATACCACACTACCAGAGAGAGAGAGAGAGAGAGAGAGAGAGAGAGAGAGAGAGAGAGAGAGAGAGAGAGAGAGAGAGAGAGAGAGAGAGAGAGAGAGAGAGAGAGAGAGAGAGAGAGAGAGAGAGAGAGCTTCTGTAGAACTACTTTTTAGATGTATTTAATATATAGTATAGTATATAATATATGATATATTATAATATATCAAATAACATGTATCATTATTAATATCAATTTCTATTATTCTTTTGTTTAAAGGAAAAAATCTAATTGGTTTTACCCAGTTTTTGGAGGGGAATATGTGTCCATGTGTAGCTTGAATTTTATTTCAACTTGACCATTCTATGTACAAGTGCAAGCTATGTTTCGACATAAAAAAAATAATATATATATATATATATATATATATATATATATATAATATGTATATATATATTGAGCATGTTTGTGCTTCGTACCAGGGGGTGTACTGGAGGTGGCGCGCGGTGGAGCGCCGCCCCACTAGTTGCAGAGTGCCCGCACATGCATGGACATGCACGTGCGTACCCGTGAGAGTGCGTCTACCGCGCATATCGATCAAAAACAACGATTCACACCTCTTACCAACACTTACAAAAGCTGCCGAGTGACAACAGTGTGAATTAACATAGGAATGACCCTTACTGGATACACATGGTCCACTGTGTGGCCTGCTAAGTACTGTAGGTGTAGGCATAGTCTACTGTCAGATGTTCTGAAGCAGTCCAGAGAGAACGTTTGGATAACAGCGGCTGATGGATTCATGGACTAAATTACAGGAGTCTGCAAGGTAAATGCATAGGACAACACTAACGTATCCCCATTAAACAGAATCAAATTCAAAATATGTTATATATAGGTCTAAATATTAAAGAGGATATTTCAATCGCGCGCACGTGAGTGTGACGTGGCACTCCACTAGTCAAACAATCCACAGTAAACCACTGCTTCTTACAAGTCTCAAACACATCATTTTACATATCTGATGAAATACTTTTGGTGTGTTTTGAGGGTCAAATACATTGATAAAGCATTTCAAAGTAAAAAAGTAATAATAATTGTGTGGTCACATACAGTATGTGATGACCTGACCAAACATTGCTATAGGTTTATATTTCTAGTATGTATATCAAGGCATAATCAAAAGCATTCAAAACTGCCCAAAATAAGACCATACCCGTTTTATTTTAAAAGGCAACAGGTATATAGCTTGATTTTATTTCAATTTGACAATTCACTTGGGCAATCAATATTTACTTTTTCAACCTTCAACAGATATTCCTGAGCATGTTTGTGTTTAATACAAAATTAAATACAATCGTATACAAATACGATTTTTCAAATTCAATGTTATGTTTATGTCAAAGTGAAAAAAATTGTTGTCATGTACATTAAGTTAAAAAGAATGATACCAAATATTGGTACCTTCCATTTTTTAAAATAAAGTACAGTATATGAGGTGAAAATAAAACTTATGCAAAAACAGCCAAAGTAGCCCAGATTCAGGAATAGAATAATGCATTGATTTAATATAATAATGATAACATTTTAAATCTTTACGTATATGGACATATTTATATTATTCTACCAGTAACCTTGGAGTTGCAGGAAAAAAGCGGAAGGATAAAAAAACACGAACATTCGATATTCCAACAGATTTTGATTCAACTTTATTGTCAAAGTGGGTGAAATTTATACAAAATCGGAGTCGAAACATCACGTTAAATGTATGCATTCGAATCCATTGACTAAAAAAAGAATAATTATATGAGCGATTCCACTGCTTTAGTATCTTTGACTTGTCATTGTCATCCTGGATTAGAATGAATGATCACACATTTGTGTGTGTGATATGATATGTGTCAACTCAGATGGCTTCTTTGAATGTGATTCAAAAAAAAATATACTGTTCTACTAACAACGTCTACCCTATATGAATCATTGCAGTATATATTCAGATACAACGCATTTGCCTAACACTGACTGACACTAAGTGTTTCCCCCCACTGCATGAGTCCTCATGTGTCTTTTTAGATCACCCTTTTGACTACAGCCTTTGCCACAAACTGTACAAGTAAAGGGCTTTTCCCCTGTATGAGTCCTCATGTGTCTTTTTAAGTGGTTTTGACTATTAAAGCCTTTGCCACAAACTCTACAAGTAACAGACTTTTCACCTGTATGAGTCATCATGTGACATTTAATGTCATCCGGTCGAGGGAAGCTTTTGCCACAAACTCTGCAGGTAAAGGGCCTTTCACCTGTATGTGTCCGCATGTGTCTAATTAGATTTGACGATGTTCTATAGCCTTCGCCACACACAGTACAAGGAAAGGGCCTTTCCCCTGTATGAATCCTCATGTGTAATTTTATATAACCCATCTGACTAAAGCCTTTGCCGCAAACTGTACAAATAAAAGGTTTTTCTCCTGTATGAGTCCTCATGTGTATTTTAATATCACCCTTTTGACTAAAGCCTTTGCCACAAATGTTACAAATAACAGGCTTCCCCCCTGTATGAGTCATCATTTGAGTTTTTCGATCATGCTTTAGACTGCTAACATTTCCACAAATGTGTCTTTTAAGATGATGCATTTGAATAAAGCCTTTGCCACACACTGTACAGGTAAAGGGTTTTTCCCCTGTATGAATCATTGTGTGTCTCTTCAGACCTCCCTTGTGATTAAATATTTTGCAACAATATGTACAACTAAAGTTTTTCTTCCCTGTGTGACTCCTCATGGGTGTAGTTTTCAGGTCTTGAGACATCTTCTTGCTGTCTCCTTCCACATGTTGGGTCTGGTGTGATTTCAGTGAGTTTAAAGCTGACTGACCTTCCTTGGTCTCCTCCCAGTCATTACTGTCTTCAGCGTCAGATTCAGAACAGTCTGAAGAGAGGAGCCGGTCATCACTAGTTGGCTGTGATGTTCCACAGTCCTCTACATTGGCTTGTGTTTTCATGTATCTGGTTGAGGTGCTGGCTAGAGGCTCTGTGCTTCTGTTTTCACAGGTAAAGGGCTTTTCTCCTGTATGAGTCATCATTTGAGTTTTTTGATCATGCTTTAGAAAGCTAACGTTTCCACAAATGTGTCTTTTTAGATGATACATTCTAATAAAGCCTTTATCACACACTTTACAGGTAAAGGGTTTTTCCCCTGTATGAGTCATAGTGTGTCTTTTTAGATGATAAGTTCGAATAAAGCCTTTGCCACACACTGTACAGGTAAAGGGCTTTTCCCCTGTATGAATCATTGTGTGTCTCTTCAAACATCTCTTTTGATTAAATGTTTTGCCACAATCTGTACAACTTAAGCTTTTCATCCCTGTGTGACTCCTCATGGGGGCAGTTTTCAGGTCTTGAGACATTTTGTTGCTGTCTCCTTCCACATTGTGTGTCTTGTGTGATTTCAGTGAATTTAAAGCTGAACCTTCCTCCCCCCAGTCATCACTGTCTTCAGTGTCAAATTCAGAACAGTCTGAAGAGAGTGGCCGGTGATCATTAGTTGGCGGTGATGTTCCACAGTCCTCTACATCAGCTTGTGTTTTCATGTGTTCAGTTGAGCTACCGGCTAGAGGCTCTGTCCATCTGTTTTCATCATCATGTACACTCTTTACTGTTAGTAATGTCAATGTTGAACTAACAGCCCCCTCTGGTCTCACTTTAATCTGTGGAGGCTCTGGTTCCTCCTGGACCAGACTGGGACTCCTCTCCTCGTGTTGTGGAGGTTGTGGTTCCTCCTGGACCAGATGTGGGCTCCTCTCCTGCTGTTCAGCAGGAACCTCCTCTGTACACACAGCTACGAAGTCTAGGGGAAAAAAATACGAAATGAGAGAAAAGCACTGAATGTATATGTTCCTTTCCAAGTTGTTTGTGTTCCACTTGGTTGCCATAGACTTTACCAGCGGTTTAGTTATATCCAACAAAGCAGCTCGAACAAAGTGGTCCATAGAGGATGACACAGGAGTGGATGTTCACTTCCGTCCCATCCCACTCCCACAAAACAAATCCTGGTCCGTCCCAATTACGGGCCAGAGTAAAAATAAATATCCCATCCTGTTGCACTCTGTGATTGAATTCATTTTAATCAATGCTCTCCCCATCATTTTCAGTAGGACTAGGCAAAATAGCAAACGATTTCCCCCCCCCCCCCCATATTGATCCATAGTCATATTTATTATTATATAATTGATCATTTTATATTGCTGCGCGTTTGAAGACTATCCTGATAATGACTTCAGAAACCAGAGGGTTCATTATGCATTGGTTCTCACGGCTGGTTCTCCCAGGGAATCCCCAGGTAAATGATTGACCATGGGGAACCAAATGTGCCCTCATGGCCAGGCCTGGAATTTCTTCATTAAAGGGGAAAGGCTAGCCTGGTAAACCCTCCCTCCGGAAATCTCATTTCTATTTGATTCCAGGAGTGAGTCTGGCATGAACCGCCTTTCTGCAATATTGGCTGTGTAAGCCAAACGGCCGAGCCTATCAGCGTCGTCGCTCATTGTTCTGTGATTGACAGCTTCCGTTGGCCAATCAGGTGGCGAGTTCGAGTGAGCCCAAAACACGAACGGCAGCCATCTTTTTCATGTCCGCTATATTCTCCGCTATTTTTTTACTTCAAAAAGCTCTCTAACTTCTATTTTGAGGCACAGAATTTACTTATAAGATATCGTTTGGATAGAATTTAGTTGTTTAACTTCATATATGTGGTCAATTAATCATGACAAAGCCTATTTAAAAATAAAAATTTAGAGAACCGGTAGGGACGGGCAGTGACACCCATGTATCCGAATAAGGCAACCCATTTTGGGCACGGCCATCTCAAAAGTCCCGTTGCGTCACATTACACTGGTGAACTGCTGATTGGCTGAAGGGGAAAAATTATCATTGGCTGAAGGGGTTGTCAGTCAACGGTATTACTCCCGCCCAACTCCAGCCCACAGCCAATATTGCAGAAAGGCGGTTCATGCCAGACTCACTCCTGGAATCAAATAGAAATGAGATTTCCGGAGGGAGGGTTTACCAGGCTAGGGAAAGGCCACTTGGCCTTCAATTTTTTGAGGGCACAAAGGCCAAATGCCAGGGCAGGAAGGCCATCAAATAAAACAGATTTTTTTTCTCCTTGCTCTCCCTCTCTTAGATTTTTCGGGAGATACGAGGCCCCAAATACTAACTGATGTACAGTGACCGAAATGTGAGGTCTGCAAATTGTCTGTGGAATAAAGAGAATCTAGTTAGTTAGTTAGTTAGTTATTTATATTTCAGTCATGATTTTTTTTAAACAAAACAGTTGAACATACAGAATCTAATCATGTTGTAGACCGTTGAGACAATTTAGGATGTCTTGTTGACACCTGCCTCATCAGTTTGTACTGAAAACATGTCACCCCTGTACTGAATGAAAAACATTCACACTAACTTCTGTACCAATATGAGTACATAGTACATAGTTTTACAATGGAAGAAGACAGTGCTTCATTGTTTTAACTAACAACACTACAAATGGTCTTTAGTAGTTCAGTAAACAAAGTCCAGGAATAGACCTGTCACAATTATTACATAATCGCAATTATTTCAAATAATTGCAATTATTTCAAATAATTGCAATTGTTTCAAATAATCGTGATCATTGTTTCTAGGTTGAAAAATGTTAACAGATTTTTTTAAATAGTTGATCTACAAGTTGAGTTATTTGTCATATCTACCCTGTGCAACTTTTGATCACAAAGCCTAAAAGGCAACCGGAAATATAATTTGTATTCATATTTTCCAGTGTTAAATGCCATAAACAATTAATCGCAATTTGTTGCGTAATTGTCAACTGAGATTTTGTCATTATGATTCCCTATGCAATAATTCTTGCTTGATCTAACCCAGCGATGCAGACAAAAATCCCTGAGGCACTCCATTCTCAGGTGAAAAAAATGAAGAATGAATTGTTTTTTTAGCAACAATACAGTGAGCAGAGCATTAAAATCACATTCATAATCACATACATGCACAATGCAGATACTAATGTTTTCTTTCTCACCTGTCTTCTCCTTTCCTTTGGACTTTTCCTTTCTTTCTTTTTCGCCAATTCCTCCACCTACTTTCACCAAAACAAAAACAAAACACAAAAAAATGTATGGGATGTAAAGTTAAACTTGAGGCTGTGTGAGCCAATCAGATCTCAGCAAAAATACGGTCTAGTCCACTCCAAAGTCAGAGGGACAGCTGGTATTCCCCCTGAAATTGCTCAAGTAGATTGACCCATTCCATCCTCACAGACAGGCAGGTAGCGGTGAGCCCTAGAGATGTACTGAAGCATTCTGAATATGACTGTAAATTAAATATCATCATGTGATAAATGACGTGGTATCGGAACGGCATGGAATGACATACTCACCGATACCGACACTGGTATCGGTAAAACTCTAGTGCGCGCTGCCCATAGAGGTATAATATAACTAGAGGGCGGATTGCCCCGCCCCCAGCTATCATTTCAATTAATGTGCTCAGTGGCGTTTTGAAGCACCCGGAAGCCTGCCGGAAGTAGAATTATTGAGTCGTTTTTGGGGACACCATAGAGTTATGAGCATGCGCACTAGTGTCCTTTTTGCGTCCTACGGCAGCTCGTGTGTCAAGAAATGAACGCGAGATATTTATTAAATACACTCGAGATGCATATTTATATGTAAATGCATATGTATGTATGTATAATATGTTTACATATTTATATTTATATATATAAATATCTCTCAGTATGTTTTGCTCGTGCATGTATTTCTCCCCGCCTGCAGTTCCAGCTTTGGCCACTGGGGTGGCGGCTTCAATGTTTCTCAGCAACTCTGGGGGCTTGGATGTGACGCATTGTGCAGGCTTGTAGATCTGCTACTTTTTGAATAGACAATATGTGATTACTGATTATAAATACAATATTACAATATTACAATATTTATAATACAACATAGGTGATTGTTTATAGTGTTGGAGTTTGGAAGCGTCCTGCTGCCTCCTGCATTATGTGACATTTAGAAACAGGTGGTTGATGTGCATGATGTAACAGACATACCTGCCGTCAGGGGCGTAACTACCGTGACGCAGCCAGACAACGCAGTTGCGTTGGGGAGTCATTTGAGGCCCACCAGTGCCATCGGTAAAATATAAATCATAAAATAATATAATATGAATGTAAATAAAATAAAATTTAAACAAATAATATATAATAATACTAGGCTACGGCTATTTGAAAATAGCAGATGTAGCTTGATGGTGTGTGCATGTAACAGACATACCTGCAGCAGTGTGTAGTAGTTGTGTGTTGTGTAGTGTCTCCATCTCTCTCTGGAAGAGGCTGCACATGAACTCTGCAGCCGCACTGAGGCGCTCCAACACAAACACTCTGACCCAACAAACATCACCGCTTGTGTGTTTCTCCAAAACACACAACATCTCCTCTCCCACCGACGTCAGGTGTCCATTTATCTTCAGCCGTACAGACTCCATTTGACACGTTTCACCTCCTTTGAGAGACATTTCACCTCCTTTATGACTATGAGACGTCCTTCACCGAGACAAAAGAGTAGGATGAACTACTCGACCTTACTTCCTGGTCAACGTGTTTCAAACATGCGCAATGAAGGATCCAGGGCACTGTTGCCTTAATGCCTTTTGCCCCCTGGTGGAGGAGGTGTGTAACTGTCACTGAATGAACGGGCAGACAGACAGACAGACAGACAGACAGACAGACAGACAGACAGACAGACAGACAGACACATTTCTCCACACTGACAGTTTAGGCCAGTGGTTCTCAACCTGTGGGTTGGGGTCCCCACCTGAATTTGTGGGGGTCTCTAGATTGATTGATTGATTGATTGATGTAGTTTATTTAGAAAGACATGAGAATAGTACATGACAGTACATAACAGTACATGGAAGTACAAATTCACAATACAAGGTCTACTAAACTGGAAACCCTCATTAAGCATTACGCTTAATGACAGTTAAGTTAGATGACAGTGAAATGGCAATTTAAGGACTTTTAAGACCTTCTAAAAGACCATCACTGCATTCAAAGTAATCCACAAACTATAAAAACTGGTCAAACATTGGCCAAACTGTCAAATAATATAAGAAAGAAGCATACATTGTGAAAATAGCAGATCTACAAGCGTTGAGGGGCGTTGTGAGCTTGTAGATCTGCTATTTTCACAATATTTAGTCAAACTAAATGTAATGCCTCAACTCCTATTCTTAACTCCAAGTGCTTATCAGGGTGGAGGGTCCACAGTTCAAATATGATTATTTTGGGGGGTCGCCAGTTCAAATATGATTATTTTGGGGGGTCGCCAGTTCAAATATGATTATTTTGGGGGGTCCCCAGTTCAAATATGATTATTTTGGGGGTCGCCAGTTCAAATATGATTATTTTGGGGGTCGCCAGTTCAAATATGATTATTTTGGGGGGTCGCCAGTTCAAATATGATTATTTTGGGGGGTCGCCAGTTCAAATATGATTATTTTGGGCGGTCCCCAGTTCAAATATGATTATTTTGGGGGGTCCCCAGTTCAAATATGATTATTTTGGGGGGTCCCCAGTTCAAATATGATTATTTTGGGGGGTCCCCAGTTCAAATATGATTATTTTGGGGGGTCACAGCCTGAAAAGGTTGAGAACCACTGGTGTAGGCTACGGGTCAGCAGTGTTAAAGTGAATATTATACAAAGATCCATCCATCTGTAATATTTTATAGTTTCTTCATAATTAATATAAAGTGTATGTTCAGCAATAAATGAAATAAATGTCCATCTGTGTCTTACAGAGTATATCTGTCTGTCTGTCTGTCTGTCTGTCTGTCTGTCTGTCTGTCCGTTCATTCAGTGACAGTTACACACCTCCTCCACCAGGGAGCGGAAGGCATTAAGGCAACGGTGTCCTGGATCCTTCATTGCGCACGTTTGAAACACGTTGACCAGGAAGTAAGGTCGTGTAGTTCAGTCTTTTGTCTCGGTGAATAACGTGTCGTAGTCATAAAGGAGGTAAAATGGCTCTAAAAGGAGGGGAAATGTCTCTTAAAGGAGGATAAATGGCTCTAAAAGGAGGTGAAATGTCTCTTTAAGGAGGTGAAATGTCTCTTAAAGGAGGTGAAATGTCTCTAAAAGGAGGTGAAATGTCTCTCAAAGGAGGTAAAACGCGTCAAATGGAGTCTGTACGGCTGAAGATAAATGGACACCTGACGTCGGTGGGAGAGGAGATGTTGTGTGTTTTGGAGAAACACACAAGCGGTGATGTTTGTTGGGTCAGAGTGTTTGTGTTGGAGCGCCTCAGTGCGGCTGCAGAGTTCATGTGCAGCCTCTTCCAGAGAGAGATGGAGACACTACACAACACACAACTACTACACACTACTGCAGGTATGTCTGTTACTAGCCCTGGTTCAGAGCGTTAGTGAGTTCCCTCTAACGCCCTGGAAGACCCCTCGCTCTGCGCATGTACAAGGAATTCCACTGCCCTGCCAGCGCTCAAGAGTAGTGAAAATAAACTAAACCATTTCTCTACTCACCGAAGCAAAGGCTGTTTTGTGTTGTTGAAAGTCTATTCTCTGAATGCGCGGGCCTCTCAGCACCCCACCTACTCTGTAAAATACACTTTTTGGGCAGAAAATAAAATATGTCAGCGAGACGGAAATTATTTTTATTACTCCACAGTGCCCTCTACAGATTTTGGTTGATGGTAAGCAAATCCTCCAGATCTGTAGAGGGCACTGTGGAGTAATAAAAATAGGGCAGTGGAATTCCTTGTACATGCGCAGAGCGAGGGGTCTTCCAGGGCGTTAGAGGGAACTCACTAACGCTCTGAACCAGGGCTAGTCTGTTACATGCACACCATCAAACTACACACTGCGGGCAGCGGCGTAACAAGTCTACAGTGGGCCCCGACACGGGGTGGTCACTATTTTCAAGTAGCCACAGTACATAGGTTTAAAGTGGTTAAACTGATTGCAATACCAGCCCTTGACAGCGCATACATCTAAACGGAAAAGTGTTGGAGTTTGGAAGCGCCCGTTGGGAATCACTCAACGGTCCTGCTGTTTCTAAATGTCACATAATGCACGAGGCAGCAGGACGTTGTGTTATTGAAAACGAGCGCTTCCAAACTCTGACACTATATTCTCTGAATCACCTATATTGTATTATATAATCAAATATTTTCTATTCCAAAAGTAGCTGATCTACAAGCCTGCACAATGCGTCACATCCCGAAGTGTTGTGGGCTTGATGCATCAAGGCAAACATTACGCATCTACAAACTCTCAACGCATCACATCTGCGACGCCTTGTGGGCTTGTATGTTCACTTGTAAGTTCACTGCGTGACGCCGTCGTATGACGAAGCATAAAAACCAGGCAGCGCGCACTAGAGTTTTACCGATACCAGTGTCGGTATCGGTGAGTATGTCAGTCTATGCCGTTCCGATACCACGTCATTCATCACATGATGATATTTAATTTACAGTCATATTCAGAATACTTCATTACATCTCTAGGGCTCACCGCTTAGGGGGAATACCAGCTGTCCCTCTGGCTCTGACTTTGGACTAGTCCTTTTTTTTTTGCTGAGATCTGATTGGCTCACACAGGCTCAAGTTTAACTTGACATCGCATCAAGGTTTTTGTTTTTGTTTTGTTTTGGTGAACGTAGGTGGAGGAATTGGTGAAAAAAAGAAGAATGAAAAAGACAGAAAGAAAAAGTCCAAAGGAAAGAAGAAGACGGGTGAGAAAGAAAACATTAGTATCTGCATTGTGCATGTATGTGATTATGAATGTGATTGTAATGCTCTGCTCACTGTATTGTTGCTAAAAAACAATACATTCTTATATGTTTTGCCTTAGTGATTTTTGTCTGCACCACTGGGTTAGATCAAACAAGACTTCCTGGATAGGGAATCACGATTACAACATTTCAGTTGACGATTAATTGTCACACAACTATTCGTGATTCATTGTTAATGTTTATGGCATTGAACATGGGAAAATATGATTACAAATTATGTTTCCGTTTGCCTTTTAGGCTTCGTAATAAAAGATTGCACAGGGCAAATATGACAAAAAAGAAATAACTCAAGTATATACACAGAAATTACTGACAAGATTTGCCGTTACCAATGATGAATGATAGCGCTTCACTTGGATACGCCTGAACTGTAAATAAAGAAGGCCCGTCTTTCTTTCTCCTCAACTGTGAGTAATATGTTGAACACAGCACGTCCCGTGTCCCTAGCGCATATTATTATTATTATTAACTAGAACATACTGTTCCTGAAGAAACAGTGTGGGCTCGCTTCTCGCTACCATGTATAGAATAAAAAGAGGTCCCAGGCAGTGCTCTGTTTGTCGTGTGCGTGTTGGGTAATTTGATTGGGTAAAGCGCGGCCTGCTTCCTGATCTGATGGCACGCCCACTTGTAGCCAATGTGCACGGGTTGTCAACACGGCTACCGACAGATTCAAACGCAGAGCAGAATCTGTTCTTGAGAGATTAAAGTAGAAGTAACAGAAATGAAAAGTAATGTAAAAGTACCTTAAAATTCTAACTGCGCATTGTAAGCACTGTACATTATTTTATAGTACTTGAATACATGTACTTAGTTACTTTGCACCACTTTGACAGGCTAAGCATGAAACAGCCCCAGGTGCACTCATTTCTACAGTGCAGAGGGACATGTGTTGATATTAATGGTCTTAACTCAAAATATATACATCACACAGCTTAGATCTTTGGATTAAATGGGAGAGCAGGCCCGTGCGAACGTGGTGATGTAAAAAAAAAACGTATCTGTAGTGTAAGAATTGTGGCTGCAGTGACTTTACAAACACAAGGGTCATTCCTCCTGTATCCTTCTCTCTCCCTTCTTAACACCATTAGTGTGTATTGAAAAGTCTGTGAGATCCACATGTGCTTTGAAGTGGCATAGCCTCAAAAGTATAAAAGTGATCAAAAGTTAAACACAGCAATGGAAATATGCCTCAACCTTTTAAAGTTGAAATGGAGTCTGTAAGTTAAAGCATGCTGAAGTAACATGATTGCAAACAAGTGAAAGAAAAAGGGGGTTTCAGTTGAAATAACATTGACTTTCCCATAGACTTTATTGGGTGTTTAAAGTTAAATATAAATAAAGAAAAACGACTATAAACCATTTCAAAGTTAAAAGTACATGTGTCCACAGTAAGCTGAATGTTTTGAAGTATGAATGGAGTTTCTAGGTGAAAGTATGTAGGACTAGTAGTGTGCCAAAGTTTTGGGAAGATATAAATATAGTATAGGATAATAAATAGTGAGGAGGACACAAGTGTGCTCACTGAAGCAAGCCCACAATAAAGGGTGCATTAAACCAACCATCGATGGATGCATGCTACTGTATCCTGCTCTAGTATGAACAAATCTGTACCGAAATCATTGTAGCTGACATTGCACGTAAACGAGTAATAAACTCTGACATAACACCCGGTACGGATGACGACGGGGACACAGGTTTCAACATAACAGCGACTAGAAGCACGATTGTCCGCCCTCTGCCATGATTGAATACGTGTGCAATTGCTGAATTCAATAGCTTGTTGATTCATGATTAATAATTCATGATCTAATAGAGTTCTATTTATATAGATGTATAATATGTGAATGTCACCAAAGAAGAAAAAGGCAATAGCCATTGTATTAACGTAGTATACCATACAGATGTACTAATTATATTGTATCATATTGTAGAGTTTCAAGGAATTGCATGAAGGGAAAATCCTGAAATTGAAAATTTCTGCCATCTACACTATTAGTACTTAACACATGCACTTAATTCCATGCCAGAGTTTAATATCATAATGTACTCACCAGTGCCAGCGATTTATTGTTGTTTTTTTGTTTTTTTCACGTCGCCACAGACATCGCTAAATCCGTTAAAGTCAGGGGTGTTCAACTGTTTGTAAACACACAGGGAATCTGTGTGAGACGCCCAGCGAAAACCGTTTCGATCTGCGATCCGCCATCTTGAAGCTGCATCGGTTTATGCTAAACAGCGATCAGCGATGAGAAAAACAACAACCGAGAAAATGGACATTTAGTTTTCGCTTTAGAGTGGAGGCGGATGGGATCCAGAATTTCCGGATATGGATAATTCCGTTTCCGGTGGTGTTACAATGAAATGTGAACCTGTGAGTAAAAAAATTAAAATAATACCACTTTGCGTAAATCTACGCAACTGGCACGCTGCACAATTAGTAGGTTCGCGTAGATCGACGCGGTTGGCACTCAATGTGTTAATAGTACATAATACAATCATATATATTGAAAACCGAACACTGTATGAAGTCGACATTTGGCAGGTGAGTTGCTGAGGACTGAGGACTCTGGACTCTGGCCCGTAATTGGGACGGTACAGGATTTGTTCTGCGGGAGTGGGATGGGACGGAAGTGAAAATCCACTCCCGTACATTATCATCCTCTATGGACCACTTTGTTCAAGCTGCTGTGTTGGAAATAACTAAACCGCTGGTAAAGTCTATGGCAACCGAGTGGAACACAAACAACTTCGAAAGAGACACAGAAAATTTAAATTTGAAACATTCAGTGCTTTTCTCTCATTTATCTCACTTTTTTCCCCCTAGACTTCGTAGCTGTGTGTACAGAGGAGGTTCCTGCTGAACAGCAGGAGAGGAGCCCACATCTGGTCCAGGAGGAACCACAACCTCCACAACATGAGCAGAGGAGCCCAAGTCTGGTCCAGGAGGAACCAGAGCCTCCACAGATTAAAGAGAGACCAGAGGATCCTGATGGTTCAACATTGACATTACTAGCAGTAAAGAGTGAACATGATGATGAAAACAGAGAGACAGAGCCTATAGCAAGCACCTCAACCGGATACATGAAATCACAAGCTAATGTAGAGGACTGTGTAACATCACAGCCAACTATTGATGTCCGGCTCCTCTCTTCAGATTCTTCTGAATTTGACACTGAAGACATTGATGACTGGGAGGATACCAAGGAAGGTCAGTCAGCTTTAAACTCACTGAAATCCAACAAGACACAAAATGTGGAAGGAGAAAGCAACAAGATGTCTCAAGATCTGGAAACTAGCACCATGAGGAGTCACACAGGGAAGAAAAGGTTTAGTTGTACAGACTGTGGCAAAATATTTTATCAAAAGCGATATCTGAAGAGACACACAATGATTCATACAGGGGAAAAACCCTTTACCTGTACAGTGTGTGGCAAAGGCTTTATTCGAACATATCATCTAAAAAGACACACAAAGACTCATACAGGGGACAAGCCCTCTAGTTGTGAAATGTTTGACAAAGGCTTTAGTCAAATGGGTACCATAAAAACACACAGGGGAAACCCCTTTACTTGTACAGTGTGTGGCAAAGGCTGTTGTCTAAAGGGTGGTTTAAAAAGACACATGAGGATTCATACAGGGGAAAAACCCTTTATTTGTACAGTGTGTGGCAAAGGCTTTAGTCAGGTTAGTGCTATAAAACCACACATGAGGACTCATTCAGGGGAAATGCTCTTTACTTGTACAGTTTGTGGTAAAGGCTCTAATTCAACGACTAATCTGAAATCACACATGCGAACACATACAGGTGAGAAACCCTTTACTTGTAGAGTTTGTGGCAAATGCTTCCGTCGAAAGGAAGATACAAAAAGACACATGATGACTCATACAGGTGAAAAGTCTGTTATGTGTGACGTTTGTGGAAAAGGCTTTAGTAGACAATATCACATAAAAAGACACATGAGGACTCACACAGGGGAAAAGCCATTTACCTGTACAGTTTGTGGCAAAGGCTGTAGTCAAAAGGGTGACCTAAAAAGACACATGAGGACTCATACAGAGGGGGGAAACACTTAGTTTCACTTTGTGGCAATTGCGTTGGTCTGGATGCATATATAAAGATAAACTGCAAGGATTCAATTAGGGTAGAAGCTGTTATTGGACAGTAAGAAATACTTGTTTTATTTTCAAAGGAAGCCATCTGAGTTGATAATTCATTCTAATCCAGGATGACAATGACAAATCATAGATACTAAAGCAGAGGAATCACTCATGGAAAGAAAATGTTTTAAGTCTATTGATTTTGAATGCGTTTTGACTCTGACTTGTTTCTTTCTTTCTTTATTCTTTAACCCTTTCTTGAAACTGCAAACGATCGAGCTGGCACGAATTTAACCCGCTTTGAAAATAAAGTTGAATCTGAATCTGATGATAGAATATCAAATGCTTGTGTTTTTTTAATCCTTTATTTCTAAAGCAACTCATTGGTTTTGGTAGAACAATATGAGCATCGCCATATTTGTCAAGATTAAAAACACATACCGTTTTATTAAATGCATTAATTTAATTAATTCAGTCATCAATGTCTGCAATAATGCTGTAATAGAGTGCTGACCAACTGCGTTTTCTTTGTAGCTGAGTAGTGTTTGGACCACTGTTTCCCAAACAGTGGGTCGGGACCCGTGTTTGGGACACGGACCAAGTTTTTGTTGGTCTCGCTAGTAAATATCCCCTTTTTTTGTTTATTTTAAAACATATATTATTTCAAATGATTCAAAACTTTTCATCAATTTAAAATAATTCAAAGTATTTCATAAATAAAATCTAATAATTATATATAATTATATATAATAATATTATTTATAATATATATATATTATATATAATACTTTTTTATGTTTACAAGCTCACAACACGACGCTAAGTTGCTAACTATTAAAAATAGTTATTATAGAGTTTGACATTACTGTGTGGTTTTCAGAGTGTCATAAGTCGTGCCTTTGTTTGGCCCGGCAAAAACTTGGATGTGTCTCAAAGAATATGATTATTGGCAGAATCGCGGAACGTTTAGAATATTTGGCGATCCCGTTTTCATTTTTCACAAGATCGGTGGTTGTTGCAATGACCTGCACTACAATACTTCACCATATGTTGCGCTATGACGAAATAAACCCATAACATGTAACAATGTGTACGTTCCGTAGTGCAATTCCAATGGTGAAAGCTGTGTTGTTTCACCCGAAAAAAAATTGTCCACGCCCCGAAATACCCGTACGCGTGTCTCAAAAAATTCATTCTAAAACTGAGCCGTGTGATCCGGTTTAGAAAAAAGGCAAAAAACAAACAAACGTGTTCAGGTGTTGCGGCAGGCGTCACATTGTTTTTATTCCCCACTTAATCCAAATCAATTAGTTTAGTCTCGCTAATTGCGCTACGAATTAGAATGAAAGATGGACATACCAAACGATTATTATACCAAAAGAAACACAACAATTATACCAAACTAAACACATTTTGAACCAGGGGAATCATTTTGGAGGTGCAAGGCACCGAAGGTTCAGGTCGTGTGTTCCGGTCACCGGATGACGTTAGTTAAGTTATTTCCACTCCAGAGCGGATCAGAAACCCGAACATGGTATTGATCCCATGCAGGCTACCTCCTCACAGGTAAAGTGCGTGGTGATAGGAAACAAGGAGGTTGTGTAGAACCAGTGGTGGAAAAAGTACTCAAACTTTTTACTTAAGTGCAAGAATCAATACTGCAATGCAGAAATACAAGTATTCAGTACTCATTGCGCAGAATGTCCCATTTCACAAGCTCAAAATGTATAAAAAATCTTTTGAAAATAACAGATCTACAAGCTCACAAAACGTTGCGACGCATTGTGAGCTTGTAGATCTGTAGATCTGCTATTTTTAAATGGCCTAAATATATATATATATATATATAGGGCTGAAGTGGTTAATGTATGTTTTGTGATAATAATCTAAATCTACAAAGTAACTAGCAGCTAAAGCTGTAAAAAATTGTAGTGGAGTAAAATTACAATATTTGCCTCTGAGATGTAGTTGAGTAGAAGTAAAAGTATTGAAAAGTAGAGTACTTGAGTAAATGTATTCAGTTACTTTACACCACTGTGTAGAACTGTGTCTCTACCTCCTCACAGGTAAAGTGTTAGGAAACAAGGACGGCTCATATGCTGGCAGGACAGGTATCCCGGGGTTAGCCGTGACCCGTGGGGTTGCCGTGGCTGCTGGTCGATCCTCCCGGTAGGTAATGCTTGCTTGTAGGCAAACTTGATCAAAGCGATCAGACACATATAGTCCATAGGATTTACAAATGCATCTTATTAGCACCTTATTACATTAACGATGGTAATTACAACGGGTGTTTGTTTAGGTCTTTCAAACAATGGTTTCACGTTCTCCTGCACCTCGCCTCTGGCCTCCATCATGCACGTGTTAATGAATGAAAATGGCTTTGCCAACTCCAAACAGCCCCAATAGGCGGGTGCAAATATGGTTTGACCCCAAAAAAATTGGAACAAAAGGTTTCTCAATGGTTTATTGTAGTATCAGGTGTACTTAATAACATATCAAAAGTCTACTGAAATTTGATCATTAAAAATGTCAAATTTCCAAGATGGCTGCCACCAGTTCCTTAAAAGACCATTACTCCTTCATTATTTGCCCTAAACAAGTAATTATGGTGCCTAACCCCATGTTTTGGTGATCTAGGAATCCAATTAGCATATATACATTATAGTCAAGTGATTATAAGTACAATTAAATATTGAAGCAATTGGTTATAAGCATATTTAACAATGTAATTGGACATTTCTCCGTTTTCTACACGCCATAATGCCCAGGATTGGTGAATTCATCACCTATACATGTAATTCACATTCTGTTGAAGCTTTCACAATTTCTTTGGATACCAATAAGGAATACATTCATTATTACTGGGTGGTACTGTGACATTTGTAAAAACATGGCTGCCAAGTGATAGACTGGGAATATTACACACATCTTGGAAGAAATTCCTTACAGAGAAATGTCTTCACCAATTTGTTTGTAAAGGTGTCTGGTTCCCAAACTGGGGGTCCCCCAAATGATTTTGGGGGGTCCCCAGATGGTTAGCTTAATGTGTAACATTGTTTTCTCACTCAACAGTAAACAAACCAACATACAGTATAAGTGTATACAGGGTATCTGCACATTTCTAAAGTTACAATTTAATTACTCTTATAAGACTATATTATCTATATAATATATTATCTCAAATATTAGGTAAGAAAGAGGCAAACATTGTGAAAATAGCCGATGTACAAGCTCACAACGCTACACTTAGTAGGAAAAAATGGCCACTTGTGGGCCTAGAGAGGGTGTGCAAGTCAGTACAGAGCTATCACAACATGTGTCTAGTGTCTTCTACTGGGTGTCTAGGCAGGGGTGGTGGAGGAGTGTGGCGTGGATAAGGTTCAGATTTGCTTGTCACAGACATCTCCTTATTCCTGTGAGTAGCTGTGTGAGGTTTTAGTGCAACATTTATTTCACATGTCTTTGTTTTGTGATTGGTACTGCTGGCAATAAGCTTGAACCTTGATATTTTTTTCTGGATAATTGTAAGAGCAAGAAGGTACGTATAGGGGACGTATATGATAGCCCATGACGCCCTGGGCTCCAGTCTCCCCATAGAATCCCAATCTAACCGACCTCCACGCCCATAAGGGGCTGTGTCCCTGCTGCTATCCAACAAACAAGCATTGCTTTCGGCATACACTAATTTTGGTTTATGCCGCTCTGAGCCATAATGATAAGTCACTGGGGGCCCCCGGGAATATTAATGGTCAGCCACCACCAACTCTCCTGTGAGCCAGTCCGACATAGACACCCATGTCTGCCTGACACACAGTCATGCACCACCACGTAGAGGTTTTACAACCACCACCTATGCCCTATCTCGGGCATAGGAGCCAGACCCGCCAGGAGGTCCATTTCGGACCAGCATACATCATCATCATAACCTTTATTTCAGCTCGGAGTACAGTTGAGGGGCAGGCCCTCATTTTCAATGTAGCCGAGATACAGAACACAGTAATCAACAGGAATAGACATTCACATACAGCAATAAAATACATGAATCAGAATACAGAAAGAACTCAAAAACTAAAATAGTCAAAGAACTAGAACAGATATATCATAATCAAACAATTAAATAAAGCAGTTACAATCCTGAACAAAAATGTTGGAAATCATTTCCCTGAAACTACCTAAAGATGGAAGTGATTTGATTTTCAAGGACCTCTGGAGCTCATTCCAGGCAGATGGAGCACTGACAGAAAATGCTGTCCTGCCTAACTCTGTCTGCGCGAAAGGAACCTTGAGCGTCAGGAGATCACTCGAGCGGGTCTGGCATGTAACAGGGTTCTGAACCAACATAGAACAAATATAAGGGGGGAGCATTCCTGATATGGCTTTAAAAATAAATAGATACCAGTGCCTATCACGCCTCTCAGTTAAAGAGGATAAGCCTGCATTCCCGTATAGTGTACAGTGATGGGTACCATAGGTGTCACCAGAGACCCATCTTAGGGCAGAATGGTACACAGTGTCAAGGCGTTTTAAAATTGATGGAGCAGCAGTTCTATAAATAATGTCTCCATAGTCTAAAACCGAGAGAAAAGTGGCTTCAATAATTGTTTTCCTACTGAATGCAGGAAAGCATGATTTATTTCTATAGAGAAACCCAATTTTTTGTCTCAATTTGGAGACAAGGTTATCAATGTGAAATTTAAAACACAATTTCTCATCTAGCCAGATGCCCAGGTAATTGTATTCCGAGACCCTTTCTATTGGGGACATAGGGACACGACTGTCTGCCTGACACAGTCTTGCAACATGTGGAGGTCTTACAACCACCACCACTGGCTACCTATGCTAACTCAAGAGTGCCTATCTTGGGAGTGCCTATCTCGGGAGCCAGCGTGGAGGTCCACTTGGGACCAGTGGGACTATCCAGTGAGCCAGGCGACATAGGAACTCCTCTCAGCCTCACGCATTAGCTAAATTCCAATACCTTAATTTCTGCCTCCTCCTCACTCCGTCCTCCAGCGTGCCGTGGCTTAGAAATCGTTTGCATCCCAAATGCTAATTTGCTTTTGGAGGAGCTGAGAACGAGGAGAGCGCAGGCTCCCTAAGCCACTTGGAGTGAGATCTGGCAAAGAAGTTTATCTTTCATGTATCGTTTGCAGAACTGTCTTCGTTGAAATGGTGTATCATTTCTGTTGGAGGTTTTGCACATCGGACATGGGGGAGATCAGAAGCTCAGGGTCTCCTTGGCTCCTAACTTTGCTCTTCTGTGCTCCAAGTGCCCAGGGAGCAATCCAGTAACCCCCATACTCCCCTCTACCCACCTGAGGGGGAATCCTAGGCCCACTAAACTCTAGACCAGACCCACCCCGCATACTCCCCTCTGTCTAGGCACCCAGTTCTGACAGCTCTACACTAACCTCCATAACCACCCCATCCCTCTTTGCACACCCACACTGATTGCCTTCCTAATGTGTTAAAAAGTTCTATAAACATCTATTCAATGTTTTTCAAAATCGTGTGTCTACAAGATGACACTGCGCTTGTCCACGAGAAAAATAAATATTCTCGTGTATGTAGGGGAGGAGTTATGAAGTTCCTGTGGGGTGGGTAAGGGGAGGGGTGCAGAGAGATTGGTTCAAAATGCAAGAAATTGTTTTTGGGTGGGTAATAGTCAAAGATGAATTTATTTTGGGTAATATTGAAAACAATACTATATATCAACTGACAATATTCTCTGCCACCACCTTCTGCAAATTGTGACTATTAGTTGTGTTGTGTTTTGAGGATATCTTAAAGCCTTGTTCCAGTAAAAAATAAATATAAGTTGTTGGACATTTATTATATAATTAGTTAAGTTAACTTGAAACGGGTGACCATTTCAGAGGGTGTTAATAGAGTCTCAAACAAAATATAGGATTTCACAATTATCTAATTGTATCTCTGCAATTTGGACAAGTCCAATGGATTCCCAGGCCCCCAAAACATGGGGTTAGACACAAAAAGTACTTGTCTAGGATAAATAATGAAGGAATTAAGCTGTTTTAACGTGTTTTGGCCATCTTGGACGCCATCTTGAAAATAACACCTTAAAAGTGGTCAAACTTTGGTAGACTTTTAGTATGTTATTCAGGACACCACATGCTACAAAAAACAGTTGAGAAACCTTTTGTTCCAATTTTTTTTGGGTAAGGTGCTTTTTTTCATATATGCACCCGCCTACAAAGACATGATGCCAGCACCATTTGACCCCAGTGATTCTGAAAACAGAAATGAAAGGGGGCTTTTGGGGGGTCTCCAGATGACAGTGAAATGACAATTTAAGGACTTTTAAGACTTTTAATCAACAAACTATACAAAAAAAACTGGTAAAACATTGGCCAAATTGTCAAATAATATAAGAAAAATATGAAATTAACCGATCTGCAATGAGCTGGTAGATCGGCTATTTTGACATTATTTAGTCGAGTCAAACTAAATGTAATGCCTCAACTCCTAAATTCCACGTGCTTGATAGGCCGGGGGGTCCCCAGTTCAAATATGATTATTTTGGGGGGTCCCCAGTTAGGCCTGTCACAATTATTATATAATCGTCTATCGCAATTATTTGAGATAATCGCAATTATTTTTGCATAATCGGCTGAAACACAAGCTTTCCTGGAGGAGGTTTAAAGAGGAGAATCCAGTCAAAGTGGAGTTGTCAGAGCATATTTTATTTCAGCTCGACTGGCTAACTGCCTTTGATCTGATCTGCAGCGCACCCATTCACATGTAACAACATTATTTTATACACTGTTTACCTCCTGCTCACAAGAGGAGGGGTCAGGTAGTTAAGCCCACCCCAATCCCTGTTTGGCCAATCACACACACAAACCTGAATACTAGAGTTTCGTGACCGAGCCCCCCGCCAACATCCTGTTATTAAACATTAGCATGTATTCCCTATATGACAAGTTATCAATCATACTTAGACAAAGTATTTCAAAAATAAAACCTGTTTGATCATTCTTGTTCAACATCTCTCAAGCTTTAGAATAAGTCCATACACATTATACATTCCTGATTGTAAACAGCAGTTAGAAATACAATGAGTCAACAAAGACAGCAGTTACTTTAAGACTGAGTATTTTCCTTAAAGGACGTTTCTCCTTGTTAACAACACGGGTCACAGTTATCCAGACTTTAATCATTTTAACTACTCATTTAAAAGGCTCTTCGTATAGGGCATAGCAGTGGCGGCCATTTTCTGGTTCCACTTCAAAAAGGTCAATGCATTTTTCCAATTGACATTAACAAAAATATTTATATCAATTATTTTAAGCCTAGAAATGTCAATGGGAAAAATGCATT
Organism: Gymnoscopelus braueri; assembly: GCF_963280865.1. NCBI lineage: Eukaryota > Metazoa > Chordata > Actinopteri > Myctophiformes > Myctophidae > Gymnoscopelus > Gymnoscopelus braueri. The sequence continues at coordinate 46,783,005 of NC_137620.1, read as the reverse complement.
GACTATTTTGAAGTGGAACCAGAAAATGGCCGCCACTGCTATGCCCTATTGTGTGCATAGTCTTACTCAGTTTGACAGAGTTAAAGTTTTTAGATGTCCACCAAACCCTGCTCACTATAATACACATCTGTATATGCGGCCAGCTGACTCTCACAAAGGAACAATAGTTATTCTGATTAGTTCAAATGAAGACAAAAGACTTGGGCTACTGTGACTGGCTACTGTGACTGTGACTACTGTGAAATAAAATTACTTATATGGAACACTGTGCTTATGTTTGAAACCGATACCACTGTTTCCATGTTGAAAAATGTTCACCCATTTTCAGAAATAGAAGATCTACTTAATTATTAAGTGTCAATAATGTATTTCTATTGTGGCAAGGAAACAAAAACTACTTATCTCATCAAAAAGAACGGCTTTATTATCTTTTTTTCTTTAATCACAGTCCTACTAGAGGCAATGTCCGTACGGTCCTGGTTTAAGAAGTAGAGCACAGTCCATATAGTCCATATAGCTTATCAGCCTTCTGTCCTTCTCCCAGGAGGGTCTCCTTTAGGGGTCAATACAATAATTCCCATCAGTTTACACTGTCCCACAACGGCCTACTGCAGTGGTAGAAAAAATACTCAGATATTTGACTTCAGTAAAAGTAGCAATACCACAATATAAAAACACTGTCAAAATGTTACTTGAGTAAAAGTACAAAAGTCTTGGTATCATAATGTACTTGAAGTACCAAAAGTAAAAGTACTAAAATGTTTGAAAATAGCAGATCTACAAGCTCACAACGCGTCGCGAGCTTGTAGATCGGCTATTTTCAAATAGCCTATGTACAAAATAAGGCTAAAGTGGTTAAAGGGGTAGTTCACCCCCAAAATAACTTTTTTTCTATTGATTACTGACCATCTGGAGCCTTGAATTCATAGATATTTTTTTGTTTTGTTTTTTGTTTCATAATATCATCATTTTTAACTGAAAAGTAACTAAAGTTATCAAATAATTGTAGTGGAGTAAAAGTACAATATTTTCCTCTGAGATGTAGTGGAGTAGAAGTAAAACTATTGGAAATTGAAAATACTCAAATAAAGCACAAATACCTCAAAATTGTACTTAAGTACAGTACTTAAGTAAATGTGCTTAGTTACTTCCACCACTGGCCTACTGTCTACAATCACTGCCCACACAAATAAGAGCAACAAAGTATTAAGTTTAACAGCATAAAAGCATGCGCCAATTAATCAAAAAACCAGGCCAGGGCTAGTGTTCACAAAATGAATTAAATGTCCCAAAATGGAGCCTTCGCGTGGGGCTGAATAACTAATAAACACAAGAACTAAAATAATGGATTTAAAAGAACAACTACAGGTGCACAGTGCACACGCCGTCTAGCGTCACAAGAGGGGTACTTAGCTTTGAAGAGGGGCCAGTCTGAACTTGGCCTTAACCCTCTGCTGAGTTGGTTTGTCTTCCCCTCTTTGACTCCATGTCTCTGGTGGATAAACAGCACCGCCGCTCTGCATGTACGGCCGTCCAACCCGGCTGCTGCCTTTCCTCCTTGGCTGCACCGATGCTCCGTTGGAACGTGTCGTTTCCCTTTGGCTGTCTGTCGCTGATTCCACCTTTCCCCAGCGTTTGTGGCGTGCTGTGCTCTAGCGTGCTGTGCTGAATTAAAAAGGTCTTAAAAGTCCTTAAAGGACAACTTAGTTTTTTTTACAACCAAGGTTTATATTTTAGCTTGTAATTAAAGTAAATAAAAGATGAGTGTTATTTTTTTTTCCATTTACTGCTTTCTATAGTTTTAGCAATTTTTGCGATATTTTTTACAGTGGTTGGGGGCATTCTGTCCAGTGACTAAATATATGCTTTTTTTTACACAAGGTCCTGCGGTCTTTGATGGCCAGATGTGAGTTATTTGGGGCTAGAAGAGCTACTGTAAATAATAATACAGAAAACACCGGGTTATTGTGTAAAAAAAGACATATTTAGCCACCGGACAGAATGCCCCCGCCCACTGTAAAAAATATCGCGAAAATTGCTAAAACTATAGAAAGCAGTCAATTTTAAAATTTTAACACTCATCTTTTATTTACTTTAATTACTAAAACATAAACCTTGGTTGTAAAAAAACAAAGTTGTCCTTTAAATTGTCACTTTATAAATGTGCAGATAGCCTTTAATACACTCACACTGTATGTGTCACGGTTGGAGACAGGGAGGTGTAGGGTAGGACCCAATCACAGAACAGAGGATGGATGAGGCAGAGCAGATCAAATACAAAGAGCTTTATTAACTAAAGGAACCAGGAACAAACAAAGGAACACGAGGAGACTAGGAATACAGCTAGGTCAGAGGTGATGCAACTGTGATGATGCAGAGGGCCACTATATTTACACACTCACTCCAGAGGGACACGTTGCATATACGGTCGGGTAAAAACCTCTTATCTCCTTATTTTAACTTTTTCTCCGTAAATTAATGCCGTACTTCACCATTCTATGTCACACAAAAGTAACAAAAATAGCCGATCTACAAGCTCAAAACGCGTCGCAGTGCGACGCGTTTTGAGCTTGTAGATCTGCTATTTTTGAATTGTAATACAGATTTTATTTTTGTTGCTATTTTTAAATTGGAATTCTGAAAAGTAACATTTGTATTTAATTTCAAATGCATTTAGTTATACTGTATGTTAACTTTATGAACTTAAATACAAATACATAAAAAAGACAATTTAATTGTAATACTAGTCATTAAGCTACTAATATAGACTGAAGTAATTAAAGCGGGTCATGTTTACATGTGTGGAATTGTAACAGCTGAAATCAATAATAAATCACTATTCCCATATTAACCTGTGGGGCCGCTTTAAGTGAAGGTGGGGGCCGCGTGTGGCCCCCGGGCCGCCAGTTGCCCATGTATGAGCTATAGGTTCAAAGAATAACAGTATGAAATACTAGGAGCTTTACGTACTAACACTGTGCATTGATTTACCAACGAACAAGGAGCAGAAAACTCAAGGGCAAATAATATAGACAAGGACTAACTAGACACACATGAACTCAACAGACAATCAACACTGGGATATAGGCTAGGGGCAGTGGTGTAAAGTAACTAAGTACATTTACTCCAGTACTGTACTTAAGTAAAAATGTTGAGGTACTTTTACTTTACTGGAGTATTTCCAATTGTCTATACTTTTACTTCTACTCCACTACATCTCAGAGGCTAATATTGTACTTTTACTCCACTACAATTATTTGATCACTTTAGTTACTAGTTACTTTGCAGATATAAATTATGATAGTATGAAACATACATTAAACACTTTAGCCCTGTTTTATACCTAGGCTATTTGAAAATAGCAGATCTACAAGCTCACAACGCATAGCAACGCGTTGTGAGTTTTTAGATCTGCTATTTTCAAACATTTTAGTGCTTTTACTTTTGGTACTTTAAGTACATTTTGATACCAATACTTACTTTTACTGAAGTAAATTTTGAATTCCGGACTTTTTACTTCTAACAGAGTACTTCTACATTGCAGTATTGATACTTTTGGAATACAGATAACTAAGCAGACAGGAAACAATAGGAACGATACTACATAAATAACATACAGAACACCAAGGCAACAAACTACACAGAACTAGAAGACTAAAACAGAACAGGAATACACAGTAAAAGTCCACAAACTAATAAACACAGACAAAGTCCCAGGGCTGAGGAGCGGAGCGTGACTGTATGTTGGTTTGTTGACTGAGTGAGAAAACAATGTTGCACATGAAGCTAATCCTCTGGGGACTGACCTGACGGCAGAGGAAAGCATGCATGATGCTCATCAGGAGCAGTTATAGGGGTTCAGTGTCTTGCTCAAGGACACGTCCACACACGCAGCCCGGAAGGAAGGAGCCGGGGATCGAACCGGGAGCCTTTCCCGACGATGCCGAGACGGGCCGTATACCTCCTGAGCCACTGCTGCTGAATGGGATTTAGGATTCATAAAACAAAAGGTGCACGGGGCAGATATGACACATAACTTACATCATTTAATAACTTTATATGAGTAGTGGAAATAGCAGATCTACAAGCTCAAAACGCGTGACGTGTTTTGAGCTTGTAAATCGGATATTTCCACTATTTTCTGAAAATATGAAAATATATGAACATTTTTTCAACATGGAAACGATAATGACGATTATGCAAAAAATGTTGTTATTATCTTAAATAATTGTGACAGGCCGAGAACTGAGTGCCTCCTATTTAAATATTCTAAAGATAATTCACTGTCAAAATATCATGGCTTTTTTTACATGATCTTACAATGTAAGGAAGAAATGCCACGGAATCCAGGGGGAAAAAATATGTTGATAGTATGACCTACAGTTCAAGAGTTATAGGCCAAAACGTGAATCTGCCTGTTATAGCGCCACCATGAGGCTGATTAAAAAAATGGGTGGAATTTGGGTGGAATTTCCTCCTTGGTGTAGAGGGAATGTGCGTGTAAAGTTTCACGGCAATCGGACGCTGCGTTCATAATTTGAGGCATTTTGTACAAAACGGGTCACTCCTGCACTTGGAACTTTGGAAGCCAATCTTAGCCAATCAGGATGGAATATGAAAAAATCCTACAGATCCGTCTTGGTCACATGACTATAGAGATACAGTGTACCGATTTGCGTGATTTTTTGGACAAAATCTGTAGGAGTAACATAAAGATAATGTGTTTTGCTGAAATCGTCCTCCTGGTGGCGCTATAACAGGCCGATGTGAAAGATGTGGGGCAGAGGTTCTACCCTGAACTCCATGCCTTCCGCCTCGTAGAGACACAAAAAAAATAGCAAATTTACCAATTACCTGAATGCCCCGCCCCTAATTAAAAATCACAAAAACTATAGAAAGCAATAAGTCAATACATTTTAACACTCATATTTTAATTAGTATCATTACAAACTAATGAAAGAAACCTCGTTTTGTAAAAAAACACAAAGTTGTCCTTTAATGGGATAAGAGCAGTCACACCATCACCAATGCTACTTATCTGATCCTGTTATAATGTTATAAACCATATTATGTTGAATGTTTATAATTATTTCATATTTAGAACATGATACATTATAGGAAGGGGGGGGGGGGGTAGGGGGGAAACATGAGCAGACTGATTGGCCGTAACATGATCCATCCATGAATAAAAATATACTGTAATACAGGAGTCTTCAACACAATTATTCACAATATACCATCTACAACATCAATACAATATAAAAAACTAAACCAGTATACATATATCTATAAAAAAAATGTTCAATGGTGGTGTGACTATGAACATCCCTGACCTTTGTGAAATATTCACAGAGAGAGCCAGGAACTGAGTAGCTGACTATGTTCTGCACTCTGCACAACTTCATCATGATGCCCTCTCTTCTACCCTGAGCCACTTGAGCTGATGGAAGTGAGCTGGGAGGAGGTGGCTGCGTTCATGATTTGTGGCATTTCGTGCAAAACAGGCTCCTCCCACAAACGTTGAAAGACGATTGTAGTCAATCGGAATGGAATCTGGGGAGTTGATTCATGATGCAAGGAATCCAGGGAAAAAAACATATATATGTTTGCCTGTATGAATTGGCCTGTTGTAGCGCCACCATGAGGCCAATTCCCTTGCTACCACCTTGCAAAGGTTTCACACCGATCGGTCCAACGGTGCCGGAGATTAGCTGTTCACGACAGACAGACGGACTATAAGCTGCCTGCACCACTTAAAACATGAATACTCCTTGAATAATAACGCCTTTCAAAAACCCAAGGATGCTTTACAATACAGTGTACAGTATATACAGTACAGTACATATATATAGACAGGAAATGGGGAGAGAGAGACGGGGAGTGACATGCAGCAAAGGTCGTCGGGATTGGGAGTCGAACACTGCCTTGCAGCCTAGGTACCCGAACCTCTAGGCCAGCGGTCCGGGCCCAACGGGAAGAGTTCTATTTCTCACTTCAAATGTTTTGAAAACGTTCTTGAGAGCAATGTTCAGCTGTAAATTATATTGTGTGTTTGTTTACATCGCTGCCATGTTGGATACGGCACAAAATCAAGCAGCACAGATTGATATGAGCAGGTGCTCTGAGTCTTTGATTAAACAGATTGATATGAGCAGGTGCTCTGATTAGACAGCGCTGAATTCGGTGATTGACCAATCAGAATAGAGCATTCAACCAAACGTATAATAAACTTAGTTACTGTCCATCACTGCCCTCACTCACAGACATCAGCTAGACTACAGTCAGATTACAGTTATGTACAGTTATGAGTCTATTGGACATGAATCATGAGTCCTTCAAGTCACTGTGACTCAGTGAGTCCAGATTCCTGGACTGGTAGACTGAAACTGGTCTTTCTCTCAGGATTTGGGGACTTTACAGCATCTGTTGTTGTAAACATGTCCTTCAGGGAGGGCCTTGAGTTCCAGTCTTGTTCTTTGGCAAACTTGTAAACTCCTCCAAACAGATCAGGAAACATCTCCATCAGGTCAATACCTGCTACATCTTCAGCACTGTGAACACAAAGCAGTGATCACTGAAGGTGAGCAGTGACACAAGGACTCATGGAAATACATTTTAGTAGAAAAAGTGCTCCTCGGAGCACAGGTCTCCGCCAGGTCAGGTAGGTTATTGTGAGCCAGCAATGTTCGGAATGCATCGGCCTCCTGGTGGCTCTAAAACGATCGGACGCGATCGGAAGCAATCGGACGCTACATTCATGATTTTTGGCATTTTGTTCAAAGTGAACCATTGCTGCAAACTTTAGATGCATATCTTAGCCAATCAGGATGGAATATGAAACATTGGACAGATCCGTCTTGATCAAATGCCCGTAGAGATAATGTGTACCGATTTGTGTGATGTTTGGACAAAATCTGTAACAGTTATATGAAAAAATGCGTTGGTGGCGTTATAACAGGCCGATCTGAAAAATGTGGCATGGGCAGAGGATCTGCTCTGGCATCCACGGAGTGGGTGGGCAGAATCTCACGTCGATCGGCGGACGGACGGACGGACGGACGGACGGACGGACGGACGGACAGAGTGCAAAACATAGTCTCCGCCACGCCGACAATAACATAAAGAAATCTCTGTGTGGAGTTTGCATGTTCTCCCAGTGTCTCCTAGGGTAGGTACCCTCACAAAAACATGCAGTAATCCAGGTCACTATACTGCCTCCCCCTGGCCAGCCGGGGCGCCTGATGGAGGGGAAAGGAACTGGTTGGAATAACGTGTTCCTTCCACGCACTACGTCCTACCAGGGAAACTCTCCCCCGTCAGGCGATAAGAAGGTCAGTTGGCTCTCATGCATTGAAGGAGGCATGAGCTCGGCCCTGGCCTCCCTAGGTTGGCAGAGGGAAGGTAGTGCCCAGGATTACATAGACAATTGGCACTGGGTGTAGAAAAAAAAATTCTGGTCCAGTTGCAAATTGCAGACAGGTGCTATTTTATGGCGGTTTTGAAGGAGGGTAGGGGGTGCCCACAACCAAACAACAAAACCTTTTAAATGCAATTCTACTTACTAGTGCTGATGAAGATCATGCATGAAGCGCAGCAATCCAAATGAGTTCTCAGGGTAGGACTCATCATCCAACCTCTGGACCAACTCCTGTGGGAACTGTAAAATCATGCAACTTAAAGATCTAATTCACTTCGGAACATAATGATGAATGTGAGCATGAAATTAGGCTCTAGTTACCTTGGCAAAGCAAGTGTACACCATTTTATATGCAAGGTTAAAATGTTATTTAGATTTAGACAGATGGTAAGTTCATTGTTCACCTGATATGTTATAGGCTCAATGTACACATTATAATTATTTTTTTTGTTCATTGTTTAGACAGATGCTAGGTTCATTGTTTACCTGTGATCCTAGTTTACTGAGACACTACATTGTCTCTAATGTATTCTATGTATGTGTTTACCTTGCTTATTGTAAGTTACTCTGGATAAAGGGTGTCTGCTAAATACCTACTTTGAAAATGGTATGTACACCGTTTCTTAAAGGCATTAAATAGGATCTTAGAGAAATAACAGACATTTGAGATTTTTTTTAGAAAAGAACAAAAGCTCAAAATGCTATTGTTCTATTGTTCCTCACACGATGAGTAATAAAGTCACCTTGTGTTTCCATGTGTTGAACTGTCCCTGCTCAGCATTCTGGTCTAACCTCCTGATGAGGTCCTCGTCATTTAGACAGTTCTCCATTTCCTTTAGATGTCCAATCCTTCTCAAGTACTCTGCTCTCCTGGGAATAATAATAATAATAAATGTGATAATAATAATAATAACTAGAAAAAGTGCTCTTCGGAGCATAGGTCTCCGCCAGGTCAGGTAGGCTATTGTGGGCCAGCAATGTTGATGGAATATGAAAAATCTGACTTATCTGTCTTGGAAAAAATCTGTAGGAGTAATATAAAGAACTATGTTGTGAAAAAAGCGGCCTCCTGGTGGCCTTATGAAAGGACAATGTGAAAAAGGTGGCATGTGAGACAATTATAATAATAATTATTATTATTATTAAAATTATAATAATTCTGAAAGCATGAGACTAAAATATATGTACCTTACCAGTGGATAAAAATGATTAAGATTAGCTGAAATAATGTTTATCTGAGAATAAATGAATAACGCTATTTAAAATGTTCTATCTTACCTCTCGTTTGACCAAAAGAAGGGCTGAACCAAGCATTCCTCAGCTCTAGGTCTTTTGTTTGGGTCTTTATTGATCATACTCTCAATGAGATCCTTGGCAACCACATCCTGAACATGGTAAAGATTGTACTTTCCATCCAGAACGTTGCCTTCACATCTAGGGCCTTTGCCAAATGGGTGGTGTCCTCCAGACAGGATGTAATATATCAACATCCCAGCAACCTTAAGAATGAGCATGAGAATGAGTAAGAACATTTTTATGCTGTTGTCTTTAATCAAATTGTTCTCACGCAGAATGAAAAAGAACAACCTGGATATCAGAGCTTCTTTTATATGGGATATCACTGTGTGCATCCAAAGTCTCCGTTGCCTTCCAGCATTTGGTTCCTGCAACGCTTGTGAACAGGGTTGTTTGTCCTTCAGGTAGTAGTCGGCTTATTCCAAAATCTGCCAATCTTGCCTTGCCTCGAATATCTGCAAGGCAAAGTGAGTAGATCAATATAACTGAAGGGTTTTATTTTGAGCAAAGATACATTCAGCATAAGTTGCTTAGATTACTGATATTATTTGCTTGTTTTTTCCCCGTTTTTTCCCCCCCGCTATGCTTACCAATCAAGACATTCTGGGGCTTGATATCCCGGTGGAGAATTGTAGGATTATGACAATGAAGAATTCTTAAACTCTTGAGAAACTGCTCTGCTAGCTCTTTTCTGTTCAGTTCAGAAATATTGTGTTTAGTGATGTATTCTTCCAGAGTGTATTCACATAACTGTAGAACAAGGTAAACAAAGTCCTGATCCTCTATAAAGTCAACATATCGTACAATCGAAGGATCATCAAGGTCTGGAAGACCTAAAAAGTTTTTCTCCTTCTTCAGCACATGATGGTTGGATTTAATCATTCTCTTCACTGCAACTTCAGTGCCATCATCTCTTAACCCCAAGAAGACCTCATTTCCATCACTTCCCTTTGCGATGCGGAATTCCTCATCTTTCACAAACACAAGACTCCCAACTTTGGTAACGTTACAGTCATCAGCGTTTGCGAGCTTCTCTAACTGTGGCCTCCATCTTTTACTGACTGGGCTCCACTCTCGTAGTTTTGGTGAAGTAACTTTGACAACATCAGAGTCAACAGCGTTTGTAAGGTCCTCTAACTGTGGACTCCATTCTTGTGGATTTGGTGAAGTAAGTTTGGTAGCTTCAGAGTCATCAGCATTTGCAAGGTCCTCTAACTGTGGACTCCATTCTTGTGGTTTTGGTGAAGTAAGTTTGGTAGCTTCAGAGTCATCAGCATTTGCAAGGTCCTCCAACTGTGGACTCCATTCTTGTGGTTTTGGTGAAGTAAGTTTGGTAACTTCACAGTCATCGGCGTTTGGAGGCTTCTCTAACTGTGGACTCCATTCTCGTAGTTTTGGTGATGTAACTTTGGTAACTTTACAGTCATCAGCATTTGGAAGCTTCTCTGGCCTCCATCTTATACTGACGGAGCTTCTATCTCGTGGTTTTGGTGAAGTAACTTTGGTAACTTTATAGTCATCGGTGTTTGGAGGTTTCTCTAACTGTGGGCTACATTCTTGTGGTTTTGGTGAAGTAACTTTGGTAACTTCGCGGCCATCAGCGTTTGCGAGCTTCTCTAACCGTGGCCTCCGTCTTTCACCGGTGTGGAGACATTCTCCTGGTCTTGGTGATGTAACTTTGGTAACATCAGAGTCATCAGTGTTAGGAAGTTCCTCTCGCCTCCATCTTATACTGACAGGGCTCCATTCTTGTGGTTTTGGTGATGTAACTTTAGAAACGTTATGTTCATCAGTGTTTGCAAGCTGCTCTAACAACCACCTTTCACCGATGTGGAGACCTTCTCGTGGTTCTGGTGATGGACCAGGAATGCTGTCGTCTCTCAGCTGTTCCTGCTCTCCTGACTCCTCCTGACTCTTGTGCATCTCAATGGATTCTGCTGGCTCTGTAATGGTTTTCATGGAAATGTCACATTGTGAGGTAGCCTTCCTTATATATATCACACACACACACACACACACACACATACACACACACACACACACACACACACACACACACACACACACACACACACACACACACACACACACACACACACACACACACACACACACACAGTGTCTGCATTGTTGTACTGTAACAGTAGAGATGTGAGTCAGTGAATCATCAGTGTGGAGGCACTAATCATTTTCCATATTCACATTATTATCATTGTAGATACATATAGTAGATGATTTATCAAATGTGTATTTGAAAAAAAATATGAATAAATCACTTTAACACTTACTAGTTTTCTTCTGCTTTTTCCAGTAGAAATATCCCAGAACTGATGTGACCAAGATGATGATGATCACTGTAAACGCAATCCCTGCAATCACTCCTGCAGTCACTCCTGCAGTCACTCCTGCTGTTGAATGAATGAATGAATGCACAGTTTTTAGTTAGCTTGACAAACTGAAAACAATAATTACGTCAACAAATGTTTGCATGAAACAAACCAAGAATGTAGAAATACTCAATCATACACATTAAGCAATCTATAGTGTATGCATATCAAATGTAATACTGTATAGCACATAAACACACACCGCCTCACATATTATACGCAAATACATACACCACACCCATGCATATATATACACACATTATGTACACAAATAGACATTTATGTACACACACATATACTCACATACACACATACAGTACCTATACAATACACACATCCCCATATATTCATGTCCATACCACATTTCACATGTCCATTTCTGCTATTTGCCAAATGTGTATTTTTTCTGATTGACCTATACATGCATGTATTACTGATATATAATAATACATGCATATTGTCTATTTGCAGTGTTTAAGATGATAATTAATATGTTTTATACATGTCATATAGTAATATATATATATATATATATATATATATATATATATATATATATATATATATATATATATATATATATATATATATATATATAATATAATATAAATATAACCTTGTCGTATATATATATACATGTCATATAGTAATATATATATATATATATATATATATATATATATATATATATATATATATATATATATATATATATATATATATATATATATACACACACACAGTATATACATACATACATACACACACACACACACACACACATGTACATACATGTATATGCTATTATTATGCTACTATCACTTACTATCATTGCTAATGATTTGGATATTTTCATAATTTTGTTTTATATTTATGAAATACTTAAATTTTTAAACATCTTTTTGAATTGTGTGATTGATGTGCACAGTTGTAGTTGTTTATCTAGGCTATTCCATAAATTAACTCCTATTACTAGATATACATGTGCCTTTTGTGTTGGTCCTTGCATTTTTTTTCTTTAACGTTCCCCTAAGGTCGTAAAGGGTCTCTCTCACTGTAAACAGCTCCTGTATGCATGGTGGTAGTTTATTATTATGTACCTCTTACATGTATACTGCAGTGTTGAGGTGGACTATACTGTATCTTCTAATTCTGAAGTGTTTTTACAGATAAAGAGTGGTTTGTAGGTGCAAGATAGTGAGTTTTATTAATGATTCTTATGGCCTTTTTCGTACCATAAAGATTGGATTGGCCCCGCCCTCCGCTCTATATAACCAGGGGGCGATCAGTCCCTCATTCCTTCAGAATAAAGTTCTCTTCTCGTCCACAGAACAAGAAGGGGGTCCTTGCGAGACCTCTCGCTTCGTACTTCATATAACCGGGGTTACGATAGTAACCTATAGTTATATTTTAATACTTTGCTCAAGGTCTCGCTATGGGAGAGAATTTGATAAACTCCCTGATTGTAATTCCGAAGTTTCAGAGCTACCAACCAAGGTATGTCAAATGCCTGGAAACGACACCCAGGACCGTGTCCGCCACCAGGGGCGCAGACACAACCTGGCGCACCAAACATTGGTGGAACGATAGAGAAAAAGGGTAAACAGCTCCTATCATAAGGCATTCAAACAGAATACCATGTAGATAGGGCCCTTCTCATCACCAATCACCCGCTGAGGTGTGTAAACCCAGCTCCGCTGGTCATACAACACCATCCAGACGGACCTAGTCACGTCCTCAAAGAACCCAGCTCGGCACAGTATCGTTGACGAAGAACAAAGCCTACTGACAGCCTTGTACTACAGACTGGACCGACAACGGTACCAGATCAGAAGAGGTGGGACAGTGTCCTGACTACGTCCGGGCCCCTGTTGATACCAGGGCCCAGAGGCCCAGGTCGAGCATCTTAGTGACACGACAACTGGGAAAGCCAGGACGGCCACGTAACGGCCAAACAAGGGGTACACCCAGGCTTGGGCTACCACACACACAGCCACTACAACCTGCATGGTTGGAGAAAACACCATCGCGTGATATTTTATCAGCACGTCCCGTGCGAAACAGTAGCAGCAGCAAGGCCGACCTCACAGAGCCGTGCACTGTTTTGGGAGCCAGTGCCCCAGGCCGTGGACGTCAGTGCCACCCCCAGCGCTGTCCCCCACCCCAACTGGACCAGTGTGGGCCCCCCACAGGACAGCGGGGAAAGACCGGCTGGGCAGCAGACCCACTCACCGGAGCCGAACTCCGACCGTACAATGACGCAACCAATCATATGTTACGGCCTGCGTAACAGCGGTCAGCTCTACGTGGCAGCCCTGGTCGCCCACGAGGGTCCAGAGTGACACCCGGGAGAGAACTGCTAGTGACCCACAGAAAAGTCTGTGGCTGGGTCTGCGATACAACCGGTCACAGTGCCCTGGTGGGTCGAATGCGAACCGACAGCCCCACATCCCCTCAGGCTCGCCTGTCGGGAAGGGCTATGGGTCCCCCTGGTGGTTGAAATGCCACCACACCCAGCTGTGGCCTAGCCTCGATTAAGCATTTACATGAGCACCTGTCCCCTATATGAGTCAAAAAAGCCGATGCCACGAGACCTCAGGTCTCGAGGTGGCTCGTGGGCTCACCTTTGATGCAGCGCGACACATGGTTCGACTCGTATGTCACGGGGAAAAGACCTGATAGGGCCATGACAGTATATCCTACATACAGTCCAGAGACCCAGTTACGGTGACAAAATACATTTCACATGCAGCTTTATGCTGTCCTGCTCTCGTCTACACGACACCGCTCGTAGCGCCCAGCCACTGCTCTGTCGGGTGGGTACCTTTGATATGACACGCATTGCCATTACCATATAGTCCGCAAAGTAATTTTGCTCAGCCAGGCGTCCAGAACGTGTGCACCGTGTGCACCCCGTTCGAAACTGCGCCCCAAAAGTGGGGCGGATAGCAGGAGGCGGCGTTGTTCGTAGCTGTTCTTGTTTCTTTTTACGGAGGATATTTAGGTAGCCAGGGCCGGGGCTCGAACCCGAGCTGCGTGCTACGTTCTCAGGCTGGGTCGCCCAAGAATCTAGCCTGAGCTTGGGCCACTCGATCAGCGGCCGACCAGGAACGATATCCCAGGGTCCAGGCCGTAGGCCCCCCCCTGGGGCTGCCACGTCCAGGGGTGAGCGATACCACGCACTGTGGTCTGGCGGCGGGGGGGGGCTGGTGTCCCAGGCGCCTCTGCGTGGCGGCGGCGGGGTGTGTTGTGCTGAAGACGAGGGCCTTCGGGACCCCTTCGCACCTGCGCCTCACCCTCCCGGCAGTGTTCAGGATACCGGACATCGTTCGGCATCGGGAAGACAGGAAAGGTACAGCCATCTCGTCCTCTCCATCGACACCTGAAACACCCTGGCGCGGCCAATGGCGGACAGGGCCGACACGTTGAGCTGCAGGGCCTCGTCGTTCAACCGCCGGAGCTCCCGCATCTGCTCCTCTATGCGGAGGGTGGGGCCTCAGGTCCAGGGGAACGAATCAGATCCAGCCAGGGGGTCACCTGTCTGGACGTGTATCAAGATAACACATCTGTGTTCGCGCTAGAGGGCGCTCTCCCATAGCGAGACCTTGAGCGAAGTATTTCATATAACCTCAGTGTTAATTTAACTCAGCAACGATACTACAGTAACGATACACTGATAATCATAATGAACACAAATCTGCAGCATGAAATAACTACCAACAACAACTACTAACAATGAATACTTTGTGATGGTTAATGGATAAAGTAGTAATATTGTGCTACGTTAAAGTAGACATACTTCATGTTGTCAGTGTTACTGTGTGTATTCAGCAGTGAGAAACTCACCATAGAGTGAAGTTACTGGAGGATTACATACAGTGATGGAAATGTTCATTACCTGGTTTAACACTGTGTGTCTCAACAGTGTGGTTGATGTGTGGTAGGTGAACTCTACAGGTCACATGCTCTGTTAGAGCCACCGTCACATTCCTGTGGACAACATAACAGTGATCTGAAGGTTTCTCTGTCACTGAGGGTTCAGCGTTGATGTTGTTTCCATCTCTGTCCAGCCAAGACATCTCAGGTTCAGGAAACCAGCACCCAGAATCACATCTCCAAGATAAGAGATCACCTTTTATTCCAGTTAAAGAGATCACTGGCTGAGACACAGACCCTGCAAAGACACATGAAGAGATTATCAAACTATTTGATTATCAGTCAGTCAGTCAGTGAGACAGACAGACAGACAGACAGACAGACAGACAGACAGACAGACAGACAGACAGACAGACAGACAGACAGACAGACTTGACTCTGCTTGCTCACGAAGGCAGTCGCACTTTTCTCTCCTCCTGACCCTTATCTCTCCACCTCGCCTCTCTACACTGTACCCACGAACAGTCTCGGGTGAAAACATGGATAATATTATTAACTGGTCGTTAAACGCAATTGACAACATTTTCTCAACACGGCAATCTGGACCGGAGGACCCAAGCTGCCCGATGGGACTTATTTAGCCGGATACATGGGGGACTCCGACTACAAGTGGAGAGTTCTGTGTCTGGAAATTCTCTCGGTGGAGGACATTGAAGATTTCTATAATTTTGTTCTTATGATAACAGGTTTTTTGCTGATTGGAGCGGGCACTGCACTTGTGTATCGGAAAATTGGCAAGACAGCTGCCCTGGACGGAGTAGAGTTGGGCAGAGCGCTGACCACTCAGACAGGTGTGACCACTGAACTGAAACGCAACACGAATAACATCAACGAGAAGGTCCTCAAGCTGGACAACAAGCTGGACACCATCCTGGCACGTGTGGTGGACGACATCTCAGCCAGAGGCAGCACACTGGAGATCATCGCTGAGAGAGTCACCGCTCTGCGGGGCGATATGAACATGATTAGAAACAGGCTGGATGGGCCAGAATGGGGAAAGTAGATAAATTGTCTGCTTCGGATGAATATGGATTATTAGGATCGATTCGGACTCCCATCCCCCGGACTTTTCCTCCAGTGGCTACAATGTGGAGAAGGCTATGTCTGTCTGTATGTGCAGGGGCGAAAATCTGGCTTGAGGTTGGGGGGGTCGGCGCAAAGCGTGCGGGCGTGAAAATGTGTTTTTTTTTTGGCGGATTTTGTTAGTTTTTTTGCGGTTTTTGGTTACTTTATTTCGGTTTCAGGGTTAGGTTAGGATTATGTTATTTAATTCTTATTTTTACCTGATCTTACTGATTTGTTATCAAAAAATGTATTATTTAAAAATGTATTTTTATTATTCTAAATGACTTGGGGGGGGGGTCCAATCTGAAGCTAACCCCCCCCCCCCCTGGGATTTGCGCGCCTGTGTATGTGTCTCTTTTATGCCCATACATTGAGCTCCCTGATGTTATCTATGTATATGCCCATATAAGGGAATACCGGCTTCTGACCAGTTCTCCATATAATACATTATTTATATTTATAGATATTGTATCTGCACATTTTATAAACTGCTGCTAAAAGATAGTCTATTGGACCCGTCTATAACAAGACCCTAACCCAGCTCTTCTTTATATTACATCCACTATTTTATCATTATTGTATATTTTTCATTCTATATTCTTAGTATTATTCTTTGTTCTTTTTTTCTACTTCATTAAGTGTGCCTGCAAACACTTATTGTAATCGTCCATACTAAATAATATTTATTCTTGCCACGATTTTCGGCGAGTAAATTCGCCCGCAAGGTTGACAAAACCCCCCCACAGTATATACATCAAAACGCCCTGCTCATCAATCTCCCACCAAGAACACCACAGGCTGAGATGAACCAATCACCTGATGTCCTTAGAACAAAACAACATGGATTTTGAGTTGTGATATCAATGGTTCTCCAACGACCCCCCCCCCCCCCCCACCAAATTAACAATGAAACCAGAGTTTTTTAAAAACAGGGTACATCTAGTGCCAGCGCTTCTTACCGTTTACGCTGAGCTGTTTAGTGCTGTAGACGCTACGACGAGGACCCGGATGTAAACAAAGGGTGCGTGCACAATGGTCGAGGGTCGCGACTATCGCCTGGAACAATAATATTTCTAACGCGTTAAAAAGATATGGAGATATGGGGCTTTCTCCTCAACATTATATAATGGTATAATGGGAGTGGACGGAAGGATTCACATCCGTCCTTTCCATTTTACAGGCTCCGTGGGTCATTCCAAAGTTGCGTTAGAGCACCCCATGTGGAAAAAATAAAAAAATCGGATTAAACGGTTATAGCCGTTTATGGCACTCAATGTGTAAATTAAACATCTCATTCAATAACAAATTAGAAAAAGTGCTCCTCAGAGCACAGGTCTCCGCCAGGTCAGGTAGGTTGTTGTGGGCCAGCAATGTTCGGAATGGATGGAATATGAGAAATCAGACGGATCCGTCTTGATCACTTGACTATAGAGATAATGTGTGTTTTGTTTGGACAAAATTTGTTGGAGTAATACTTAAAAAAATAAATCTACAATTATGAATTGGAATTTCAAACACTAATTTAGTCTCCTTATTGATCACACATAAATCTAAATTCATAACAAGCATTTTTATTAACTGTTCCAATGTAAAATAGAGAAGAACATTATGGACTGTGTTTATGAATCCATGCCTATCCAGTCACAAAGCTTGTAGGTCTATAAGTAGCATATATAAGTATAGTTTTAAGCCTTTCAGACGTAAATACTTTAGTGTTTCTTAACTATTAGTTAAACTATTTTATTATGATCCAGTAGCACACGTTACTTTAAATTCCATGAACAGATTTATCATTGATAAATATAATGTTATGCTGCTGAACTGAATGCAAACCATCAACAATTCAACATCACTTTAGGATCATTTTGTAGATTAAATTATTATTACAAAGTATAACTGTTACACTTTTATGTCCATTATAAGGAGAAATCACCCTACGATGGGGGAGGGGGGGTTAAAGGTCCTTGTTGAATTAATAACAGCTATCAGGAAGAACTGGTTTATTATTATTAATATATTAGGAACGCCCACACTACCACAACAAAGTTAAAGGTAATAACAGCTTAATGAAAACTATTTAGTCATTCTATATTATTGCTGTTTATCATCCATGTTTTGACAGTAAATCTTACCAACAAGGAGCTGGATCACACTGTGGTCCAGGTGTGGAACATGACACCAGTAGTTCCCTGATCTGAGAGCTTCACCCTGGTCAGCTTCAGTGAGATGTTACCATGAGACAACTGCTCAGGAAACAGAGACGTCCTCTGTTTGTAGGACGAGTCCTGATCCTTAGAATTCACACGTCCATCAAGGAGACGGTGCACGTATGATGACCCCCCCGTGTAACGTCTGGTCCACTCCACCGTCTCATTCTCCATGTTGACAGGAGGTTCAATGTAACAAGGAAGGATGACATCATCTCCCACCATGGCCATCACAGGCTGAGATGAACCAATCACCTGATTTCCTTAAAACAAAACAAAAATGATTCAGTGTAGAGATATTAATGTTTATTTATTATTTTTATAGATGTATGTTGTTCACTTATCAACATACTGTATTAACATAATGTTATTGAGATGGTTTGAGAACCATTGGTTCTCAAAGTGGGGTCAGAGGACCCCCAGAGGTCCTTGGGGGTACCAGGGGGTCCCCAGAAAAATGTGTTAATATAACATCACAATGATTTTAACCACTTTAACCATATTTTATACTTTGTCTACAAAAAAATCTACAAGCTCATAGCGCGGCACCGAGTGCCGCGCTATGAGCTTGTAGATCTGCTATTTTTTGAAAAACTCCCCACACAAAACATTTTTTAGATGGGGGTCCACAGCCAAGTACATATCACTTTGGGGGTCCTTGACATGAAAAAGTTTGAGAACCACTGATTATACCAACATCAACATCAACAGCATCAAAAAACTGTTAGTATTTAGAAGACATTTGTAGAATCACCCAGAAGCAAAGATTTGAGTTACAATTGTTCACTAAAAATATGTATATTCAAAGATTTGCAAGTTTTCATGATTTTTCTAAAAATAGCAGATCTACAAGCTCATAGCACAGTGCCGCGTTATGAGCTTGTACATCTGCTATTTTCGAATAGCCAAAAGTATAAAATAATGGTTATAGTTAAAAATGTAAAATGACACAGTATGCGTTCCTGGTCTTAAAGGGTTAAATCTGCTCTCTACAGGACACACACACACACACACACACACACACACACACACATACACATACACACACACACACACACACATATTTGAAAATTGCAGATCTACAAGCTCACAACGCGTCGCGGTGCGACACGTTGTGAGCTTGAAGATCTGCTATTTTCAAATAGCCTATGTGTAAAATAGTGGGTAGGGGTAAAAGGTCCTTTTTGAATTAATAACAGCTATCAGGAAGAACTGGTTTATTATTATTAATATATTATCAGGAACCCTCACACTACCACAAAACATTTTAAAGTAATAACATATCAGCTTAATGAAAACTATTTAGTCATTCTGTTTTATTGTTGTTTTTCATCCATGTTTTGAACAGTAAATCTTACCAACAAGGAGCTGGATGTCACTGTAGCGGTTGTCCAGGTCTGGAACAGAACACTTGTATGTTCCCTGATCTGAGAGCTTCACCCTGGTCAGCTTCAGTGAGATGTTACCATGAGACAACTGCTCAGGAAACAGAGACGTCCTCTGTTT